>NC_138858.1:29502819-30065319 GCF_965183815.1 Platalea leucorodia
CATTACCTGGGGTGGAATGAAGCAGACCTTAGACCTAGGGTAATGCGAGGATTTAAAGTTGCCAATGCTCCTCCCCTACGTGTTAGAAATGTGTAGATGCATTTGTCATCAGCGCTGCCAGGCTCAAAAACTAGCCCAGTCCACTACTTGCCTGGGCACTGGTGGGTGACAGAGCATTACGTTGTGTGAGAGGCACATGGGCTGAGACCAGGGAGGAAACAAGCCAGGAACCCAACTCCTTACAGGCACAGAAAATGCTGAAGCGGCAGCTCGCTCCCATGTAGCAGAGCGCATGGGGTTACAGAGCAGGCAAATGAGTCACAGCAGCAAGGTCTGTCACTGCTCTTGTCTCCTGAGAAGACTGGATATGCATCAGGAAGGTGATTTCTGAAACGAGCATGTTTTTTCACACAAAAGCCTCCCTGTACGTCTTGAAAAAAAAGCAAGGTCTCTCCAAGCTCCTCTCCAGCCTGTGTGTAACTCTCACAAATGCATCTGTGCTCAAGTAAAATCATCCGAGGTGATAAATGTTTCAATAAATCACATGGCTGACTTCTTCTTTAGTGTATCCATTTACAATCTGTAAACAAATCCTGGCAGGTAGTAAACCAATAAACTTTGGTATGAAATTATTTATTTATATTCTTCAAACACCTTCACAATGACGGTATAGAAGTCACAGAAATGATGCAGATGGCATTTTCTGTTGCTGCTGCAAACCAGTTAATGCTAGCAGTAATGTTGAAATTACATTGTAGGGCTAGATTTTCAAAGCCAGCTTGCATTACCTTCCCACAGAAGAAAATGAGGTCAACTCTGAGAAATATTGAGAATCCCAGCCATGAACACTATGGATTATACCCATAAAGTATATTCCCCTCTGAGAAGGCAATAAGCCATTCCAGTATAAACCACTTTATGCCGGCTTAACTGGACCCTGCCCTATAGACTGCTACATCAGTGAGAGCAGCTCAGACCATGCACCACAGACTGCTTCGTGTTGACCAGGCTTTAAGTGTCTGTTCAAGGTCTCAGAGAAAGTTTAAGGCAGAGTCAGATACTAAAATCAGCTTTTCTAATTTCTGGAGCACTGCTGCAACCACAATTTTTATCAGCTTGTCACCCTTTCTTCAGTATTTATGTGCGGACACCATGTTAATTTATGGTGCTTCTTTATGAAGTGTGTCTAGAACAGATGGATTTGTCACAGATGCAGAAGCAAAATACTGCATCAGACTGAAGATGAGTTACTGAGATCGTAATCTCATCCACAACTCAATCTCCTCAACTTAAAGGCAGTTAAGATCTACTTTGATAGCACACTTTCTTTTTTTTTTAATTACAACATCTAAATGCATTGTATGTTAAGAGCAGCAACAATTTTGATGATTCCCTTGCCAAAAACGCACCCTGCAGCATCCCCTTTTCCTTTTTAAAACTTTTGTCTTACTTAATATTGGCATATTAATACACTAAAAACAGGATTGTCCTTCCAAAGGCACAGCATAATTGTACTCAGAACACAAAAACAGTTCACGGTCAGTGTGCCAACTTATCTTTTAAAGTGCCACTAGCAAAGGTATGCACATGTTTTTCCCTAACCATTCCTTGAAATACACTCTTTCCTTTTGTGCTCATTTCCCATGATTATTGGTACGATTTCAGTTTATTCCCACAGTACCTGCAGAGAGCAAATTTTAAATTTACAGGTTTGACACCCAAAACACCCCTCTCTGAACAGAAGTATCTCCCAAGCTTTTGATAACAAACTCTACCCATCCAGAAAAGGCATGAAACCCAAAACACAACAGAGCAATGCCATGTGATTGATGCTCTAGTCAATGTTTCTCCAGTCTTAATCACTGAATTCTCACAGCAAAATGTTTGCCATAAATCCAGAGTTCAGGAAGAAGGGGGAAATTATACTGAAAAATTCAAGGACGGGAAATCAGGATTGTCTCACCACCATTCTGTAAACAGAAGGAGAGCTGAAACAAATCAAATAAATCATGCACCGCTGAATTATTTACTCAGAACTGGCCAGGACATATTTGGAGCAGTATTGCTTTAGAGGTGAGGTTAAACTCAATGTTACTGTAGCCTGCGCTGACAGGTGAGTCATAATTCTTTGGACACCAAGTGGTTTGCTTTTTTTTTCCACATGACTAAAGTGCTTATACCCACTTCTTGTCAGTCAGCCACGGGGGATTGTCTGGCAGCTCTTGAAGTGCTGAGTGACAACGTCGGGGGGACACTACTAATATTGTAGGAGCAGCCGCGAGGGAAAAAAAAAAATTAAACTTCTGCTGAGCCCATCTCTGATTGTCCATTCTCTGGGAATTAGTGCTCAACAAGGCATTCATAAAAATCAGCTGAAATCTTACAGCAGGAATCAAGCATGTGATTTCACTTAGTACTCTGTCATGAAGTGCTTATATCACAAAGCAAAAAAGTGTTGCTCTTAAACCCCTATCAAATAAAAGTAAGGCAAAGATGTTGGAAGAGAACAAAGGGCTTTAAGGAGGGGGAAAAAAAAAAACAAACCCACCAGCTTTTCTTTTCTTTTTCCTTGAAAATACCAGCATGTATCTCTCTCCCAAGGTCTGTAACTGTGCTCTGTGTCACTCCACAGCACAGCCCAGAGGTTTTCAGGAAGCCCAAGTGCAACACCGTGCTTCTGTTAGTGTTCTTTGCCTTACTCTGCGTGGTCATTTGCCTCCAGCGACAGAGAGGCTGAGAGGGCTGCAGTGCCCCGGCGGCAGGGGTGGCATGCCTGGCGGGCAGCGCTCCCACCGAGGGTCCCGATGGAGCCAGCCACATGCCAGACCACAAGCCAGAAGCCAGTTCAGCTAGCTGACTAATTTTCTGCTCTCCACACCACTGCTGAGCTGTTCCTGAAGGCTCTCCCTCCTTTCTGTCGTGCAACAAAAGCTCTTTCACAGGGAGGGGCATTTCCAATTCAAGGGTAGGAAATCTGTGTATTCAGTATTTTTTTTTTTGGGGGGGGGGGGGGGGGGCGGAGGGAAATAATTACACAACACTTCAGCCAGTCGCTCTGGTTTTGTCTGACTGCTTAGCAAGCTTTCAAAGGAAAGCGAGTAGTCACTATAGAAACTGCCACATCATACAGTTGTTTATGCTGCCTCTGAGATACGGAACATCTTTTTAATGAGATATTTGTATTTTTCTGCTACCTTTAGGAAACACTCCACAGTAAATAGCTGGGCTTTGTTGTGCAGGTTTGTGTATTGTTTGGGGTTTTTTTTAAATTATTATTATTTCTTCAGGTTTGCTTTTTTACCATTGAACAGAGAACAATGTACAAGGCTTTATTTGGAAATTCATTTCCACAAGTGATAAATGAACAATGATATCAGACTGTTTGAATTTCATTTTAGTAACAACATGAGTTCTTATCACTGGAAGAACTCAGGTTGTGGGATAGGTACAAAAAAAAGAGAAGACAAAAATAGCTGTATTTAAGCAGTCAATCCACAGGTCATTGGGAAGAAAGAGAGGTGAAGAGATCACATGCACAAAAGTCCAGCAGCTCCCAGTTTTATGACTAGTAATTCAAAACTAAATATCTACCGAGAAAAAAGCACTAGCTCTTTGCATTGACTTTATAGATAATTGAGTTGTCAAATAAAAGATAAGACCTCACAAAAAGCACTGATACGTGCAAAATACCTAAAGTCAGTGAAGTTCTCAGTAAATGCTTTAAGAAAAACACAGTATATGTAACCTCCCAGCGACACGCTGACCTATTTCTATTTCATTATCTTCACCACAATAAAGCTGAGAAGATATAAATCATTCAATGGCACAAACCCATTGAACTTTCCCTTTGTTCAAATGCTCACCTCTCAATACCCAGGACTAGCTTTTCTTATATTTCTTCCCACTGATAGGATGGAGAACTTTTGGCTGAAGTATGTGCTGCCTGGGCTCCCTCTTTTCCCGCAGTGAATGCCTTTTTCCTGTCAAGTGTTCCTTGGGACATTTGCATGAACAAAAGTATTACATATTCAGAGGTGCAGGATTATTTAATGAGATGCTCTGGATGTTTTCCACTCCTTCAGCACAGCTGCCAGCTCAAAACAACCTCTTCCACCAACCCTAGCCTGCTCCCACAGCCCCATGTCCTCCTGCTCCATCACACAGGTTCAAGTACCCTTGCTCATCCTCAGGTGGTACTCTCCTCATCCGTATTGCTACCTGTTTATCTTTCCCAGCCCCTCTCTATCTTGAAATTCTCCAGTGTGCCAGTTGCCCTTCATGCCTCAAAGCAGGCTTTTGCCTGCTTAGCTCTGCCAGAACTACCAAGCCTTTACTTCCAGCAAAAGTTGCAGGTTGCCCTCTGCACCCTCTGTGCCTGGTGCAGAAAGCAGCAGGCAGAGGGAGAAGCATGCCTGGGGCTGGACTGGGCGCTTCATGCCCACATTGTGGGGCTGGAGGGCAGAGGTGACAAAACTAACTGCCCCTCCTGGCCCCAGCTACCTGGGTGGCAGCAGTCCCAGGAGCTGGGCAAGGAACTCAGATCAGTAGGTGTGAAAACCCATCAACCAACCAACCAACCAACCAACCAATCCACCCCACACAGCTGGCAACAGCAGGCCTGATTTGTGTCTCTGTCCTGCATAGAGACGCAAGCCTAGCAAGCTTGCATTTCTATGTTCATCTCTTCCTTAGAGACACCGCAGCTCTCACTCTGCTGCTACCAAGTCCAGGAAGGGCTCTTTTGGGGGGGGTTGTTTCTCCATTTTATTTTTTTCCCCTCTTTTTTTTTTTTTTAAAGCATGCCTTCATAACGTACTTCATAGTTTAACTCCTGGAAAATTACTGTTAATCAGCCACAGGGGACTAGCCGTGGTCTGAAGACTGAAATGAATTATGAAATACACAGATCCTGGATCTCTACCAAGCATTACTTCAGCAGAGTTTTCAGTCCACTTTTGAGTCAGACAATGGATAAACCCTACCTGCCAGTACAGACTTGGCCAGAAGACACCTTTTTGTATCAGCTTGGCAGATCCCTATTCAGATGTCTGCCTGCTGCTAGATCTCAAATTTACAAAGACAGAGGATAAATGGAGGCATTTCTGGTGGGCCGAAGGAGTCTGTTCACTGTCCAGTGCTATTTGGTGTATTTTCCTCTAAATGATGACAAACATACAGCTGGAAAAGTGGGAAGATGAGGCAGAACTGGTGGAATGGCAAATAGATCAGGTCATGACTACTGTCAGATCTGTATCCCAATGGTAAGACAACTTCATATTAAAATGTTGCATTATGTCTATAGATATGCCTGTAGGTGTGAAGGCTATAGGACACACAAGTACAGTCATAGTTTGGAAAGCCAGGATTCAGAAAGTTTCAGAGTCAAGCAGGTTAACCCACTGACCCTGCCCTGACAGCATGTCTAACAAAAGAAGTAATAAGCACAGGACTATGACCAGAAGAAGCAGGGAGGTGGCATTTGTACAGCCACTATGGAATCCCACATCTCTGGCAACAGCCTCCGTGATGGACACATTGCAGCATTGAAAAGAGCTCAGAGGAAAACAAGGAGAATAATGGGAGGACCAGGAAAAGCTATTTACCAAAGCAGCACAGTCTAGTCAATTTAACCAAGGAAAGGTTAAGAGGTGACTTGCTCCCTGTCCTGGAGTAGCTGCATGTGGAGGCAATTACTGCTAGCAGGGAGCTCTTCAGTAGGCAGAGGCTTAACAAGATCAAACAGCTAGAAGCAGAAGCCAGCTGAATTCATAGTGAAAAAAGGCTCCTTTTTAAAAATTAGTAAATGTAACTAAGCAATAGAGCAATTTTCTAGGCCAATGCTCTCACCTCAATGTTTTAAATCAAAACTCCCTGACTTTCTCTAAAGGTGTGTCAAGATTCAAGCTGTTGAAGTAGGAACAACAGTTAACTCCTATGGCCTAGTTACAAAACCATGACAGCAGCCACTGCAGGTCTGACTTAAAGGTCCATGTAACCCATCTCTCTCCAAGAGAGGCCAGTGCCTGTGCCCCGGGAGGGCTATGAGAGGGGCCAGGCACAGCGCAGTGTTTCCACAGGACAGGCTCCCCAGTCCCTGTGGTTGGCAGTGCCAGGAACCGGCCTGAAGAGACCTGCACATCCTTCGGGCAAGCTGCTAGCCTCTGTTGCACCACAAGAAGAGGCATGGTGACCAACCCACTGGAAACCAGTGCAGACACTGAACAGAAATGCCACCAGGAGAAAGACCAAACCAGCAAGTCTGGAAAGGTATCCAAAGGCAGTGAGAAGTCTGGGAAAGAGCACCCTCCCTGCTGGGGCCTCGGGCCAAGGGCATTGCACAGCTCAGTCACTTTCCTCCTCCCCTGAGGCCATCTGCCCCTCATGGTCAGCAGCTGCTGCCGTGGTCCCTTGGGTCCTGTTTGCCCATTGGCAGCACTAGCATCACTCCAGCTGCTACAAAAATATCAGACCATGTCCAGATGCTCCCTCATTTCTTAACTCGTCCCTCATTCATGCTCTAATGCTACTAGTCATTATCACCTGTCAGCGCTGCTTCATCTGGCCTCCACCTGCTCCTTATCACTGTCCTTCTTCATCTTCCCAGTTTTCCTCCTTTTCCCCACACCTCTTAGTAATGTGCAGTGTGATGAAGGCTCCAGTATACAAATCCTTGAGCACAACTTGTCCCTGTTGTGTGGCCACCAGGAGTAGGTAGACGCCTATTGGACAGAGCAATGTTCCTTCAAGGACCTGGAGTGTTTCCAATGGGAGTCTTCCCAGCAGGGACTTCTGGCAAGGTGAGAACTTAACACAGAGCTTCCAAAAAAAATAACATAACAAATGCCATGAAAATACATAAAAAGGAAAGTACAGTCAATGCCTGGGATAAGAAATTATCCAGTGCTGTAAAAAAAAAATAAAAACACATGGAAAAAAAAAAGTTTGAAAGCAACAGCTATGTGAGAAAAAAGATAAGGTTTAACAAGCAAACAAAGGGGGAAAGAGGACTTACAATAATAGCAATAATAGCAAAAATGGATGTTGTAGATAACCAGAAAACTGTAGCACTTACCAGAACTACGGACCTGGTCACACAACACACTTGGGAAACGTTACAGCTGAGTGTCCTACTTCCTTAGGGAAGCTGAACATTTGCACTGTCCATATATAAACCCATCAGCTCTTCAGAGCAAAGACTGCTTGCATGTAAACATGAAACGCTATTGAAACTCAGTAATTAACTCGAGTAACAAGTTCTGCACAGCTCCTGAAAGAGCAGGTGACTGCACCAGAGAGTTATCTAGAAAACCTCTGTTTGTGCATCGTTATTTCTTGCAAAATGTTATCAGAAGAAAATTCCACCTCCATTAGGAAGGGGGGCATTTCACCTTCCTTTTGCAATTGGCAGCTATGTGTCTTTGGTTCAGAAGTGCATCACATAAGACCCTAAATCTCAGTGACCAGACCACAGTGTTGTGCTTCTCTGGACAGCTGGCCACCAGCCCTCAGAGTAGCAGTGAATCCTGCCATCCACCACCAAGATTTTCATCACTGATCTGCACATTCAAATTTGGATGGCATTTGCAGAAGACTCTTCCACAGTCAACTTCACTGTGGTAAATCCCAGGGTGTTTTTTAGTTGGGCTCCTAGGTGATGTCCGTGCCTGCTCAAGTGACCTGCGCTACAGTCAGCATGAGGCAGACTCCCACCAGAGCCTGCCACGTCAGTGAGAAACAATAGCCTCAGCTGTTTGCATCCCAGCAGTTAAAAGCCGTGTAGTATCCTTCAGCAATTAAAAGATGGGTGGCCCTGTTTCTTGTAATCTGTGAAAGCAGGATGCTCTCTGTAGACGGATAACAGGAGGCAGTTTATAGCATAATTTCCATTCCCATTCACCAGTCACAGAGCCTTTTAATTGCAGGCTGTAGTCCCCAGGGATTGCCTTGCCTGTCCCCTTGGTGAGGCAGGTGCTGTTTACCCTGCTCACTCTCCTTGGGGATTTTTCCTGAAGGAAAATAACTCTGTAGCAGCCTCCTTGAACAGGGCCAGTAAGCAACATGTTGTTGAGGATATCAGCACGTGATCCTGTCTCCATCTCCTCTCTTATCACTTTGGAAGATGCTTTAGCTGAATCTAGTAAGTTACAGTTTATAGGTATCCACAGCTGCTTCTAACCGGCTTCCCTAACTGCACTTCATGTCAGATCCTCAGCTGTGCCCATTGCCACAAAGGTAGCAGTTTGATGTGGGTTTATGAGGCTGCACCCTTGATAGCTTCATTAATGTTTTTTATAGTAAACTCTCTCCACCCCACTGTAACAGCAGCTAGAGCCTTACCTCCTCTGTGCATGCTGGGTTTGAGAAAAAGTTTTGATTCTACAGGGAATACAGGATTTCCCTTTTTGGCAGATTTGTATCTATCTTATCCCTTTTACAATCAATCAGTGCAAAATTCTTGACTGGGTATCCTGTAGGTTTAACATTTTGAGAAGAATATAAACCTTGTACTCTCCAGTTTACACAATTATTGGTTTAATGCTTGATATGTTTTATATTTGTATGTCTGAGGGGCAGTTCAGCTAGTAGCAGTTGCTGGTACTGTGCATGTAGAAAAAGGTACATGCACTGAAAAAGCAGAACTCTTTAAAGGGAGAATTGTTTATTTCTATTTCCCATTGAAGCAAACTACAGACCTTTGTGCAGAAACCTTTCTTACTAAGGAGTATTCAAACAGTTTTTAATAGACTTTTAAAACATAGGTGTTTAGGAATTGAGAAACCTCCAACATGCCTGACTGAGCATCTTGCACAGCCCTGCTCAGCTGGGTTACAAAGCATCTCCCTGATACTGAGGAAAAATGTGCAAAGAATAATTTCTAAACATTTCATTCAGATATCAGCTACTATTTATTTTTGTTCATTGAAACTGCCTTGTTCTTTGAAATAAAACCTTTTTTTTTCTGGAAAACTTACACTTTGTGCTGAGCAAGCATCAGAACAAAGCAGGTAAGGAATTTCACAAAGTTATTGCATAAGAAGTGCTGTACCAGGTTAGACCAAATCTTCATCTCACCTTGTGTCGCATCACTAGCAGCTGCCAAAAGCCAGTGCTCGGGGCAGGGCAGAGCAAGTGTGTCATGAAGCTGCCCCTGAACACTGCCCTGGCAGCAGCTGGCAGCCCAGGGCTTCCTCAGCCAGGGCAGCTGGGTTTGTAATTAGCAGCTCCCAGTGGCTTGTGCTTTAAGAAATTCAGTGGCTTTTACATCACTGTGGGATTTTAGCACCTACCGTATCCTGCACCTGGGAGTTCCCTGGCTCAGCTGAGGGTTGGGTGAAGATCCACATCCCTGTGGCACCCCAAGTGATGGAAAAGGCACTGAGCTGTTGTTCCTCTCCCCATGCGCCAACAGCTCATGGGTGTCTACAGGGCCCTCTCACCTCCACTCTGTCACCTCCTCTCCAAGGTAAAACCCTCTCATTCCTTGGGCAGAGGCTCTGGTCATCCCCTGCCCGTGGCTGGCCTTTTCAGACTTCTGCCATATACCCTTTGAGACACAGAAACAGAATTGCACAGACCATCCAGCATGTGGACACACCAGGGATTTATGTAGCATCACGAGTATATTTTTCCTATCCTCTTTCCTAGTAATTGAATTTGTTTTCCGGACTGCTCCTAGGCTTTTATGCTTTCCCGGATCTAGTACAATGTCACAATCTCATTTCCAAGTGGACATAGCAGTAGTGTCTTCAATCCCGAAACTAAGGGATATTGCCTCTTCTCCATGAAAAGTTTCAGCTTTGACAATCCATCAGAAGTTCATAAAAAAGAGGAGGCTTTGCTGAAAAATATTCCCAGCCAGTTCAGGGAAGAAACCTCTATTTTCCACAGGCATCAGGCTAAACTACGAGGCTCGCTGTCACCTGACCTTTCATGATGCTAGTTTCTATCCCAAGCAAAGCTGTGTGAAAGAGTAGTGCTCCTCCCAGCATTGCCACGCAAAACGGGTTCCCTATGCAGGGGCACAGCTGCCATCTCTCCCATCATGCCCCCGCTAGCACTGCGCCCGTCATGGCACTAATTAGCCCACAGCATGATTAGCCAGGTCAGGCAGAGCAGCATATTGTAAATTGAGTTCTAGAGGCTGTTAAACCCTGATACTTGTGTTAACCTTTAATTAAAATCTTTATAGGCGCAAAACATCCCTCTCAACAAACTGTACCAGACAAGACACAGAAAACTAATTGGCCTAGTAAAAGTTAAGGATTAAGAAACATTGATAAACAGAAACAAGGGCAGCAGATGCTGTTTTTATGGTAGCCTGCCTTTAGTTTACAGTCAGGAGACATCAAGAGGAATCCTGCAGTATCTCCACAAGTCAGTCACTGTTGCTGTAAAAGGTGAAAACAGTAGCTACAGTTCAGCCAATAGGTCAAGAGAAAACAAATATATTTGAATGGGTAAGTGAAAAGAGTAACATGGAACATTTCTAAAAATACTACCGACATTAATAGAAAGACATGAGCTAGCAGTTTAGCAACAGACAGGGGAGTCAGTGTCTCCTGATTTCCAGCCCCAGCATCCTTTGTGGGCTTCAGCAAGCCAAGCTCAGTATTGAGCTGTGGCATTTATAAGACTGCCATTTCAGTGCTTCTTGCATAAATCAACAAGTTTTAGCAAAAAGTCCTTCATGCACTTTCAGGAGTTTCTGGCACATCTTCATTTTATGTAAAAATAGCAGACCATTTTGATGGGCATTTTTAGAATTTCAGCTGTTTCAGTTTTGGTAATGAGGAGCATTATTAGTTCCTTGGCCATTTCGTTGTCGTTGTTGTTAGAGAAATAAAAAGGAAATGAAGAAATACTAAGCTGTCATTTTGGGGGGACTGTGTCATGCTCAGGAGATAACACTGCTCATTACCTTGCGAGATGCATGCTTATGAAAATTTGTGCATGTTTCTAAACCATGGCAGAGATGACAAATACAGTTCAGGTTGTCACTGGTTTATTTGACCTCTGCTGTAAAGGAGATGTCACAGGGCAGGGGACAAGTGCTGCCCTTGTGCATCCCCCAGACTTTGCGGTAGTTTTTGCAAGGGTGGGTGGACCACAGGCCTGAACCCTGTTGGCCTGGTGGAGTTAACTCTCACCACCTCACCAGCTGGGCTGACATGACGAATCTCAGTTTGACCTCATTATCATTCCATCTTTGACTGGAAGCTTCCAGCTGTATTTTATTCAAAAGACAAGCCAGATACCCAGGCAAACAATATTGAGTAAAGGGCCAAACATGCGGCTCATCAGTGGTTATCCATCACCCAGCTGCACATTCTTACCTCTTGCTCTAAGTGCAAGCTGGCTTACATCTACTACAGGGCAAGCCATTACATGTGTCTGCAACCGCTAAAATCTCTCTGAGGTTTGTATTAATTTCTCAAAGTGTCTATTTATAGCTGAAAAATAATCTCCGTATTTTTAGAGACACATTTGCTGGACCCTTTTAGTGACAGCAGTCAGAGCTAAAATAACCATCCACTTAAAAAAACAGGGAGGTTTTTTCCATACCCCTCAACTGAGACAGTATTTTTTGCACATATTGAAATTCCATCTTAAGAGCACACACTATGCAGAAGCTGCAGGTGTCTCATTTCAATCACATCCCTGCAAAAAGAGTGTGCCAACTCCTGCTCTGAAGATACCTGTGGACAAGAGGTGTAATCAAAAGCTGGAGAGAAAATTGTCTGATGGGTAAAGAACAACTTAGGGTAAAAACAAGGTTAAAGCTGAGGTGTCCTTGTGATCAGATCTGGGATACTTCTTATTTTGCAATGGGATATTGCAATAAATTTTGTAGTAAAAGCCTGATGCTGTGAATCCACATGTGTTAGCTTGCAAAAAGTGATGGGAAAATTTTTTCTGAGAAAGGTGTGAGTTCTAAGCAGCAGTCTAGAATTTTCTAACACATCGTGTCAAAGCTAATAACAAGGATGAGAAAGGCAAGAGAAATGGCTGATTATATTAGCAGAGACAAAGTACGGTAAAGGATTTTTCTTCTTTTTTCTGAAGTTTCCTGCAGAATTCGCTAAAATTTGAGATGATAGTTAGGTGCTTAAATGCAGGTGGAGCTGCAAAAGTCCACATATGTTATATATGAAAAAATGCATAGATTTTAATCATGATGGGTTATTGTTGCCTTCCATTGTGAGGTACTTGTACGTTTTAAGGTTAAGTCCTAGACAAAAAGTAAGGGATTTGAATATACTCCTACTGGAAAGAATGGAAATCAATAGGTTACTTGGATCTCATTTGAAACATGTATGTTTATTAACAATTATCAAGAAAAAAAATTGATAAAGAGGAGATAGACTGGAAACACTGGCAAACAAGAAGGGCAGCAACCACCGATATCAGTTTAGGAAGTAACTGAAAAGCAGCACCAAAAATAGAAGCTAAGTAAGATGGGAGATTCTTAAGTGATTATAAATGACTTTAGAAGGTTACACAATGACAATCTTAAAGGTAGGTCAGTCCCAAATACTTGTCTGAAGGGATGCTTTTTACTTTGTGTGTCTTTGTCATAGGTTTTTCTCCTCTCTCTCAGCACTGCTATGCTAATAAGAGACTAGCTCCTGTCACTTTGTTCCTGTCACCGACCCTGACCCCTATTCCTGTATGCCATATATTTAATGTAATTGAATTAATCCCTTTTTACGGTGGGATCTGAAATATTGCCCATTGGGGATTACTTTCACTTTTCCTCTCTCATTGTAAGCTTAGCTAACATGTCTTCACAGAGGAATTTCCTATGACAAAAAAGCCATAAAAATTATCAAAGTAAATGAATGAACGCCTGGATGGAGAGATTCACATGCAAATAACCACCATGGCTGGTCTTCATTCCAGTGGCAGTTGCAAAAGCTGATTGATTGAAGTGAGGGTGATTTTTAGCAGCCACGGTGCAGGCATTAGGTGGACTGATTTCAGATGTAATTCTGATGTTGCTATGAAAGTATCATTGTTAGATGATTGATAAATAGATATAAATAGACATATAGATAGATACTCCATTTGTGCTCATATTTGAGTTATTTCCGTCTGTGGGTCAGTGTGATCTTGGTTCATCACTTTTCCTGTAGATTAATTTCTGCATCTGAGAAAACTTGAGCAAACTTTTTTTTGTGAAGTCAGAGAGAGACAGAAAGTCTACTACATGATTCTCCACTGTTTCACAATATCGTCTTTTGTTGGTCTTCTGGGGAAATCTTCTTCCCTAGTACACACAAAAGATTCAGTCCTGCTTGAGAAACTCAGGCCCATCGCCCTCGTCTCACAGCTGCCTGAACTCTCAGATTGCAAAAGCAAAAGTAAAACCTTGAATTCTGCTGCTGAGACATCTAGCTGCTGCCCGTATGTTATTGCTCTGAAGCAAAAAGTGCACCTGCGCTATACCTGTGATTTGTCTTCAGCTGCACTCGAAGTGTTAAAATCCAGCTCCACAACTAATAGCTGGCAGATCAGAGAAAGGGTGAGCTTGCACGAACAGTAAGCCTCACCCCCAGGAAGCCTCTCTGTCAGGGACATCTATTTGAAGACACAGTCCTGAGGAGGGGCAGAAGGATCAGTTTGCTGTACATCTCCAGCACTGAGGAGTGTAGAGCAATGAGCAGAAAACGTGTGTGAATTTAACGTTTAAATAAGGAAGTGAAATATTTTGTGCATTTAAGGTCTGAAACAGTGGCATGGCTCATAGGTTCAAATATCAGAGAATCACAGAAGTGTTGGCTGGGATAGCACCCTGGAGATCTTTCCTCTAACTTCCCACTGGAGGCAGGACTTTCTCCAGCTCTCTGACAGGTTGCTGGGGCTTTGCCTAGCCAAGCCTTGAAAGTGTCTAAGGATGGAGACCCCTCTGTGGGCCACCTGTGCCAATGCTGTGCCGCCTCCTAGTGAGTAGGGTGCCTGGTCTGAGCTCTCAAGCTGCAATGCTGCGGCCTCATCTCACCAGCTGCTGCAACACAGATGCTCTCACCCCACCACCTTGGCACTCACCTCTTGCACAACTGCAGGCAACTCAGACTGTACTTTAGGCTCCTCCTTGCAGACCAAGCAAGACCAGGTCTCTCAGTCTCTCTATGTGCCTTAGGACCTGAAGTCTCAGAGGGTCTCTGCTGGACCAACCCTCACCAGGTTCCTCACATCCCTCTTGAACAGGGGGCTAAACCCCCTGCACAGCACCCCAGGTGCAGCCTCACCCAGGGCCATGGAGAGGGACGCCATAACTCCCCATGGTGCACTGGCCATGCTACCCAGTATATGATGTGCCTTCTTCATTTAGTGCCCACTGGAAAGCACAGCAGGAAAAATCTGAAAGGAAGATATTTAGCAGGATTAAGAGTTATTTTTATGCAAGCAGTATTTGCTGACGAGAATGTTTTCTGCTGCTGCTACCTATTTTCTTCCCAAAGTTCGCCAGACACAGGACAAAGACAACGAACTGCCTTTACAGAAGTGATTAGGAATGTGGGAATGTACACAGTCCTCTAAGACTTGTAAGAATCACAGATAAAACCATTCACAGCTACCTTTCTGTGATATTTTTAAATCATCATGGAGCATGCATTGATATGACTTCTAAAAAACAATATCCTTCAGCCAGGCAGTGCTCAGGGGAGTCCAGATTACAAGGACATGGGAATTACCATCCACAGCTGAAACAAAAATACCACCTGCAATTGTTTTTAAAGATTTGATATAGAAAAGTTATTTATCTATTTCTCTAGTGAATGATCCCTAACTGGTGAATGACTTCGATCACACAGACTGGGAGTTTTGGAGGAGAATAGAGGGAGCTTGGAAATCGCTGTTTGAAACACTTAGTCCCAGGGTTGCTGAAGGTGCAGGAGGCTGCTGTTCTCAAAGGCAGAGCTAGGCTCTCTCATGCACGCGTTGGCACTGGACATGCTTACAGCTTTGCAAAATCTCAGCATCTCTCCAAATAATATGGCACGCATGACAGGAAAAGATCAGGGTATTTCCTTATCTTCAGCAAGAGCTCATGAAGATTCCTATGATAATTGTGCAATTCCTCTGTGTTGTTGATTGACCTTTGTGGTTGCCTGGCAGAAACAGCAGCTCTGATTGATGTACAGGTGCTATTCATATGAGATGTAGTCACAGTATTTGTGTTTATGGAAGACCTGAGCACCAGCAGCAAGGTATAAAACATTTGATAGTATTGTTCAGGCATGAACTCGTGCTAGGTGTTACAGACTGTGCGCACACCCCCACTGGAGGAAAGCCTCCTCATCAAAAAGCAATGCATCAAGACAGGAGAAATCACATCCTTCATTACGCATTCCAGCAGAATGTGGATGTGACGTCAGCTGCCTGGACCTGCATACCAGATGTGAGCATGTCACACTTGCTCTGTATCCAGTCTGATACTACCTGTCGGAAAGGAAAGGCTGTCAGGTAATCCTTTGAGCGTGTGTGATGTGCATGTGCGCACACATATGCAAACATTCACTAGATACATGCACTCATCAAGATTATCAGTTCACCAGAAAAGTTTTCGTGGAAGAAAGAAAGGCGTTTTCACTTGTAATCCTCATCTTCATGTGTCTGCAACTTTCTGAATGAACTGTAAGATTCAGGATGAATGTTTCATGTTCAGAGTCTCATCTCAGTGGTTTCTTTTCCACCAGACATGTCAGTAAGATTTCACACGGTTCAGAAAATGAGTTTGCACCATTTAAACAGGTTCTTCAGATGATTTTTCCTGTTGACTTCACCTAAATTTAGATTGTAACTTCCTTTCTAAAAGACCAATGTACCTTGGTCATTGAGGATGAATTAGGGCTTATCAATGCTTCTATAAGTCAGGGCTCCAGCCCCTATGAGAAGGCTACAATACATTCCCTAAAATCGGTGCTTATTGAAGAAATCCATTTGTTCCTCAGGAAAGGACACTGAAAAACATGAAAGAAAAGAAAATTGAGGCAGCAATGAGGAAGGGATACCCACAAGTCATGGCCAGTGCTCGCTTCCACTGTCACCTTTTATGGGAAATAGGGAAACACCTGGCAGTGCCATGGGCTTGCCTCGCTGCAGGCACGCCAAGAGCTGCTTGCAAAAGGTGGTGAGCCCAGCAGGCTGAATCCCTGTTCTCCGTTGCATGGTAGAGAGGGGTCATTTTCTTGAATGAAATACACATTTAGTACAGAATAAAATATCTTGGGGCTTTTAAAAATAGTTTTAGGCTGGGGTTTTTATGATTGAAAGGAAATATGCAAGTGCATTTCAAATTTTGTGATTGAAAATTGTAGTGCTTGCAACTTTCTCTAAAAGAGAGTTCCATGTGGACAGTCAATATTTTTGTAAAACCTTCATCCCAAATTCACAGTATTTTCAAATTAGAAGATGCAATGTGCTAGTGCAAAGGAAGTTATTACTCAGTCTGTCATCAGTGTCATTTATGTATCAGGTGTGGACTCTATACCGTGCTGGTTGCCTCTCAGAAATCATGGCATTACCAATCTATATAGAAAATCACAGACTTCTAGCTCCTATGACAGACATTGCGTTGTTAGGCCAGTGAGCAGCTTGCTGATGGACTCAGAAAAGAGCAATAGTGTGTAGTGTCTCACACAGCCATAGCATCCAGGTCTGCCCCCCCCCCCCATGCATTGCCAATCATTAATTAATGGACTGTTAAACACATTTTAAATTTAAGCTAGAATTGTGATTTAAATTTTATTTTACTAGTACTTTTTTGTTGCCAGACTTTCAACTAGAAGATTCAATTTTTGTTTTATCAAAGAAAGAGCTAGCACTCCCATCTGGCATTCCTGGAGAAAGGCGTACCAAGGTACAAAGGGCACACTTAGGGTACACTGCCTCCACAAGGACAGTGAAGCAACATGATCCCCAAAATACTTTCAGTGGATGGAAGGGCTGGGGCCTGAGACCTGGTAAGGAGCAAAGGACCGGAGTGGGAATACCTGCAGGTGCTGATTTTCAGGCAGGTATTCCCCCAGGCAAGCATCCACCTTGCTAGAAGCAAATAGCCAACGGGCACACCATGACTCCAGCCAAGAACTGAAACTTCACATCTGGGCTCTGATTTCTCTATAATGAATAAAATATTCTCTCTGGTCTGCTCTAAACATATGCATCAGTATATCAGTAAAATACAGATGATTAAAGTGGGTGTAATCTCCTTAATACAAATGTGCCCTTCTCTGTGCAAAGCCAAGCATCGCTGGCATGCTGCAGTTATGTAGGATTTACCTCAAAAAGGGGTGTGGGGAGAGAGAGAGAAAGCACGTGCGGAGCTATTGGTGGGAAAAAATCAGATATTTTGTCAGAGTCCAAGAAATCATAGCCCAATTCAATAGAATGAAGTATGCCTAACAAGCTAACAGAATACTACTTAAAAAGCCAGATAAATAGTACCATGTTTCACAACGACAAAGATTGCATAAACCTTGTTTTCTTTTAATAATAAAGGATATTTCTGAATAACACCCTTTTAGCTGCCTGCTATGCCTATGCACACTCAAACCAGTGATCATTAAGCTATTTTCCCAGCAGGTGGCTTTTCAGTAAGTCATTCCTGTGTGAAATCTCACTTGTAAATGAGGAAGTGGATCTATATGACCATAAATTTGATGGGAGACAAATTGCTGGTGCTGTTATTCTGGTGGTTGCTCTCTCTACGCAGCCCCAGTATGACACAAAGCATGACACATAGCTTATAGATTCAGTGCAATAAAGTGTAAATAATTCAAAGTTTTTTGATATTATCCTGTCTTCTTTTAGCATGTGTCTTCAATAATTAATTCATTTGTATCTTCAAAGTGTCTTACTCCATATCTTCAGTCATTTCCACAGTTTTTCTTATTAACCTTGGGATAGCATGATCTGCTTTGTACATGCCTTTTCCCTGTTGTGTTACTGTACGTATGCTCTGGGAGTTTTCCTCTCTCGTACTCATAATTTTCCACATCACATGTGAATTGCCGCGTCTACTGCCTCCAGTAACCATTGCTAGCAATAACAGGTAACATGATTATAGCATTCAGTATTTTAATTAGGATTAAGATTCAAGACCTACAGTTTCTTCCTTTCTCTTATTGAGTGTGTGCTTGCTGGCCCTAGAGAATTCAACCTGCCCCTCTGGGTGCTGCAGAGCACCACAGCTCTGATGCCCAGGTGATATCTGACATGGGTAACATCTTTCATGAGACCAGACTGGCCCCTGATTGGTTAACCTCACTTTATATTCTATAGCCTATTAAAAAAGGCCTTTTTAAAAGGTTTGTTAGTCTGCTTGCAAAATGTTATCACTTTTTAAACTTATTGATTTTGTGGGAGAGCTTTTCCAGGCTAGAAAATTCATTGCAGGCTAAAAATGTGTCACCTACGATCTGTAGACGTAGATAGTTCCTTCATTCACCATCATGATTTGATTTACTGGGCCTGTTCCTGCTCCTTTTTCAGTCACCAAAATCTGCTGCCTAACTGAATAAGGATGGACTCAATCCCTGAAAGCTTCTTTTAAATCCTTTTTATTTTTTAGACTATATTTGCCATGATTTTCATCCCCCATTGATTGATTCAGTTGTGTATTTCTTTGAACAGAAATTTCACACTGTTTTACTACTTTGGAAATACCCTTTCTCTGAATGGGTTTCTTTCACTGAAGCATTTCTAGTTCTTAAAAGACTGTCTCCAAAAAGCATGAAGGAACAATACTGAAGAGAGTAAACAGTGGAGACAGTGGATAGGAGGCTCAGGCTAAAAATGGTTTCAAAATAAATTCTGCTAGGAATTTGATTGCCCCTCACACTTTGTAATTAGCACTTTGCTAACCTTTGGGAAAAACAGACCCAGAGCACGGCAACATTCAGCTTTGAAAGGCAGAAATAGAAGACATTCATGGTTTTCCTAAAATGTCTCATTTACATTTTTACTTTGTTTCATATTGTGCATTGGATATTTCTGTAATAGTTTGCCATTGTGGACATTCTGCCATATTATATCTATCTACCTAGCTCTGTGTGTGTGTTCGTATAGGTGTGCATGAATGTGATCCATCTTACACAGGTACTTTTACATGTATAAACACATTTCTTAAATATGCCGTATCAGATACAAAATATATGGTTTATTAAGTAAGTGCATATGACACAGACTGAATATAAAAATTCTATCAATTTTATGAATATATATAATACATATGTTTCTGCACATATATTTTATCTGATTTGGCACCTTTGTCCAAGCCAATCTACAGGAGCAGACAGCAGTATCTTTCTTTCATGATCTTTGTGGGGACAAAAGGATCAATATTTTAATATTTATGCCATAAACTGGAATGTTTAATATATAATTCACCAAAATACACCCATTTTTATGGATAGAGCATGAAGTCTACTCACTGTTACTAAATTTCTCCCAGACTGGTGCTTTGTTTACTAAATCCAGACTGAAATGCAGGATTAGTTTTCAGTAAGATCTCCCTGATTGTGAATTTTAAGACCCTTCAAAATGCACATTTTTGTATTATTAGCTGCTGTTCCTATGCCAATGGGTATATGTCGTTCAGCACACACAGGTATTTCTATACGGTTGAAAATGTTCATGAAATGTGTCAGCTCAAACACTACGTATATTGATCTGCTCAACACTACGTATGATCTGCCCCTGAGGCACCAGGGTTTGCCTGGTGTCACAGACTTGTCTTTTTTCCCTTAACCTGGCAGCTTTTCTAGATCAGACGTGGCCCCTGCTAGATGTTTTGCTTGCACACACTACAGTTCAGAATGCAAATGCCAAAAAAAATCCAACCCAAAACCCCAAACCCACAAACAAACAACCCTATACTGTTCACAGTACTTATAAAATTATGTGTTTGAGAAACAGTTTCCACACATACAATCACAAAATACAGCAGGGACGGCAGGTGTGGCAAAACAGGCCAGTTGCCCTCTTTGGGTGCTCCCTAGAGGATCTGGATGTGCACCTCCAAGAGCTGCAGCAAGTCCCCACCTTCCAGCTGTCTTCTGATGTGGGCAAGTAACTTAATTCGTCTGTGCCTCAGACAGCTGGCTGTAAAATTATGCTTTCATTCTAAACCCTTTACTGACCTTGTTTATTAACACTGTAAATTTATCAGAACAGATGCTGTTACTTACTATGTGTTTGTACAGCAGGTAGCTAACAGGGAGCCTGACCTTGGCTGGAGGTCACAGGTGACCCACCAGGCTGTGAGGAACAAGGAGACACAGGATGTGTCTTATCAACAGAAAAAAAAGTAGTGTTTATCTCTCTCCAGTCTCATGCTTCTACATTGATGAATTCAAAACAGTATGCAGGGTGTATCTTATCAACAGAAAAAAATAGTGTTTACCCCTCTCTGGACTCATGCTTCTACATTAATGAATTCAAAACAGTATACAAAATCGTTTAACAGCACATTAGGTATGTATGGACAGCATGTTTTTCTCTGTGAATTTCTTCATTTACCTCCAACATGGAGAACAGAAGACAGTAGCTTTGACTTCTTCAGTATATGGGGATATTTATTACACTCAATTCTTCTATTTCAACGGCAGCTTCAGTTTGGCATGAATCCTCTATTACATGACCTGTATCAGTTCAGAGCTGTAATGCACTAGTACTCCAGGTCCTTGTACTAAATTTAGAGAGGATATTCAATACTGTAATGCCATTGTCTTGTCAAAGGCAGAAAAAAAAATCCCCACATAAAGAAGAATATTACCATGCCTGTGCCTGTTAGTTCAACCAAGGATGGAGGCAGTGAGTGGCTTCTGGCAGAGCAGTTTACAGCTCCAGAAAAAAAAGTCCCAGCGCTGCATAGTGAGCACTCCCATGTAGACACACACAAATGGCTTAGTTTGTGTCTTTTTATCAGAGTGGTCACAGCACTGTGCTGCTTAGAGGAGGTAGCAAAACCCTTTCTCAGCTGCAGAGCCTGCAGAGTCCTGTAGACAGTGTGTCCCGAGCTAAGTGCTGCTCCTTCTTTGCTGCTCTAGGTGCCTAATCTCACCAGGCCAGAGCAGGCTTTGGTCCCTAAACCTATGTTGCTCTCACACCTCTGACAGCACTACTCACAAACCTAGAAATGCATCCACTCTTGTTTCTTCTATGAATTTTAGCAATTATTTTTCCCTAAAGGTATTTCTTTATTACTTGTAAATGCCATATGTGAGGAGTTCTGCCTTCAGAGCATCCCTAGGTAGATCTCAAACTCACAGCAGGCAGTGCTAGAGTCACCAGGGAGGGCAAAGACTTTAACTTTTCTTTGCAGCAAAACAGCAGCGCCCTGCCATGACCCAGGTCTGTGCAGCAGAAGCAGGGAGAGGCACAGGGGTGCTCAGGGACCAGCTTTGCATTAGATGAAATAAGGATAAATTTAGCCCTGGTACTATGGAAGCAGCAAGGAAATGCTAGAGAGGCTGGAAAGCAAAGAACTACAGGAGGCGGACAAGATCTCTCCAGTATAAAATAATAACCCAGAAAAAATATTGGAAGGAGTATAACTGGGTTCACTGGAGTTGGCAGTTGAAATTTCCATGCTGCAGGTTTTGGGGCATGCAATCTGAGACATGCAAAGCAGGTCAACAGGAGATGCTGAGAGTTTTCACTGCAGTTAGCGGCTGCCAGCCGTGTTTACCATCCACTTTCCACAAGGACAACTGATCCTTCTCTCTCCCTTCGTCAGTAGAGAGTTGAGCTTTGCAGTTACGATGAAAGTTCCTCTCCTTTCTGGAATAATGAAACAACCCCCACCCAAATTCAGCATACACACCCACCCTTCCCAAGTAGGCCAGCTGTGCGGAAAAGATGCGCTTGCTGTATGGCTATCCTTCACAATGTCCTCCCCAGTGAGGGGGGCTGCACTTCCCACTGACCCTCACCCCAGCCAGCGGGGGAAAGAAACAGTGAAATACAGCCAGGGAGCAGGCAGCAGCAGGGAAACGATTTGATGTTTCATCCTCATCTCAGCGGCTCCATGCCAACATTGAGTACCACATTGCAGTGCTTCAGTCAGAAGTGACACTGGAAGTGAATGAAACCAGGCAGAGGCAAGGGAAGACGGAATTAAAATCCTTCCTCTCTTCTCGCATGGTGCCTTGCCTCCATTGCTCTGCAGTCACTGAAGCTGACAGGAGGACACTGCTGGAACTCCTGCTCCACTGCGGGTCTTATACTGTCTTGCTTCAGAGAAATCATGCCCCTCTTTGCCGAGGCACCCTGCTCTTTAATGCAGCCATCGCTTGATGGGAACCAGTGGGCTTGCAGCCAGCTCTGTCCTCATGACTGTACACCTCCACCCAGACGCTCAGCCTCACCTAGCTTCTGCTTTACTGGGCTCTGAATATTGCAATACCAGGCTTGCCTGCTACATGTGGATGTGCAGTGTTTGTAAGCCATTTGCCACCAGCTGTACCTTATGGAGTATGGTGCTGTGGAGAGGAGATTTTAGACATTGAGGTCTGGCCTGGATGGCAAACTTCACGTTTATCAGCGGCTGCTTACAGAGTGGTGACCCATGTCATAGAAGGATCAAAGCAGGTATTCCTTTGAAATTCATGGTAACCGGAATATGTGGGAAATAATATAAAAAATAACAAAGCAGGTCACAGTGGGTCCAATTCCTGCAGACGTAAGATATCAACAGCAATCAGGAGGAAAGCCTGGGAGAGGCAGTGCAGGCAGCGGGGCTGCAGACAGCTTTGCTGGTGGCCATGGACTGCCCCCATCCCTGGCACTTGCCCACACAGGCAGCTGGCTCCTTCGGCAGCACCTGGAGGCAGCAGCCCTGGACCCAGGCAGGCATCCAGGGAGCCCTGCCTGTTTGCAGCCAGAGGCAAAAGCTCGTGAAATCAGACCGTGCAACTGAAAGGCAGATATTCTGCTGTCTTTAGTTTTTCTCAAGACAGGGAAAGCATTGGTCTACAAGCCAAGGACTGCTGTACCATGCTGGCAGCATTTCTTGTAGATGCCCTCAGCATTTGCTCATTCTGACATCACTGTCAGGAGGAATACAATTCAGGTTGGTGTCCTGTGAAATGCTCTGTGGGCAAATTTACAAGAGAAATAAAGGCATGTGCCCTTCTGGACAGCAAGCCACTATGCACCTATTTTTCCAAACTGTCTGCGAATAGTAACGAGCAGGGGTTGAAACATTCCCTTTCATCCATCGAAAGATTCACTGCTGATCATTTCCAGTGCATTAAGAAATGACGGTCCAAACCCTGAGGCCTTCATATAATTTTCAATAGTCTTTTTTCTGGAGCAAATTCTGCAGCAGAGGTCTTCAAATAATCTCAGAGCAATTTTCATCTTGTGCAGAATTAAAAGTTGTTTGTTCAACAGTTGCTGCACAGAAGAAATGTTGGTTGAAAAAGCAGGTAGAAATGGCTTCATAAAAGTCAACGCTTGCTTTTTGCTGAAATGAAAGGGAGTGACCTGAGCTCTAGATCTCCCTTTAAATCCCAGGAACAGCGTTGCTGCCTTTTTGATAAACCCCATCTCCTCAGAAAAATTTTCAGCCTTGTCCCAGTGAGCCTTATATCATAAAAGAAATGAGGACATCAGAAGCTGGACCAAACTAATTCATACAGTACAGCAAACATATTGCATGAATATGTTGTGCTAGTTACCAGAAGATTAGAATTTATACTATTAATTGGAACTGTCATGTACTTTTTGATTTCTAGCCCTGATCACAGCACAGCACCGTACCTGTGTTTCAGACAATGTGAAATCACTATTCAAGTTGAAGATCAATCACATTCAAATGAAAAATCAGCCTGTCTAGGTCCCAAGAACTGCATCCTCCCAGTACCTCTGCGAGAGCCAAGAGAGCCATGCCAATTTATGCTGGTGGTAGATTGCAGTCATATTTCCTTCATAGTGAGTAAAACGCAGATGCCATTTATGGCATGCAGAAGTCAATGAGGAGAGGAGTTTAAGGTATGTCAGAGCATCTCTGTTGCAATTATTTTATATCCAGCTACGACTAGAAAGGGCAAATTGAGGCAAAGACCTCTCCCTTTATGCTACATGCCAAGACACAACTTGCTTAGGAGAAGTCTCTGTTCGTATTACGGGAAGAGGCTCCTCCTGCTTATTGATCCAGCTTCAAGATGTCTTTTCTCCACAGTTACCTCCAGATTCCAATAAAAATGTATGGTCAACTAAAGCATACCAGACAGTCTTTGGTGACTGTCCCAAAGGCATAGCAAACACGACTGCCATTAAACTAGATGACTGGGTATGATACTAATGGCAAGAAATGCATGGAGATCCAAAACTTCAGTAGTCTTCCAAGCTATTTTCAAGCTTCCAAAGACTTACAGTACTGCTCTAAGTTACTTACAATCCTGCTCTAAGTTTGCAAACTTTATGCGGCTAGGCAAAGTATGCTACAGTGGCCTACAATGTGATTTCTTTAAACAGGAGCCAAGTTCCATACATTGACTTATTCTACATTGCTATTGCTATTGCAACATGAAAAAAGACAATCTCCATTCAGGTTATAGTGGCTGCAGAACTGTACAATTTCCATCACTTCCATAGCTCAGTGGAGGAATTTTATTAGGGGAGGTCTATCCGCATACATACTCTGCTTAGATGTCTGTGATTCAAAAGGAAATTTTGTTTCTACTTCTCTACAGCATGCATTCAGAAGTTATTTACTGTTCAGTATAACTATAAAAAAGCCCATGTAAAAATTCAAAGGTGAAACTTCTTGAAAATTAGCAGCTAAAGCAGCCCATGTATTTTGCTCATGCCTCATTTGTTACTGTGCTTATAATACCCCTGTGGTAGTGCAGCACTGTTAAAAAGCAAGAGCTAGAGCCTTCCTGTGTTTGTTTTTTGTTGAAGTCAATGTGAGTGATGCTGGAAATTAAGTGGGGCCTTAGGCAAATAAGAGTAGTGAAGAAATTCACCATGGGGTTTGGGGACACATAACACGTTTCTTGCTTTGCATGGGCCACCCGCAGCCCCTGGTGTGAACCTAGGGAGTAAATGCAAACCTTCCTCCCTGCATGTTCACTCATGATGTAGCAGGGCACAGACAAAGACACAGTTATCTGAGGTTGACCTCAGTCACACAGTAAGTTGTGAGAGATATTTTTGAGCAAGGAAACAGACATCTTTTTAGTCTTGTTAAACAAACAGCCTGTTGTTTTGCCAGTGTCGACCTGGATGCAGTCAAAATCCACCTCCCACATGAAGCTGATCTATGAAACAAAGGAGCAGCTCTGGTTTGCATTGTTCCCATGTAGCACAGATCTTGCTTGTTACCTGTGGTAAACCAGAAAGAAAAAGGCTGAATTTCAATCAGTTTCTCTTCTGTCTTGTAAAAGGTAGTTATGGGCCTCCTTCCTATCAAATATAGTTTTGTATGTATCAAAATGCAAGGAGGCTTCATATTACTTAGATTCTGCTCTGGGGTGCTGTGGAAACAGGTAAGGAAAACACGCTCTCTCTTCCCTGGCTGCATGCTGGCATTTTTACCGAGCAGATCACCGCAGAAACAAGGGGAATGCTTGCAGGGCAAGCTGCGCTGCTTCTCTGTCCTGTTCGCTGGAGGAAAAGGCTCTGGACATGTCACACCACATGGTTCCAGAGCAACCTCTGCTCTTAGGTGGATGGGATGCTAGGACAGCGGGACCGGGAGTAATTCCTCCAGTGTCTTTAAACTTTAGTGATGCTGTAGAGTTTTCCAAGCCAAAAATTAAAATCTCACAAGTTTTCACAAACTGGAATTCCAGAAACAATTTTGATCTAGGTCAACTCCAGCATTTTCCATTTTGAGTACTGAACATCTTTTCCGTTTGTATTTCAGGCATTCTGTATGTTTTACCTTTTTTACTGCAATTAACATTGCTGTACAAATGAGAATGTTTCAAAACAAAAAAGAATATATATTCTTTTCCACGTGAAGATTCAAGTGATTGTAAACACTGTTTCTAAAGGACAGAGCAGCCTAAAGGTCTCTCTCCCATGCTCTGTCCCCAACGCACCAGTGAAGGTCACTAACACTCTGCAGTCCTGCAGGAACATCTGGCCCCTGACTGCCACCAAATCTTCCTTCTCTGAAGGCCAGAGGTTCACTTCCTACATTTGTATTGCCCCAGTGCTTGGCTGAGCCTGGATGGGGCCTGAGACCAAACGTGGGACTGAAGGTCTGGCTGTAACTTGGCTTCGCTGTCACAAGCACCAATGTTTTTTGTTTGTTTGCTTGCTTGTTTTTGTTTGTTTGTTTGTTTGTTTGTTTTTAAAAAAAAGGTGAGGGAAAAAAGTTACAATTCTACAGTGCAGGTCAAAGTTTCAAGCGACGGGTGCATCAGAGGGACCTCTGTCATAAAGCAGCCTGACTCACCATCAGGTGTCTTGGCTGCGATAAGAAGGAGGGAGGATTAAAAGAGAAAAGAGAGTGGAAAGAAGGTGACCCTCTGTAAGTTAGGTGGACACCCATTTGGGAACATCCAGGATGGCCACTATAATTGTTGTGAGTGGAAATTTACTGGACTGCTTAGTGTAGAAGGAATTATTTTCGGTATCTTCATAGATGAAGCAAAACTGTTAGTAGAGCAAAGAGAGGTCTGGTCTTCATACAGTTTTTGCACCTCTCTCTGGAAGTAAAATCCGAGGTCCTGTAGTTACCCCCTACTCACAGTACAAACTGTCCCTGCAGTGGTAACCCTGAAGGTGAGAGAACTCTGCAGACCAATGCAGAAACTGGGTCCATACCCACACCAATGTTCATGCTGCCTGCTCCTTTTCAACCACACTCCCAGCAGCCTAGATGTGAGCAGTTCGCAGCCCTGAGGCAGTTCTTGCACAAGAGAGAGGAGGAAAAGGAAAGCTCCTTTCATACTTCCCCTTTCTGTTTAAAGGCTGGGCCAAATCTGCACGAAATTATATATTACAGATTTTATGCATATACAAACTTATATATAAAATTAGGTCAAAGCAGCTGCATGCTATGATAATACTGCCAAACCTGCAACTGCAAATCCTCTCTTTAAAGGTAGGGCACTGTTCTGCTTTTAAGGTCTGCTTCTATACTGTGAGCATATTGCAAACCTTCTTGCTGTTTGAGACCTTCCTGGGGAGTTGTAAGTTCAGCCTCCAGCAACTCAGGATATGTTTTCCTTCAGCACAGTCATTAGTTGGAGAGCATAGCGGGTGCCCACCTCTTGTTTAATAGCAAATCTCTGTCTTCTGCTGCCCTAGCTTCCTTTCCATTTGATTTCAGGAGGTATTTCTACTCCCTGCAGCCTGCACGGTGTTGGTATTTGGGATGAAGGGAGGGAGACTGTCATGTCCTGTGTCTCTGACTCAGGGCATCAGGGCTCTGGGCCAATTCAGCTCCACTTTAGGGGTGCAAGATCAGTCTATGTCAAGCCATTCATTTCCCAGGATGTGATTGATCACAGTAGTCACAGGGTCTGGCTTCCTTCCCCTGCCTGAACAGCAAACTTTAGAACAGGTTATTAACTAATCATGAGACTGGAACTGGAAATAGGGAACATTTGGGTATGAATTTTCAAATGGATGTCACTTGTGCTTGGCCTTGTAAAACTTCTCAGTTCTGCAGACGTGCTCATGAATACAGCACCACAGCGTACTCTGCTTATTGTAATCATACACGAAGCAGTCGAGCCAAATTGTCGTCCTTATCTGCTAAAATACTTTGGGGACATCTTTTTCCATTATTTGAAAAGTTGTAGTCCTGGCTCAGATCTGATTTTTTTCGGCTGATGAAGAACAGCTTTCATTTTCCTTTATCTCACCTGTCATCTATGGATTCAAGCTTGAATTACATTTTATTGCTTAAATATCTGAAGGGAAAGAATGAGCAACCCAGCAGCATTTAAAGCTGAGAGGTCTGTGTCTGTAGACCAGGCGCAGTATTAGTGCCCTCCACATAGACAGAAATCAGACATCTCGACTTTGTTCATTCCCACGTCACTCCAGATCAAGGTGTTACAATATGGGACTTGTTTCTGAGCTGGAGCGGAAATGATAAAACTTGCTGAAGTTCAGAGGTGACACAGACAAAAGCGCATCTGCCCCTGGCATGTGCTGCCCAGCCCTGGCACCACCATGTGTCAGTGCAGATGTGGCCACAACCAAGAGCTCCCATATACTTTATCCAAGTGGTATCAGATGCTGGCAGCCGCCAGGAGCAACCCTGGCAGTCGACACTTTTCCCTGGCCTTTGCTGTTTGCCTGCCAGTGAGACACAGGGGTGCAGGGACATCTCCTGTGGAGCACCCAGTAGCCTTCGGGGTTGTGTAAAAGAACATAAAAGAACAGCCTATTTGCAACATGGTATGGTTATTGAATGGCTTGCTGAAATTTTCCATGCAAATTTTATATCTGTACACTTTTAGGGCTATTGTTCTGCTTGTAGTCCAGTGAAGACGGTTTAAAAGATACTGCTGTCGCTCTTTGCAAAAGCCCTGCTCCTGCTGCTGTCTGTGGTTTCATTCATTCCTCATCTACTATGACTGCCTCGTTCTTCTGTTTTGTACCAGGCCTTTCACAAAACAATTGCATTTCAGTATCTTTTAAAACAGATAGAGTTTGCTCTGCAGTTATGTATATGTGCATTTCTTAATCCAACCAAAATAACTGTAGCCTTCCTGGGATCAGATTTCTGCATGCTGCTTTCTATTAATATGTGATCTGGGTGCTGCTGGTGCAGTCACACTTCTACAAGAAGCACACAGAGTTTGCAAGGTCCACTGACCATCTGTGTGCACAAGTCAAGTATCAGCCCGATTAATACACATTGGTCTACTGTACTCTGGGATGCAAGGGATCATGAGCAAATCTTTCATGACTAAGGAATTTGCACATGCAGAATTCAATAGACAATAAAGGAAACCACTTAGAAACATCAGCTCTTATACTATGGTACTTAGTATAGCAGAGAGAGATTTCCTTTAAACCCATAAAGGTTGGAGTGTATAAGCAGTCTCAGCCCTAAGAACAGTCAGAGACTAAACACCGCTGACAAAACTACCTGTTAAATGCTTATAAACTGTTCCTACAAGGACCAAAAAGGAAAAAAAGTCAAGATCTGGTCAGACCTGAAAACCAGGAAAAGAAAAGGTTTCAAGCACACTTTGGAGATGCACAGCAAACTCTTCAATCTTTTCTGCTTCCCTGCTCACCTCTCTTTGGAGGGAGCAGACCTCATTGCGACAGTATGTTTCAGGGAGGTTTTAGTCTATCACCACCACTCCCGCAGTTCACAGACATCCCCTCTTGCTGCAGCTATGGCTGCTTGTGCCCAACACACCACCACTCTTACTACAAAATGGGGCACATCACAGAGTCGATGTCCATGGGAAAAAACAACTCTCAGAAGCACACTTGTACCCTCTATCTCCAGGAAAACATTTTGCTCAGGTATGGGTCCAGCTGGGACTGGCTTTATGGTGACTCCAAGTTACTAGTCCACTAGTAAAAGCCTACACCTCCTGGAAATGTCTTTAAACATTCTTGTAATACCTTTTCTATGAATCAGCAGAAGATAACATTTAACCTCTTGCCATAACAGAAAATATAACATTTGCAAATAAGTATCCTTGATTTTGAAACAAGGGTAGCAAGGCTTTCTCTCCAGACTTCTAATGAGTCTGATACTGCAGAAATATACACTCATTTATTGTACTTTAAATGCAGCTTTCTGTTGCCAAGAACAAGGTGATCGTAAGTAAGCATGGCAAGGGCAGCACTGCCATGGGCAATCTGAAGCAACTCTGTAATTACAGGTTCCACGTTAAGGACATGCTGATCTCATTTGGTGATGTCACCGCAAGAAACAGAAACCCCCATAGCAGCAAAGATGAGTCAGAAAGCCACAGCCACAGCTCCAAGTTCTTTGCAAAGCAGAATAAAACCAGCTGTTCCAAATAAGAGTAAGCACATGTTCAAACTGTGCCAAACATAGAACAATGCAATAACACAAGGAAACCCCTCTTGGACTGCAGTGATAAACCACTGGTGTCACTAGGACTGTGGAGTCAGCAAACTCCACAGCAGCTGGACTAATGCCAACACATTGGGCAACCCTTACTCTGGAGTTCAGGTGTTTTTCCTCAGCTGAATTAACTGAGGTGAGAAGAACAAGTAACTGCAAAGCTTGCAGAATTCACACATCATTGCTTGACAAATTTGCTTTTGTGTTTTCTTTCATTTGCTCAGATTAAAAGAGGAAAGAAGAGAGGTGACCTGGTGATTCTTGGCCTACCTCCTAGCTGAGCACTGGCAACACAGATGCTGTCCTTTTCAAATTTCAGACCTGCTCCACCTACAGCATGCTGAGTTTGGTGGACATCCAGGTTGTTGTGGTAGTGATGTGCAAAGCCGTTTCCCCACTCCAAATTCCCAGAGGCAGCAAGGAAGGACCAGATCACCTAATAAACAGAATTACCTGATCGGGGAGACCAGTGACTGTAAGAAAAATGATTTGATTAGGAGAGGAGATGTGCTTTCAGGAATGAACAAGATGCCATCATGCAGAGAGAAAAAAAATTCTAGGAAAAGCATCCCAGACACCTTAGACATCTTTGACCTATGCCCAAGCGATGTTCTGGAGCTTCAAGGAAACTGTTTCTTCTGCTGGCTAAAACACTGAATAAGCAGGTTAGAAAGTCTTGCAAGGCCCATCCATTATATGCTTCAGTTAGCATAAGCTGCTGAAAAAAAATGAAAAATTAAACTGCAGTGCCCGCAGTACTGGGTGAAGTAGAAAGGCAGACAAGATGAAAACCTGAAAATGAAATCACTGACTAGGATTTCCTAGGTGGGTCTTGATCATGGAGTGCTCACCAACCATCTCAGTTCCTCCACGTGAGATATGAGGCAAGCCAACTGGCATGCCCATGGGAAACCCCACCCTGTGCTTTCTGCTTGCCCAGGCATCTTCAGGAGAGACCAGTGTGCCTTTGCAGAAACACCTTCTAAGCAGCACCAAGAAGACCAGATAGCTGCTGTGCCTCCTAGAAGATGCCTGGCGCAACCTGCAGAAGGGGCAGAGATTTCACAGCAAAGGTTATTAAAGAAGCTCTGTTGCCAGGGATGGGAGGAAATGCCCTTCTAAGGATTCAAAGCCAGTCAAAGGATAAGAACCAAAGATCAGGGCCAAATGTCACACCTCAGAATGGAGAAAAGTCAATGATGGTAAGCCATGGAGGAAGGCGCTGGAATCATTTTTATTCAACACTTTCATCGGTGACCTGCAGAATGGGTTGAACAGTGAAATACTTAGGTTTGCAGATGGCAGCTGAGCTCCTTCAGTCAGTCACCGGCTGTGCCGATGGTGAGATTCTCCAGAATGAGTTTAGACAAATTAATGTGTGGGCTGATGGGCATCCATGTGGATAAATGTAAGGCAGTAGATCTGAACCATATCTACACGATGCTGGACCTGGGACTGGCAGTTACTATTTAGGCAAGAGGTCTTGGAATCGCCATGGGCAGGCCTCTGAAATCTTTGGCTCAGTGTTCAGGGGGAGCTAAAATACCCAGCAAAAACACACGGCATCATAGGGAAGTGTGCTGAGATCAAGAGAGAAGGTACAGTTTTGCTGCTATCTGGAACACTTGTGTACCCACTTCTTGACCCCTCTGCACAGCTCTGTTTTCAGCACCTCAAGAAAGAGGTTCAGCAGTTGGGGGAAGTACAGAGCATGAGTACGGCAAGTAAGGGGATGGTGCAGCTGTCTCTGAGGGGAGAACAGGAAGGCCGCAACCCTTCAGGGAGAAGGCTGAGTAGAATATGATCTATCTTTCCAAAACAGTGAAGGGGTAAACTGAATGGGGAACCTCTGTTCACTAAACCTTTCAGTCAGACAATTAAGGGGCATGGAATGAAATCTGTAGGAGATAAACATAAACCATATGAAATATAGTCCTTTTTTATCCAGCAAGTAGAAACTTCTGCAATTTGCTGCCACAGCAGTCTGTGGTGGATGGCATCAGTGTCGTCAGAAATGGTTTAGATGAATGCATAGACCACAGTTCTACAAATGGATGTGGACAGGACTGCTCAGACGTGTATTCACCAACATATCTAATGCAAGAGCTATGGCTATAGAGTCATAGGAGGAAAGAAGGTCCCAGGGATGGCTAGGGCTTACATTTGTGCCCCAAAAACCTCTCCCACTGCTGTGGTGGGAGACAGACTTCATGGCAGGAGGCTGCCAGCCTGATCCCACCAGGAACTCCTTGCACCCTTAATGTATCCTCCTGTCTCTGTGCAACAGGACTCATCACATCTGGGTCTTAAGTGCGCTGCTGGAAGATTTCTTTATTTGGTTCCCAAGGCAATAGCTTCCAAGGGCCTCACATGCATCCTCATAATCCTCTTAGGGCATAGACACATATTAGGCATCACTTTGCAAACAGAGCATTGAACCAAAGGAGAATGAGTTTCTCACCCGAGGACATGCAAGCTCTTTGCAGTCTCGCTTGCAGTTGAGCTCCTGTATCTTAATTTAAGTGCCTCATTTTTCAGACCATTAAAACTAGAAGGCTATTCTTTGTCTAGATTGGATGCGGGTAAATACAACAACCCCTAGCACAGGGTGTAAAGTGCATGAGAAACAATGGGGGATATGTATAAGCACCAACACCACACGGTCATGTCACATGCACTGAAAGCCAAGTACTCTGACACACAGGCCGATCAGTCATGCGTTCCAGCAGCCAACAACATGCTGTGCTGGAGGGAATCCCCACCAACTTGAGATGCTACGTCACAACACATTGTCTCTAACAGAGAAGTTTTCTCTCTCAGTGCCTGGACAGACAGAGCAAGAGCTGCTGAAGGTAGTAATCTTCAAAATGGTGCTCTCAAGATATTTGCATATATGTACACAGCCTGGGACAAAAAGATGCAGTGCTGTAACATGGCAATGACACACCATTGGCCTCCTCAGAAGAAGCAGGAGCTCTACTGTGTACACCACAGGATCACTGGCTGGGCACAACGAGACATGACTCAGGACTGTCAGACTCGGCAGCTGTCAAGGCGGCAGGGTCATCTGCCAGTGCCAAAGGCCTGTCACTCTGCATCTTACATGGCAATACAGAAGGAATGTATGTGATCTACATGATAGCTGTAACACCCAGCTATTAGTCACATGGCTACATAGAGCTCCCCGGATAAGAGGGCAAATGCACAAATTGTGGTTCAGCAGGAGAATGGCTGTGTCTTTTTTTTTGGCTGTCATACCCTTTGCTGTGTTCTAAATCTGCCTTTCGTGACTCACCCTGCCCTGCAGTAGCTATAACACCTTGTGCTGCAGAAGAGCAATGCTGCCTGGCAGGGTGGCAGGACCCCACTTCCCCAGCTATGTGGACCTCTGTGGCACTGACCATGGGTGGATCTTGTCTCGTGGGGACGGTCAAGTCCACATCTGACCCCTCTGAGTGAACAGAGAACATTCACCTTGGTCATCTAGGAGGAGGCATCATTTTGGGTGTCTTACTCAGAGACATCTGTTTTTTGGACTCATCATGTACCTGCCCTATGCAAAATCAGACCTCTGCAACATGTAGGTTGGACAGCTTGAGGCACCCAAACTCGCGAGACATTTGTCAGAGTTTACACTAGTGTTGACTCATTTGCTCCCAGACTATCTGCATCAAGACCAGGAACAAGAGATGTGGGCAGAAGCTCAACCACTCCCAGACAATGTTTCTTTGGTATTTGTATTTCCTTGGTATTCCTTCATTTATTTGTTCAAATATTAATCATTAATTTGTTCAAATATTAATCAGTGTAAAAACTGCATTGATGAATCTCTGTAGTCTTTTATTTACCCTACTTAGATTTCTTTCACACAGAAGATTGACACAAGTCCCAAAAGATACAAAACTAATGATTTTCACTGTGACAATAGAAGTTGTCCATTGAAGTTACAAAGCAAGAAAGTCTGGCACATGGCTGACATTAGATGAAACTGTTTACAGTAAGTGCTTCAGTCTGGAGATTTAATAGGAGAGAAATAGACAATCACGTGAATGCAAAACTGTGATAATCACAAACTGAATTTATTTTTTGTAACAGTGGGGCTTCAACTGCAATATTCTTGCCAGGCCTGGATATTCTACCAGCAGTGCAACAAGAACTACACAGCTTCTATGGACCTAAGAGATGAGTGGAGTACTTTAGCACCCTTAGCTCAATTCCTTCTGTAAGTACTATGTCCTTCTTCCTCCCTTTCCCTACCTTGCAATTATTTTCACAGATGATAACCTTATCTTTGCTTACATGTAGGCTTTAAGTACTTATTAGTAACTCAAAGAAAAAACATCATAGTGATGCTGTAGGTAAAGTTAACTACGTATTAGAAACTTACAGACCAAATAGCAAGGATGTTGTGGTGTTGAATATTGATACTGTATCACAGAACCTGTAATAACCAGATTAAAAAACAGCTGATTGATAAGTTGGCAAATGCAGAATTATTGTCTGCTTGGGCATAAACATCAGTTACTACAAGAATGAGAATATCTTTCCAGGAATTTTTTAAGATCTAATGTCATTTAATCATTATGAGCCTTGCAAAAAAATGGCTGGTAGTTGGCTCAGGTAGCAAACATGCTAGAGCAAATATCAAAATAAAAGACCTCAAAGCCAAAACCGAAGCTCTGCTGAGATTTACTACTGCTACCAAAGGAGATGGAATCCCCTAGAGCAATGGACACAAGGGAAAGGACGTGGGCACTTCCAGCATGCTCCCATCACCCGTTGTGCTCCCAGTTCACCAACACATCTCAGCCTGGAAGTGGGGGCTGAAGACTGGGCAACGGCATTATTCCTCGTCTGCTTTTTGAAGATCGGGAAACTTTCCTCTGCCAGTTCCTGCCACTGGCTGTGTGCCGGTGGGTCTGCCAGGCCGTGGGCGAAGGCGCCCAGATGCTCGGCGGGGTTGTCAGGTGGGGAGCAGCCCCGGCCCCGCCGTGCACTGGGATGTCGGCTGCTTGGCAGGAGCGGGGGCTGCGGGGGGCGAAGACAAAGGAGCAGCAGCTGATCCTGATGGGAGGCTCCTGCCATCAAAACATCTAGGGCACAGTGTGAGGTCCCAATAATAAGACAGTTATTATCTATCTCCATGTGATTATCTTGTTATTTATAAGGAAAAGCAGGCAATGCAGTTTTCTGCTTAAAAGAAAGAATATAGTCTTTTATTCATCAGCCATTCATCACATTTCCCCCTTTTTTTCTGACTGCCAACTGTAAAGGACTACATGAAGTCAGGATTCACACCAAGAAAGAGGATAGCAGCGCCACATTGGACTGTCTGTGGGTTTTGTTTGCCATCTGAAAGCAAACACTGACATATGTAATGCCAGGAAAGCTCACCACTGACATCAGCGTACAGTGGACAAATACTTTGAATACTGCTGTGGAATAAAGTGTCATTACCAGAAACAGAAACAAATTTCAGTTATATAGTTCTCACCCAAACCTCAAAAATTCCCAAACATTGTTATGCTGGAGCTTTTTGAACTTGGTTTCTCTTTACCCCACTCTGAAAAAATTAGTTTTGCAGTTGCAGATCTCTGTCTCTGGACTTTGGATAACTTCATGGACATGTTTGGATCCAGACTTTGCCTTCTGATTCACCTCCGACTGGATACGGGTGAAACATCACATATTTGGTCTGGATTTCAGCAGAAACACTTAGGAGTTTTTGCACAACTCAGATTTGTTTAATTTGCAGTCTCCTGCTGATGCAGTAGTAAATGTAATCAGCAATTCCATTTTTAAACTTACTCACCCACCCAATAATTGTCACTGCACAAGATATCCCAAGCTCGACACAAAATCAGAAAGAATTAGCAAGTAAAATCTCATCAAGGAGTGCTAACCCCTGATGGTGCTTGGAACTATGGCCGTAAAAACACCAGCAGTAGATACCCTCTGTGCAGAAAGTGCAGAAGCACCTGTGCCCTGAGAGACTTCCCAAAGACTGCTTGACCGCCCCCAGCACACACCCCCTCCCTGAAACCCAGCACCTCCCCACAGCCTCCACCTGGGCAGCAGAGATGATGCTTAACATAATGTGGTGGGTTGACCTTGGCTGGATGCCAGGTGCTCACGAAGCCACTCTATCGCTCCCCCTCCTCAGCAGGACAGGGAAGAGAAAATATAACAAAAGGCTTGTGAGTCAAGCTAAGGACAGGGGGAGATCACTCAACAATTACCGTCATGGGAAAAACAGACTCAACTCAGGGAAATTAATTTAATTTATTACCAATCAAAAGTCAGAGTAGGGTAATGAGAAATAAAACCAAATCTTAAAACACCTTCCCCCCACCCCTCACTTCTTCCCAGGCTTGACTTCACTTCTGATTTCTCTACCTCCTCCCCTCCTGCGGCACAGGGGGATGGGGAATGGGGATTGCAGTCAGTTCATCACATGTCTCCTCCGCTCCTTCCTCCTCACACTCTTCCACTGCTCCAGCGTGGGATGCCTCCCACGGGAGACAGTCCTCCATGAACTTCTTCAATGTGAGTCCTTCCCATGGGCTGCAGTTCTTCACAAACTGCTCCAGTGTGGGTCCTTTCCACACCCTTTCCATGGGGCGCAGTCCTTCAGGAACAGATTGCTCTAGTACAGGCTCTCCACGGGGTCACAGCCTCCTTCAGATGCATCCACCTGCTCTGGCATAGGGTCCTCCACAGGCTGCATTGTTTTTTTTTTCCCCTTCTTAAATACGTTATTCCAGAGGCACTACCACCATGGCTGATGGGTTCAGCCTTGGGCAGCGGTGGATCCGTCCTGGAGCCAGCTGGCATTGAGTCTATTGGACATGCGGGAAGCTTCTAGCAGCTTCTCACAGAAGCCACCTCTGTAACTTCCCCCACTACCAAAACCTTGCCACAAAAAAACAATACATGTGAAGACTGATCATTTCTCAAAGATGCATCCAGGGGCACAATGCGGGTGGCTGAAACGCTTTGCAGAAGGTGACCGAGGCAGGACTGTGCTACGATTTCTACTTCTTCCTGCAACTGGGGCTATTAAAATTTTATTGGAGAAACACAAAGGGGTGGTATTTGGAAGTTCATTTGTTAATGCCAGGGAGGCAAGATAAGTCAATGTAGCGTATAATTTTCTGCAAACACGGGCTGAAAGGGATAAACCAAAAAACAACTCTTTGAATTTGTGAAAGAAGACAAAGCAAAGCCAACTGAGCAAGGAAGAACTGCAGGCAGCCTTTAAAATAGGGCAGCAGTCTTAGCATCTGACAGCACTGAATTTCAATTAATGACCAGGCTACTAATACAAGTTATAGTATCTTGGGAATAAAATGTCGAAGAAAACGGTAAGCTCTTGCTGAACAGAGATTTTGTAATAAATACGGTCATGTCTGTAACTTGTACTTCTGCAGTTCTTCTAGCGCTATAAAAATGTAGTCGTTCCATCAGCTTTGAAATTTCAGGTCTTTGACACATCTGGTTATATCCAGTCCCACACACTTCCTCAGTTGCTAAGAGCTTAAAAGAGTACTTCAAGATCAGCCTGAAGACAGCTGTCAGCAACTGCAAATAACAAAGAAATATTTCAAAATACAGACATTTTATTAGCAATAGCAGTTATTTTAATGAGAAAAATACTGCAAGGTCATAGTGACGTGGTCATGTAGTTTAGAATAATTCATAAATATAGTGTTATCAAATTATCAAAGTAATGAATTATCAAAATATTGTTTACCTTGTGCCTATGTGTGAATATAAAAATATCTGTATTACAAGTGCAATGTTTCTGTGCAAACTAAGCAGGTAGCAAAATAACATGAATTTTAAAGTCTCCTGGGTGCAAGTATAGGTATGAATTTGCAGAATGGACTACTGAAATAGATTACTAAAATGCTAGTTTTTGTTATTTGATGCTCGTGATTTAAAATAACATATCTAACAAAACCTAACATCACCATTGTATGATTCATTATCGCTGTAATCCAGGGAACAAATAGAACAGCATGCCATGGGTCCAGGCCTGGGTTCCCTCATTACAACGCCCTTAGAAACTAGCCAAAGGAAAATAATGAATTTGCGTGAATGAAATGGCACTTCGATATGTTCTAGTAAATGCACGTCTCAGGAACTTTGGATGGTCAGTTTGGATGCTTATGTAAACGTTCTTCTGCCTGCCACTGCTCAAAAAATGGACTTTTCTTTTAATCGAAGATCTCATTTTCTTCATTTCTGGCAATACAGAAATACTGGAACTTTATTTTCTTGGTACATTTCAGCATCTTTACATTCTAACACAATGAGATGAGAACAAATTCTTGGAGAAAGCCTTTGTAAATAAAAACAATGATCTTGTTTCAAACTTTTATATGTAGTTCAAATGGTGGAAATAAAGAAGTACTTTTGAACATTTTATATCCCCCACTGAAATTATTTTTTTAATGAGAAAAAATGCTAAGTCACACTTTTAGATTTATGGCCTTGGTTCAATATGATACCTTGGCACAAGACTAACTTATAATATGCGAGTAGCCCTCTAAATTGAATTATTTGCATTTCTAAATTAGATATGCACATAAATAATGAGTCCCCATTAAGATTACCAAAGAGATTAAATCCATCACTGACAACCAATCCAGTCCCCATACAAGTTAGATGCAGAGACTGCGTCTTTTTCCACATTTCTTGTAATTCTAAGACTTAATTTATGAATAAAATCTAATACCAATACATTAAACAGACGCAAAAATGATAAAGGAAGGCAGATCATCAAGTGCTATCCGTTTGCATTTTCTTGTACTGCCTGAAAATAATATCTTCCCTTAAAAAAAAAAACAAACTCAAAACAAAAACGTTTTACTGCAGCTCTATTAAGCAGAAATGAAAATCCTGGGGTGAAAATTTCTAACTATCCCTGGTCATGCTTTGCTATGATAGATGATCTGTACTCCATGGAGGGTGTTCGTTGTGAACACAAGCTTCCCGTTAGGTTTTCATTAACCTGGGTATAACAGTCTTTCCAAACTCCTCTGTTTCCGGAAGGGGACTAGTTATACGAGGAGCTGCATTAGAAATCTCACATTACAGATCTTTTCTTCTATGCATTTCAAAAAGACTTTAGACAGACAACAAATATTTTTCTCATATTTGTTCCATGTTTTGTCCTATGCCTAAGCAACACAGCCACATGTAAAAACTGACTGTGACCTCAAAATTCTGCATTTGACTGAAAAAACAAGTATTCAAAGGTCAGCCAGCTACCATATATACTGAAATGGATTCAAAACAGTGACACTGGCTGAAAAAAGTAATAGAAGATTGATGCCCCTACTATTAGTGTATCAAGAAGGTAAAGAAAGTGATAAATTATCATTGTCTGTCAGATGCTTACATTTGAAGGATATTTGGGTCCCAGTAAGCAAATGCAGAGTCTTCCTACTAGTCTTTTTCTGTTGTTGCTTAATACTGATAAAACATTAGCTCTTGGATCAAACCCCAGGATTGGAGGCAATACATCAATATACGGAAAAGAGGCAAAGGATTTCCAGTCCTAAGGCTAATTTTAGGGTACATCTGACAGAAAAGATTTTTGATCATGCATTTGCTTGTGGATTTTCTGTCCTATGCTTCGCTATAAAATGGGAGGGGGAAAGCAAAGATCCCTTTCTGACTTTTATTTATAACCACCTTCTTCATCACAGGTCCGTCAAGTTTTTTAACTGATTGTAGGTGAGTGTTTATCCGTTTGGCTGCTAAACTGGCTACCTGATTTTATGCAGCCCAGAACATTCTGCCTTGCCATCATCACTCTTTGCAGGCCAGCTCCCTGCCAGGCCCATTCCAGTGGCACGATCCTATGACCCAGCAAACAGAGGCAGATCGTGCCCCTACCCCGTGTTTCTGGTGGTCGGTGTTGGCCACAAGCCCGCCCCATTCTGCTCGATAACCCATAACTTGCTTTCTCCATCCAGTTGCAGGGCAGATAGGCACCAGTTAATGACATGGAGAGAGCAAGAGTGGGAAATCAGGCAAAAGCCTGTGAAAAGCTGGGGAAAAAAATTAGCTTGAAGGTCAATGTTTATTATTGTTGCTGCTCTTGCCAATGAACCTAATGCACAGAATTAGGTTAGAATAAATGAACAAATCAAAAAACTAAAACAATCAGAGAAAACCACAGACAGGAATGAACATTGATCATTCTCATTTATTCACGAAAATATTCATCCTCTAGAAGACAAACAGATATGCATCACACGCTGCCATCAGTTAATGCATCCCAGGACTCTACTCCTTCAGATAAACTTGCAGTGCTTTTAAGGAATAACTAAGCATCCCACAGCATGTTCCAGCTGTAACATGGTGAAGGCTGTGCACAAGTAGAGTGAGGGGATAAAACAAGACAGCACTGCCCCCAGCAGAAACACAGCAAGAAAAAAGGAAGAGATACATCAGATGAGGGCAAATATGCCAAGCTGCACCAGGACAGGAAAGGAAGGGTGATTACGGACTCAGTGACAGGGTGAAAATAAGATAGTGCTGCCTAAGGGCAGGAGGAAGGGCCCAGTTTGGACAGGTGGGAAAGAGAAGGGTCAGGAAAGCACAAAAGGGAAGGAGAGCAAAGTAGGAAAGGGATTTCATGCCACTGTAGTGTCTTGCAACAGTCCCAACTGCATGGCAAAAATTTCCCTTGTTTGTCTGTTTTCAGCCTTTGAGACAAGTGGGAATCTTAAAAGCTCAGACTTTTGTAAAGATTAAGCATTAAGTCGCTAAGTGCCCAGTGCTAAGCCCACTCGTATGGTGGTAGGGTGGTCTCCCAGGCCTGTTCTCTACCTGCCCAAGCGTGAGACGGTGTATGGCACTGAAGAGTACACCAGTGCTTTTCAGTGCCAGCTTGTTCATTACTGCAGTCACCGTGATGCACCTTTCCTCTCATCTACAACCAGTATTTATTAACAAATACTCATGTAAAAACTGGAAAAGGGTAGGTGATGTGTAATGAATTTAATATTGGCCCCACCATGCCTAGAAATTGCACATCACTTGCTAGTTTATGAAAAGACTAACAGGTAGAGCCTCAGGTAAGAGCAAATCAGAGCAAATAGTTTTAGAAGCAAATGTCAAATCACAAAACCCGTTTGGCGTCCCAAGCTGCAAAAAATTGGAATATGATCTAAATGCTGCTTTGCTGTAACACATCTTCGCAAATGGAAGATTATTATGCTGTTAATGCAAGAAAATAGCAATATGTGTCAAATTCAGGGCTTTGAGCAAATTTTCTGATACATTTCTGAAACAGTGAGAAAACCTTCCCCAGTGTGAGTCCATGAAATGTATTGTCTTGTACCTATTACTTTGTTCTATTAAACCAGACATCCAAAAATAATATCATTCCATATTTTCCGTTTTAAACATAATGAGCCAAAAATTTGCAAAAAAATACAGAACAATTACATGGCTAATTTTTGTTCAGTTACCTTGACAGCGCCTACATAGCAGGTAATTTTTCTTCCAGATGGGCAATTATGCATCACACAGATACAGAAATGCAACTGATTTCACACAGACTGTAGCTCTTAGGGATCTGGTGCCTTTCTGATAACTAGAAACAAAAGGCACAATAAAAACCTGCCTCACTACTTCTTTACTATTAAAGCCATACATGACTTTACCATTTTGAATTTCTTCTGAAATCAGCTGTGGCTCTGGCAGTTCTTACCAGACATTTAATTGGAATAAGAATTTAATCCAATAACATTTAGTTTCTCAGAAACTCTACTGAAATTACTGCCAGGTCCATCATTCTCACCTATACATTTCTATGCAGATCCTTCTTTTTTTTCCCTGAAGGAGTTTCTGCAATTTTGCTTGATATCCATTGATCGGAGTGGTATCGGGCCTTATAAAAAAACCCTGTAAATAAAGCTGTGAGCAACGTCTTCTGGTACAATAACTCCATTAGCCCCACAGCTGCTGCTGCAGATGCAGCACATGCACTCTCACACCGGGCAAGGCTTTCGTAAAAAGCTGTGAGGGTGCGTGGGGATGGCATGGCTCCCGCTCCCCACCTGGGGCAGGCAGCGATGCTCCAAGCCCTAGGTACCCTCTTTGGTCTCTTGGCTTCTCCTGAGGCTGCCAGTGCCACCATCCTCACCTTCTCTCATCACAAGGGTGTTACATGTCCTGCAGGGGGTATTAGGAATCACCTCCTTCTGAGAAACAGCACCTTTCAATCACATTAGAAGCTATCATCAGAAGAGTTTTGTTTCTGCCTCGCTTGCTCTCTGTTCACCCCAGGGCCCCTGGACAAGGCTGCAGAGCCAGCTCCCCACATTGCGGGTCCTTCCTGCACCATTTCCAGTCCTCCAGGATGAGGGAAACACAGCCTCTCCAGGCTGCAACAGCTTCCTGAGTGCTAGTGGCACAGCCTAGATAGAGGATCGTCTTGTCAAACATTTTGTATTTATTTTTCGGATAAGAATTGGCCCATTTTCTCAGGACAAAGCATCACTCCATACATCGTCCGTATGGCAAGTGTTTGCTACCACCACATGACTGGGTCAGTAAGTCAGTTACCCTCTTTCCTCCCAAGCAGCTCATTTACAATTAACCATTTACAATGCAAGGGCCAATATATGGCAAAAGCTCTCACAGCTTCTCTACCTGGCTGTGGAGCCCTGTATGCCTGTCCTTTGAGGGGAGGAGGGCAATGGCAGTGCCCTCGTTCCTGGGTGAAAGCAGTCACTGGAGGACCAGGAGCAAACACTGGTGCAGCCTTGGGCTGGTCTCACGGCATTTGGCATGAAGCATGCTGCAGAAGCAGAGACAGAGCTTGGCCCAGGAGCAGGTTCAAGTTTTGCCCTTCTGAACAATAAGCACTCGGCTCTGGTTATAGGAAAGTCTTTTGAAGAATTTCCAGAAATTAAATGCATAAATAATGTACAGTAGTAGATTATCAGAGCAGGTGGCAGATGTTTAATAAAGACCTGACAAAACCCAATTCTACATTGGGATCACTGGGACTTCACTGAAAGTATTCTTTCTTCCTTCAGTATTTCAAAATTGCCTTACATTATGGTCCTTGCTTCACAAAGTTGCCACTGTCCCCTGATATTGAAAGGGAGAAAATAATATATATATTTTTAAATGTATTTTCACTTTGGCATCTAAGGGGTATCAAGAGGCAGAAGGAAATCTGCTGCCCAACATCTACAGTACCAACCATTTGGAGGGCTGACAGTTTCAGGGGCAGAGAAGTGCAAGGAAGATGAAGCTTAAGAATTACTAATTGGTGTGGATACAGTTGGTAAAATATGCTGAAAATCTAAGTGGCAATATTACAAAACAGATCAATCCTGCATTTATGCTGATTGCGGAATCATTCCTCATGGATTTCCCAGCTGTGGGAAAATACACTGCCCTGTCTCTAGCTGCTGCAGCCCCAAGTCATGTGGAGCACCCGAGAAAGAAAACAGGGGCCTGAGATCAGGGAGCTGATTTCTTCTCCCAGGTTAAAAAAAAGATAAGGAATTCTTCACCTGGGTGAAAGGCGGAGGTAGGAGCCAGTGCCTGGCAGCATTGCTCTAAAAACCAGGCAGAACGTTTAAACAGTCACTTTTATGTGTTTTTATGGCCTTTGATTTCTTTTTTTCTGCACTATCGGATTTTTACAGCACCAGGATTTTGCCAACAGTGTGAGATACCAAAGCAGTAAGTTCTGCCAGAGGATTTGCTTGAAGGCAAAAGGAAGAAGGAGGGCAGCGTTCTTCAGTTTTATGTCTGAGAACAAACAGTTTATAAGGTCTGCATATTTAATGTAGCTTGCATTGTTCCTGCATAATTCCAGCCTTGCTTTGGAAGCAAATACATGACTGATCATCTCAGTTGTGTTCAAAAGGTTTCCATTTCTTGACACCAGCTGACATTTTGTGAATTATTTACAGTGAGACACTGAAGCATGCATTACATCCCTCCTAAAATCTTAACTCTTCAAGGTGACTGTCTGGCTTTCCTAACACTAGAACAACTCATCCAAAGACAGGATGAGGGAGCCTAATTCATCCTATGGCCCCTGAAACCAGTTGCTGCATTTTATCAATCTGCAGAGACTCAGACAATGTAATAACACACATTGAGCTTTGAAAATGAATGAAATCCAAAGACTACATTTTTTTCTTGAAGTATCCGATCAGGAAACTGCCAGGCTCACAGTGGAAACCTCTGAAAGACAAACAGGTACAGGCTCTGCTGTGAGCATTTGCCTCACCAGCTGCAAAGCTTCAAAACTGCCATAACAGAGAAGACACAGCCTAATTCAGCAGATCCCCACAGTCAAGCTGCTAAATGACTTCCAGGAAAAGATGGTGAGCTCCTCTGGGAGATGTGGACAGCACTGCCAGGTGAGGCACCAGAACGCGTCAAATAACAACAGAAACTCAAAGGTTGCGTGCTGAGACATGGCATAGGCTGAGGACATCCATCCAATGGGGTAGATAGGAGTTGCAGGCTAGGACCCCCATTCCTTGCAGCTCTGTCCAGCAGGCTCTGGACCAAGCCTGGGGTCAGCTGAGCTCCCCATTCCTATTCACAGCAAGTCCCCTATAGGCTCAACGTGAATATTAACTTGGTAAAAGTGGCTACACAGTGAGTATCTCAATGTGAGACTCAAGCTCCAGAAGATTGCCGAGCATACTTGACTTTCCCCAGGTCACCCAGAAAATCCATGGGACAGCTGGGAGCTGGACAGTGAGCTCTTGGGTCCTCATGGACATACAGGACTCTCCCATTCTAAATACACATGAAATCATAGACTGGAAGCCCATTTCATGCACATGCTTTAGAAATACAACATTTTATGAATCACTTTGCATTACATCATTCAAAAATTTCTATGCCCTGAGGAAGATGTGCTGTGCAATGCAGCAGCAGCAAAGGACAATAAAGTCACATTGATTTTTTGGGTGGTTCAGGAAGGGCTGAGGTGCAACATAGAAAACAGTCACTTGCTTTCCCTGGTCTTGCTATGCTACTAGACCAGTAGAGCAGACCAAAGTATAGGTGGATTGCAAGCCTTATCCCTTGAGGTAAAGATGAAGGCCGAAGCAGGGGCTTCTTCCGTAGCTATTGCCTGCCATACATGGGAACATGGGAAATCAAGCCACACATTGGCCACAGCAAGCACATTTGCGAGCATTGTTTCTTTGAATAAGACTGGTGCTTTGACGAATCCTCAGCTTCTTAGGCTGGTATGTGGGAAACGACTGTGCTCAAACCATACCAACTCACCTTGTATCACTTGTAAGTCAACAGCATAGAAATTTTCATCAAGAAGGTTCATCACAGCCAATATAATACGAAGAGCGGTGTTGGCTACCTGTCTCCTGAGACCTCACAATGTTTTCTTCTGTGCCTAAGATGCGTACACTGTCACTGTCACCACGGCATCTGATGACACTCGCAATACTGTGCCATCGCTTCGTCCTCTTCTACAACCAGAGGAATTGAGGCATAGAAAACCCTCAGTTACAAGGGACTATCATGCCCTAAGCTTCAACTTTAGACAGCAAATTTAAATCCAAAGAAAGAGTTACATCCTTTGTAAACAGGCCCTTGTCTCACTGGAAGCCAGCTCTTTGGAAAATGGAAATGCAGGTGCTTTTTGAAAATGTTGCCATCAGTGCCTTCCTCACAATGATCTAGAAAATTGGTCATGAAACAGCAGTTTGAACCTGCAGATGTCTGAAGGTGCGGGTTACCACTTTACTCCAGGTCTCCCCTTCCTTTCTTTTCAAAACGCCTCTGTTTTCCAGCTGGTAGCATTTGCTTAAGTCCCAGTTTATGGTGACTAAGAGATTTAATGGCTGAAAAAATGGCCTGAGGGACAGAAATCTCCAAGTTGGTTCAGCCTTGGGTCACTGCATTGATCCGAGACTGTGGGCAAGAGCCTTACCTCTCTGAGCTGTTTTATGTCCTGTAGCGAAACGCAAGGATTGTAACTGATGCGTTGTTTATAAATGTAATTGATTTTAAAGAGCTCAGAGCCTCTCGGATGAAGCCACTAATAGCAAGCAAAGCTGTTACTGCCATTCTAAAAACTGCTGAAACAAAAGTAATGTTATAAAGAGCAAGGACTTACCTAGCAGTCTAACTAGGGTTTCTTTCTGTAGGCTCCTGTCCAGAAACCATAACCAAAATATTATTAGGTTGGTATGCTGCTCTAATGAATCAGGCAATAGATTGAGGCTATACTAGCAGCATAAAGTGAACATTGCCCTATATCCACACAGAAAAGTGTATGTTTGTGTACATGTGTGTGGTCCATGTAACTGAACACACAAATAAAAACACATGGATGCAACAAGCTAAATCCATGCACAGGATTCAGCACAGGTCGTAGAATCATAGAATCATTTAGGTTGGAAAAGACTTCTGAAATCATTGAGTCCAACTGTTAACCTAACTGCCAGGTCCATCTCTAAACCATGTCCCCAAGCACCACATCCACACATTTTCTGAACACTTCCAGGGACTGTGATTGCACCACTTCTCTGGGCAGTTTGTTCCAATGCCTCACCACTCCCTCCATGAAGAATTTTTCCTAATATCTAATCTAAATCTCTCCTGGCACAGCTTGCGGCCGTTTCCTCTCGTCCTATCGCTTGTTACTAGGGAGAAGAGACCGACCCCCACCTCGCTACAACCTCCTTTCAGGTAGCTGTAGAGAGCAATAAGGTCTCCCCTCAGCCTCCTCTTCTCCAGGCTAAACAACCCCAGCTCCCTCAGCCTCTCCTTGTAAGACTTGTGCTCCAGACCCTTCACCAGCTTCATTGCCCTTCTTTGGACACACTCCAGCACCTCAATGTCCTTCTTGTACTGAGGGGCCCAAAACTGAACCCAGTACTCGAGGTGTGGCCTCACCAGTGCCGAGTACAGGGGCACTATCACCTCCCTGGTCCTGCTGGCCACACTATTGCTGATACAAGCCAGGATGCCATTGGCCTTCTTGGCCACCTGGGCACACTGCTGGCTCATGTTCAGCTGGCTGTCAACCAGCACCCCCAGGTCCTTTTCCACCAAGCAGCTCTCCAGCCACTCTTCCCCAAGCCTGTAGTCGTGGCTGGGGTTGTTGTGACCCAAGTGCAGGACCTGGCACTGAGCCTTGTTGAACCTGCTCGGATTTTGGTCAGATACCAAGCTTTTCATGTGTATGTATGCAAAAGATCTTATTTGTCTTCATCAGTTTCACAAGCTTTGCTGCATATATTCTTCCGGAGGAACAGCTGAAAAATGTCTTAGGTATAACTATGCCACAATATGCAAGCATATAATAGAAAAGGGAAATAGCAAATTCTGTCATTAAAGAACCTCAAGCAATTTGGCCGGTGAAACATACTGTGGCCTCCCCAGCAGCCTTTCAGAGAGCAACAGAACTGGTTTAACTGGTCAGCCATTCACACCAAACTTTAAAAACTTTTTCTGTTATTTAACTACAGTATCTAGCATGTCATCTGCAGTCCAGTTCCTTTTTGATGGAGCACAAGCTGTGACAGTCCCATATTTTATGCATAGTAAACCTCCTGTTTTCCTGTAAATCTATCCATCTGGTATAAATTAGTGTCTCTGTGAAGAGAAGCTTTAGCTCTTGGTTTTTTATTCATCACAGAAGAAAATATAAATATACTCTTTCTCTTTGGAAACTGGACGTGCACAAAACATGGCAATGCAGAGAAGGGGAAAGCACAGCATTAAAACCAAGTGAGGCAGAAAAAATTTTTTTTCCTACCATCTCACACAGCATACAACCAGAGGCCATTTCACATCTTGATATTCTCTCAACAGCACAAATATATTTCACATAAAAAACCCTGGGGAGAAATTACTAGAGAGAAACTCTATAGAGTTATATGCCTGCTTACCATGTGGCTTTTTGAGCTGCAAAAGTGACTTTTCTCAACATCACCCATCATGAGCCATTAGATGCCCAAGCCCCAGCTGTTGCCACTCGCGAGAACATGATTCAGGCTCTGCGCATGTTACGGCACAGGCTGCAGGGCCCCGGCAGCTCACTCCCATACAGCTGAACTATATAAAGGAACCCTATATCTTGGGCAACTCAGTAGAAAAATAAGCTTTTGCTGTCAAATGTAGTCATGCATTTTTTTATTTCTTGCAGAGTAGATAGTGGTAAAGGGTTAAAAGATGTTTTGACAACACTGTTAAAGGACTGTTTTAAACCAATTGTCTATTCCACAAGCTTGCTAGGCCTGGAAACAGAAAAATATACCTGCTGTTTTATTGTATTGGTAGCTTATGGCCTCAGTCCAGCAGTCCCTGAGTAGCACTGTTTTGATACTGCTGGGCTAAGCCCTAAGACTTGAGGCACACCCAGACACTTTACTGATAAACACAAACAAGCAGCCCACAATAATATTGATTTCTAATGCCAATGACAACATCGCTATTACTGATGTGAGTGCTGGCATCAGAAAGCTGCTGAGCATCTCAGAAATAATTCATGCTGACGACAGCTTGCTAGCATTGTCACAGTCTGCCAGAGGAAATATTTCAGGAGCCTGGAGCTGGCACAGGGGACGGGGACATCGCTCCCCCATGGTGGCCGTGCCAGGGGCTGCCAACACTGCTGCAGCGTTTTGCTGAGGAATTAACGCCTTTTTCCCTTTCAGGCAATGCAATCGTCAGCTCTCAGGGTCTACCACCCAGACAGGGAGAAAGAATAAAGGGCCTTGCAGAACAGCCCTCGGAAAGGCTGGCCTCGGACCAGTGTGCTCACTGGGGGAGCGGGGCTTGCTGAGTACCCAGCAAAGCTGCAGTAAAGCAAAGGGTTGGGCTCGAGCATCTCATATGCAGCCCTCCATGAAACACACGGTGAGAAAAAAACCCTCTCATGAACAAGCAGGTTTCTCCAAATTGTAAAAGACCGTCTATGCAATTCTTTTTCTGCTGTTTATAAAATCAGGTAGGGTCACTGAGAAGTACAACAAAAGTAAAAAGGTACATTTAAGAATGGCATTATATGTATGAAAACATATATTTCTGTCCATATGTGGCTCACGGTTTTGATTTCCTTCCCCACTGCTATCAGTAGTTACGTACACATAACAAGTGCCAGAGCGTGAGCAAAGCTGCCTTTATTCACACTGCTGTTTGCTGAGTTTAGTTTGTTTGTTTTGCAGTTTTTTGTCCCAGTGTCTGACAAACAACATCGCAATTGCCAAGGATTCTGGGGAGAGCAGAAGCAATGCTTCTGCAATGTCATCCAGTGTGGCCGGTAATGGTTTTAATCTCATAGGCGAGCATTTAACTGCTGCAGTGCCCTTTAAATCAATGTGCTAGGTACATGCATTAATATTTAATATTGAAAAGCAATATAAAAATGTGGCAATGTTGCACATAAATAAACACATTTAATTCAACACAGTTACACCACAGCTGAACTTGGCCCGCTGTAATGACTTTTGTAATAAAAACAGACGCACAAATAACCCAGCTGCTGAAAGAAAGAAACAGAACAAATACGTTGCTGTGGGAAAAATGTAACCGAAGACTGAAACAATAACTGTATGAAAGGATAGGTTAAATCCTGAAATACAAAATGCCTATTTTTGTGTAGGCTAAGCATTTGGAAAGTGATGTTATGGCAGTATTTCCCTTACAGGAAGATATATGTTGAAGAAGGAAGGTAAAACCCAGCTTGTGGTAAGGTGGGTGAATGTCAGCAATAACCAGGTGCACTGCAGCAAGGTACACCCAGCAGTTTTGAGGCTTTTATTTTAATAAGCCCACTGACCTTGGAGTTTTTACAAGTGCTTGTAAATTAGCTCCACACCATCTTTCTTGTATGAGGACAGGCTGTGTGTGCATCTATTGGCCACATAATGAATGTCAGAAAAGCAGAATTCAAATTCATGCTGCAGCCAATTAAAACTGGACTGGAAGACATGCCAGGGGACTGTGGAGCCATCACAGCTCCCCTCTAGTTTCTGGTGAAACCTTCTGCCCACAGCCTGTGCTTTCCACTGCGGACCCACGTGCAACCTCCCCACAAGTTCCCAAAGCAACCACTCTGTACGCTGAGCGTTTTCCCTGCCAGGCTTCACCAAGGGCTTGGTTTGCAAAAAGTGCTGTGCCTGGAGGGAGTGCAGACCGTTGCGCAGCTGAGGTGCGAGATCATTTCTGGGCAAGACAGCCCCAGCCCACGAGTGCTTCCCGCTTGCTTGGATGCTCAGCCCCGGGAGACAAATCCTGTAAAAATCAGTTTGCGCTGAGGCAAAAACAACTCAAATAACTTAAACCTTCTAAAACACCTTACAGTCAATGTGTTCAGAAATAAAACTCATGGTGTCTTTAGCTTCTCGTACCTGCCGTAACCCCTCGTCACCCCCCTGCATCACCTCTCACCTTCACTTTCATACTTAATACTTGTGAGCAGGTTCCAGTTTTGAAACAGTGAATTACTGAGAGACAGAATGCCTTTCACTATTCAAGAAATCAAATATTCATATCCCACAGCTATATTACAGTTTGCTTCCCACAAAGCTAATAACCCCTCAATGTAAGTTACACATGCAAGCTTCCAATATTGCCTTTCCTTGCCCCATCCCCAGGCTCCATGCAATATCTGCAACTCCAAGCAGGTCAAATATTCAAGCTGCTCCAAAACATTTGGAAGTTAACTCACGAGAGGCACTGGGGTCTTTGCACTTTGTGCTAGAGCTTTTCCCTTGGAGACACTAGTTCAGGGACTGACAAGAGCAGGATTTCAGAACTGAGCAGCAGCAAATATGAACTAATCAGTGAAGACAACACAGTAAGCAGCAATCTCTTTTAAGACTGCTTTGATCAAAATGAAAGACCTTCCCTGCTCCAGACATAACACTTGATGAAGATGGCATTGTGCATTTGGATCACGTTAGGGTGAAAGAGGGAACCACTAGGGAATAAACGTCCCTTTCCCTATGAGCATTTTGTATCAGCATCTCTTCTTTTACAGCTGTATTTTGCAATGGTCCAACCCGAGTTCACAGGTTGCTTTTCTGAGGAAGGAAATAGCAGTGGACAAAATCAGTACGGAAGCATCCAGGGAAACCAAAGTACTTATAATTTCAGATTCCATGCCCCTGCATTATGATTCAATATTTCCCAGGAGACAGGCTAGTGATGCTTTACCCTGTGGCACAGGAGCAGTGCTGTCTCATGCTCAGTGACAGCTGCGAAAGTAAAATTTGCATCTCTTTCATTAACAGCAGCCAAGAGGAATTATGTACAAACGGATAAAGGCACTCTCAGCCTTGTATTGGAGGCTAATATGTCATTGCTGTTTGCCTATATAATCTCCTACCTCCATAAAAGACCATCGTACCCTGACATCTATATCCAGCCACAGTAAAAGTGTTCCCACCTTTGTAATGCTGTGCATTGCTCCTCGGCAGGTGGTAATAGGAAGTGAAATAAAGGAGTACTGACACCTGGGCAACATAAAGAGGGTGGCCAGAAATAGCACTTGGAGGCTGCTGAGAAAGGATAGTGAGCAGAGGATGAGAGACACCTTTCTGCAGGTTACTGCTGGGAGGAAGAGGGCGTTACTCATTGTCTCAGAGACATCTCAACACAAGTATTGTTTTCTCCATCCCCCATGAAATTTTAAAATCTCCCTTGCTCAGGAATGAGCACTGGATTTTGGGTGGACCATGGTGGTGTCAAGGGTGGTGCCCCAGCACAGGGTTTCCCATCTTTGGCCTGTCCTAACTGAAATGGAAGACCAGAGCATTCACCATGAGACAAGAGCAAAACCAGAAGACAGCTGGTGTCCACCCATGTGCACCTGTGAGGCCAAGGGTCCAGTTTACCCAGGACTCTGGGCAGATGCTCCAGGGATAGAGGAATGCTCTTTCTTTATCATCTGCAAAAATAATGTTTTCACCCCAATCTCCACACCTTTCAACAGCACTTTTGCTGCAAAAGCACAGGCTCTCTCTGGTCCTGCTCTATTCCCACAACTTCCCTGGACTCTGACATGTGGCCTCTGATGCAGTCCCTTGCTGGAGCCACTGGCAGCAGCAGCAGGCCTGGGATGGGGATGGTTCACGTGGTCTCACCAGGTCTACCATGGTGGTGTGATGCTGGGGCTGGCAGGGGAAGGAGGCGGTAAATGACACAAGAGGCTCTGGTCTCAAGGGTGTTCAAACAGCAGCTGGGGAATGAAGTTAGCACATCACTGCAGAACCTTGGGGAACGTTTATGCATTGACCGTATGAAAATAATAGTCTTTTCCCAAACCGAAGCTTGTTTTCATAACTTTTGCAGCTCCACATTGCCACACAAATAATGTCTTCATCCTGGGACAACAAGGAGGCCAGATGCCTACCCTCTTCCATGGGTCTTCTCCCCAAGAGGAGCCACAGTGCCATACCCAGGACCATCAGCCCCACATGCACTCCACTGCATTTTGGACAAACTTCCCAGAACAGCAACACACAGGCTTCCCACCGCAGGCAGGGATGGAGGTTTTCACTGACAAGTTTTCTGTGCTCAGTTATTGTTTCCATTGACACTTTCACAAATCTAAAGTTAGCATATTTTTGTCCTGTCAAGTGCAGTGACCCGTATTAACCTTCTCCATGCAAATCAATCATCTACTTATTTCCCTCTGCATGTGCTGCCTTCAACAACAGATTGATAACGAGGACAGTTAGACAGACAGAAACCATATGATGAGCCCTTCACCTCAGAGGGCACTGTAGTATCTGGCCCACTTTTCTTCCCTTTGTCTCTGTTCTTAAGCATTGCCTTTCTCAAGGATAAAGAGAAAGGAAAGGAGAGGCAGGAGAAAAGATTGTCCTCCTGAAATCTGGCCCATTGCAGAGTTTTTATGCTTAGGCTCAGCTATAGATATAATTTCTGGTACTCACACACAAGACTACAGTTGCAGATAATTGTTTGATTTAGGCTTGGCTACTACATCTTAACGATCTCCCAAACTGTGTTGTGCTGTGGGGCCACAGTACCTGTCATCTGTTGGCTGGACATGCTTGAGCATGCACACTTTGGGAGTGTCGTATTTTAAATATGCCTTTGTCTCCAGAAAAGGAAAAAAAAAATTGCCTGGCATGGCAACGAAGCCTCAGAAAGAAATTTTTTGGAGGCAGAAGTGTCAGAGGGCAGAGAGAAGGTTAATGAAATGTGTGAGGCAACAGAAAGAATTGTCTGTTTTTCCCCAGTGATAACTGGTCATTTGCAATGAAGTGAGTGAAAAAATTCAAAATGAATAAAGCATTAGATACCAGACATTAAGTCAGAATTACAGTGCTGGAGCAGAGCTGTCTAGAGAATGAAATATAATACAAGTTAGCTATCTGATGGCTATCGGGACAGAGCACTGATTCCTCACAAGATATCTCTCTGCAGCACTGCCCCTTTTGTTCATAGGTTGCCTAATTCAGCACTTTTATCAATGGGAAAACAGTCTCATACTGTCATTATTGTTATTTTAATGCACAGACTTGCATCCTCTGGCAAGGGTGTGGGGAGCAAAGAAAACACACCTATCACTCCATAATCATGCATGATGCCTTCACACCAGCACGGGTGATGCATTGCCCCAGTGGCCCTTCTCGCTGCTCGTGGGTTACGTCTCCAGTAGCACCTATGGATCTCAAGGGCAGGTGCTGGCCAGGGAACGACATCTGCACTAAAATCTTCAGGGATGGGCCAGGCTGAGCCAAGGTACAGGAGCTGCTGCCTCCCCAACATGGAGAATGCAAGACATCTCCTCTCCTGCCACTCATTGCTGGAGCTCCACCATGGGTCTGTGCATGTACTGACCAGCAGCAGCACTCACAGCCCATATCCCACAGCCTGGCACAGCCAAACACGTCCAGCAGGTTTGAAGTGGGGCATGCATTTAAGTGCTTCACTGAACCAAGACCCACATGCCCATAGTAAATGTGGTCCATTTACAGCCTGCATCTCATCACAGCAGTGCATCTGATCCCACGTACTGCAAACCATTTCACTTACAGATTTACTTTAAAATGTAAGGTGAGAGCTTATACCTTCCCTGAGGGCAAGGAAGATACTGAAAAAACGAATATACAGCTCAGTAACACAGAAGAATTGAGAAGTACGAAGGCATGTTTGATGGGAATATATAATTGTTTGACACCTGTCACTGAAGTTTTATCATACCAAGAAAACAGGAGGAAGAAGAACATATCAGGGAACACCTTCAGGCTGGAAATACCTAAATCATACAGCTAAGTGGTTCACAAATATCACCTTTCTTTAATGCTCTTGACAAGAAGTCCAGGACTCGTCTAAATTATGTGTTATTCAGAAATAACTCATGAAGTAATTTCTGCAAATGATTTTTGGTTTCACAAAGAGTTTGTAACAACTGTTTGGCATTCAGAATTATTTTGCTCTGTTTCATCTGGCTAATGAGCCCAAATCATTGCTTTGGTCATGGCAAGGTTTAGACTCAGATTGCTAGAACAAATTCATTCATCTAATAATTTCAAAAACAGTTTCCTAACACTGTTGCAATATGTTGGCAGAATCTCTGCACATCTGCAGTGCAGAGCATAATCTCTATTTTCAGAGCCGAACAGTGCTGTTTAAGACCACCAGGGAGAAGCCACAGTAGCCCACCTCCAAGTCCCACAGCCTGACTGTTGCTGCCCCCATCCCAGGACCTCTGCTCGATGGACCAGCAGACTGCTGGAGCCAGACAGAAGGAAGATGGTGTTGCCAGTGCAATGCCCGAGGGGCTGCGAGTTGCCTAGCTGATCCCCTGAGCAGAGACCCCAAAGCTCATCAGATGGTCACAGAATAGGGGGAATAACACACACTCCTGCTCCGTGTTCAGCTATCACCAAACAACAGGAAAGCCTAAAGTGCAGATGCTCAGCTCAGGGGACACTTGCCAGACCCATGGTTTACAGCTGTAGGGTGTCCCAGGGCCAGGCTGAGAATCAGTGAGACACTGCTCAGATCTACCTGGCCTCAGATTATCAGAAGGACAAATACAGAGCAGGATTGTCCACAAGAGAGACCCGACCATGCCAGTAACAAAGACTCTAACAGTTCTGCAGGTGCCTTTGGCAGTAATGTCATTCTCTATGCTTTATATAAGATCATGATGAAAAGCTCAGGAAAAATAACTGAAAACAAGTGATGGGTCATAAGAAAGAACCAAAGGAAGGCTAAAAAGAAAGCAGGGTAAGATTTTCTGTTTATTCCCCCATATGCTTATATGAAGAATGGTGTACTTTAAATTATGATACCATTTCTTAAGCACAGTTTATCTCATGAAACTCATTACACAGCTTAAGTTTAAAAAAGAGAATATTATTATTATAGATACATTCTTTGGAACTGCTTTGCAAATTACTGGGAAAAGGCATTACCCAGGAGTTACGTGTTCCTCCACCGTTAAAGGAAAGAGCTTTGCAGGATCCAAAACAATAAATGAACCACATTGTGAACAAAGGTAAAAACTTCAGTTACAGTAAAACATTTAATTTAAAGAGCCATGAGTTTTGGCAATGTTATAAGCTTTCATTATTCAGGGCACACGCCAGATTCCCATCAAATGGGATTATAAAGAAACTTCTCTTCTGGACTGGTTAATTTATGATTGGCCATTTCAAGACCTTTTCATCCATGTCTCAAAGCTTCTTCAATCATCGCTGAATAGTGGATTAGATCGACAACTTGTCCACTATGGCAATTCCCAAGCTCCTATTCCAAGCAAGTATATTAAAAAGGAATGCAAAACCAACTTAGATTCTGCCTTTTTTTAATGTATTTAACTGGTTTGTATTAGTAACCATATATTCAGACAATAAATTCTCCTTCCTTTGTCCTGAAAGCTTGTCCATCCCATCACGTCATTCCCTAACAAGGAGCTTGTTTTCAAGATATTAGTCAACACTGAAACATGCATTTCAACTGAAGCTACTTTATTAGCTTAACTAGGTAATCAGATGGTAACTCCTGTTATTATCGATGTAGTTGTTACAAGATGCTTGCCTTGGCCATGCGAATGACAGGGAATGTGTGAGCATTCGTTGTGCTTCAGTCTTCAGTTCTGCAGGAATTTGAAAAATGTGCAATAACAAAAATCACACTTTTTTTTATACTTGAGAATTTAACACTGACTCCATGAAATTCTACTGGCAAAAATGGATGATGATCAGATTACTTCATCCAGAACAGAATGCCTTTATTAATGTACCTGATCACGCAGAAATGCTCAAGCTGAATATATAGTCCTCTGTATAAAGCCTCTGTAAAAAGCCTTCATAAAAAATTCCCAGTGCTTCATTCAATACTTCTACCATACAAAGCATTAATTAGTGTTCTTGCATACGTCAAATATTTAGAAGACCTTTTAACTTTTGCAGAACGCTATTTCTGTACAGGCATAATTATCACAGAAAATTTTGCTTACTTATTTTTCCGCATGCTTAGCATAGCTGGTTTTAAATTTCATGAAGTAAAACACACCAAAAGTCCATTTGAAGGCATTGATGTTACATTTAAAACATAAAACTTCTCTCAGTTCATATTCTTCTCAGCCTGAAGTATTTATAGATGTTTTTAAAAAAATGAACCTTTATTTTCAATTTCCGTTCTTGAACTGGTAGTACATGGATTTTACACACTTCAAGCCATTCAGCTCCTCTTTATTCCTGAAGGCTAATCCTCCATAGCTGTCATTTTTTCTTGATTAGTGCTGTGGTGCAGAAGTTGTGCTGGTTTGGACAACGAGCCGTGCACATTTGTGGTACCGAGCATCACCCAGCTGCAGTACTGGTCCTCCTGGTGCCAGGACCCACAAGAGCTTTGCTCTTATCTGCCTCGGGGAGGTTCCAGCTTCCATCCTGCTGCAATAGCAGGGAAAACACAGCAACAGGGATTGCTGGGGTGAGACTCTCAAAGGCATTAAACAGTGTTGGAGGAGGGGGGAGAGAAGGGAAATTCTTTGAGGAAATTAATGAAGTATCTGCACTGCATTTTATTATTTGCTGCGTATCTGTTGTAACTGTCTTCACAACTTGGTCATCAAGAGTTTAAACCTTTGCTCTGATTGCATAAAGTTGTGCCTTCATTGTAAGTTCATTTTGTGTGGTCCACATAGGGGAGCCTGAAAGGCAAATTGTTTTCTACAGCAGCGCTGACAACTGTCACATTTGGAAACAGGGATATATTTACCATCAACTGACAAAGGGTCAGTTTGAAGGATGCTGGTGGCAAGCCCTAAGCTTCGACTGGCCAATGAGTCCTCCCTCAGGAGGAGGACTCCCTTAGGAGTGATTGTCTCCTATTTATTTCATTTATTTCTTGGGATGAAAAATCTCCACTGATAAGAAATTGATTCCCAGAGTAGAGCTAAATTGCACATCTGAAATGAAAACTTCATACTTGAGATTTTGGCTATTAAAAAAATTGCACTTCTGCTTTCTCAACCTGTGATGCTCCTAATGAAAATGTATGCAGAGAAGACGACTTCTGGGATGGGTCACTGGTAGCAATGTGAGTACCAGGGGCTTGTGGATATGGGCACTCAGTTGAAATGACTCAGAGAGAAGGGTGCCAGGCAGGACTGTGAATGCTGCTGCAGCCAGCTGCTTCCAGCAGGTTTGCAAGCTTTTCTGGAGAGACCTTCCCAGAGGTCAACGGTGCAGGCATTTGCACAGGTGCAGCAGCCTGAGAGCAGAGGAGAGCTGGAGCCACAGGGGCTCACCGTATTGCACGGCTGTCCTGTTACACTACTGTCATACTGCTGGGCAGGAAAGACAAATTGGAGGCAGAGGGGGCGGGCTTCCAGTTTGTGTGGAGGTCTCTGGTGAGGTTCAGACAAGGATGGTGCTGGGGTCATAAGTAACTGAGGGCATACTTTGTACAGAAATAACTTCAATCTCAAAAAAACCCCTCAACATCTGAAAAGTATTTTCCAAATAGTTCCTGCCTGCCTAAAATAAATCCCTGAGGATTAACCTATATAATTCCACCTTTTAGCATCTCAGGCTAGTTATATCTCGTATGTCTATCCTGAACTAAATACTGCTTGCATTAAGCCAGTATTAATCTGGTATGCTGGATGTAGAGAGCAGACAGAGTGAGAATGACCTAAGGTTAAACATAAGTTCTATTTATATATTTTCAAGTGATCAGGTTAATCTGCATGTACATCTTGAGTGTGACAGTCACTAATATGCCATAGCAGTTCAAACCGACCCCTTTAAAGGAAATATTACATATTCTGGAAGGAGCAGAGAAAAGTGATTCTGCACAGATCTGTGAAGATAACAATAACTGCTGTAAGGCTTTACTGTAACTTGTCAACTATAAGGCACCATGCAAGTGGAGCAGATCATAAAAGACTTTCCAGCCTAGCTTCTAGCAAAGATTGTGAATGGGTTCTTGCTTAGAAATGTGAAAACATAGAAGATGGCAAAGTGACTAAAGCAGAAAGAGTGGATTAGAATGCTATTCATAGTCATTCCCTTGGTGATAAATTAAGTAATTTTTTTCAAGATCTGCACATAGCTATATGATACATTTTGATAATACAAAAATTTCGCGTATTGCCTGTAGTATAGTACTCCCTCTTTCAGCGGGGGATAAAACTGGAGACTTGGCTCAGGTGCACATAATTGTCTCTATGGGCACAGGTGTCTGAAAGCCTGGAAGTAACTAAGTATTTTTCCTAGCTGTTTCTTATTACAGAATTAAAAACCGAAATAATCGGGGGGGGGGGGGGGGGGGGGGGCGGGGGGGGGAGACAGGAGAACTGCATTATGAACTTTTTGTATCTGCAAAAAGTGTGCTACAGCCAAACAGTTTGCACCTTGACAACATATTATCTTTTGCAGATGATTTTGGAACGTAGCTTGAAGAAACACTTTCCACTTACAGATTAATAGCAAAGTGGGGTGAAATTTACTTCTAGATAATTGTTCAGTTCAGATACTAAATTATGCAGCAAAATACACCATAGATAGTCACAATTTGATCCTAAAGTCTATAACAAATTCTGAATCACTTTTCTTCATCTGCCAAAAGAGTTTCAGAACTATAAAAAATTCATTTTGTCAAATGTGAACATGCACAAATACCAAAGTATCCTCTCACAAGACAATTATGCCTACATCCTGCTGCTGAAAAGCTAAACATACTTATCAGCTATCATAATTTACTTCTGAATATCAGGTCAATTAGAAAAATCTGATCTTACATGCACTAAGATATACAAACAATACATTCCTTGAAGAAAAAGTTGGAGCCCAGAGTTTGCATCAGCAAACTATGCAATCTGTTCTATAGTCAAGAAAGTTATTTGTCTGGCAACACTTTACAATTAAGCAGGGAATTGGAAAGTGATTTCATTCCATCGTATATTCGATCTCAGGCCTGATTGCAGATTACGAAACTGAATTAGCAATTGAAACAGGCTAATATTGCTCTATTCACTCCGACTTTTTTATTTTGCAGAAAATGATGCTGGCAATTCAAGGTCTCAAGCTTGCCGGCTAGCTAGGTAGCATTTGTTTGTATCAGTAATACTGTAGGCTGAGAAACACTGTGTTTGTGTTTGTGCATGCAGCTTCTAAGATCTTTGTACCATTTGTACTCCATTGAAGTACCATTTTAAATAATAATCTGAAAATTACAATGACTGAGCTTTCATTTTGGACAGCAGAAAGTATACTTTGGTAAGACGTACTTTGGAACAGATAGCAAGGAAGAATTAAGAATTCACCTTAGAATCGATGACATATAAAATATATGCATTCATCCCACCACACTCAGTGTGGGGGTGGGTATCTGACAGACCATCCTTTTCTCTGGTCTTGTATCACCTGCCTTATTCAGCACCCGGGGCATACATAGTCTTAATTCAATCAGTCCAGAGCAGGAGCATGAAATCCCCTCTCCAAAGTGAAGGGGTCAGGCCATGATCCCTTTTCTTCTCCCGGAAGCATCAGGTACCCCAGGTACCCCTTTTCTGTGGCTGGGGTATGTGGCCCTTCCTCCCCAAGGCAGACTGCAACCCCATAGGCTCCAACAACAACATGCTCCCTCAACCGTGAATGCTTCCCATTTTTCTTCTCCTATTAACACCCTGCTAGGAGGTCTGGGATAACTGGGATACCTGCAAACCATTGTCTCAGGCCATCTCCAGGTCCATACAGACGTTTACGGCATCAGTTATGCTCAGGTGGCATGTTCCCACTTTCCTCCTAAACTCCATGGGATAAATACCTCCCTTTGAAATGGAAGATGTTGCCCTAGTTGCACAGCAGCAGCAGTTAAAGACACTGTACTGGGTCCTGAGAACTAGAACTGGTAGAAAATATTTCCCTGTGTTTACCTCAAAGAGAGCTCAATAGACTTTAAATTACTGCTGTGGATCTGGCTTGTGGGTTTTCTGCTGGTCAGTTGGCATCTCAATCTTTCTCCTAGATGGAAGAATTTTACCCTCTGCAAACATTACTTCTTGAGTGTTCACACAAATTTTGCTTTAACTCTTATCTTTTCAAATGCAAAACTGTGTACTCGTGGTCAAAATCAGGCAGAAGCTTGCAACAGGAGAACATTGCACTCCACATCTGCTGTGCAGGACAAAGAACTCTGCTCTTTCTGATACAACACTGCTTGTTGCCAGTAGACATAGTTTATTCATTTATGAATTTTATAGACATAGGGACATTTTCCTATGCAAACCTTACTATGACAGGCTTTTTTCCCCCACCCTCCATGAGATTGCTTCCAGTGGGCCAGCAGTGATGCTCACTGCCACAGCAATCACAGCCACAGTCACTCATCTTTTTCCCAGACTGAATTTTCAAAAATGTCCCTGAAGGGGATGTCTTGGAATAGTTTAGTCAGAATTGATTTAGCAACTCACTTTTGACCCTGGAACATGGAGGACTTGAGTCAGCAAGTCTGCAATGACCATGTTCCTACAGACTTCTTCACTTAAAGAAAAGTCATGGACAGTATGATGTTTGAGAGAGTTACTTAATCATGACATCAGAACATCTTCCCTCGTTTATCAGCAAATAGCTTGGCAAAGACCACAGCTGATGTAGCAGTTGCCTTATTTGCTTTCTCTAAAGTGAAAGCAGAAATTTAAACCTTCCTTTTCTGCTTTAGATGTAATGGCATTTTAGAAAAGGTGTTCCTTCCCTGGCAGAAGCACAGTATATCAATAGATCAATTTGTTTTCCTCAGAGGTTTCTGTTGCACCTAATTGAAAATTGAATTTTTACAGATAAAATATCTTTCCGGAGCAAGGGGAAGAGGGCCTTTGATGTTGGGGGCTTTTCTCCTTTGCTGTTATTCCCTACAACCCAGTAATCAGAAGCTCACCGTAGCCAAATCCAAACACTACAGCCAAGCACAAGCTGTTCTTTTGTTGCTGCTGTGCCCCTTGTATTTTGAGCTGCACTACTGCCTGGCACTGCAGTGCATATGCCCACACAACTGCTGCCAGCGCCTGAGTCACTGGGAAATTAAAAACAAAGCTGTGACTCAGCAAAATGCCAATCAAAGCGGAAAAGGATATAGTATGCCACACAAAGAGTAAACCTCAAGTAACTCAAAGCCCAAAGGACAATAAACATCGAAGAAAACCACCACTTTTCTACGGAAGGATAGTCTTCATTAAAATGGCAACATCCATTACCAGCTGTTGAAGCAGTTAAAATAAAAACAGCTATGAATACATCAATATCTCAGATGCTACTGTTTCTTTCTTTCTTTCTGCATGCACAACAAGCTTAAAATAGATAACGGTATTAGTGCTTGGTTTTTACAATGTATTGTTCCTGCCAGCCCGACTTCTCTCTCTAAAAGCTTCTTAATGTGCAGGCTTCAATTGAACCTGGCTTTTGTCAGCCTGTCAGCTACCCTGTGAAATTCCCAACTTGCAGACTTCCACTCTTTCCAGATCTCAGATGGCTTCCAGGTAGCGAGAGAGTTTTAACCTTCCCCTTGTCTGGCCACCTTAGCAAAGCAAGAGAGACCAAGCAGACTGCGGACTCGCGCAGAGCATGTGGTTAATCCTTCCTCTCACAGGTTGTCTAAGAAACCTCTGAGCCCACAATGAGCCTCGGAGGGAGCAAAGTGGAAACATTCATGATTGTGTTACTTGGGGAGCTTAATCTCTGAGGACCTTGCAGAAGCGCAAAGGTTCCCACGCACACCGGGAGGGTGCCTGGCCAGACCAGCCTGGTGTTCCCAGCCATCAGCTTCTTCCCCAGCTTCCTTTTACCAAAAGCAGCACAAACCTCACTCCACGTAGCAAAACATGCAAACTTACTCGCATGCACTATCTAATTAGTCTCAGTGGAGAGCGAATCTCAAAATGTCAGATCCTGCAAGCCACACTGACCTATACCAGCTGAGGTTCTGCCTTCTAAAGGCTCTCAAGGGGACATTAATTGGATCTGAGTGTGACATTCTCCATCACAGCTGCCTGTTCAAGGAGAGCTGTAGTGTAAGGGGTGAATGAGGAAGTTAGTGCAAGGTTGAAAACACTAAAAGTTCTTCAGTGCCCAAACATTATGTTTTAGGATATTTCTATTTCAGCAGTACTCAGGTCAGGAACTGGGAACCCACTGTGAGACACGGTTGTTTCCCATCCAGGCACAGAGCGGTCTGTAACACTGGGCACACAACTCTTGTTTTTACTCACTCGCTTTTGAGGTATTATTTTTTCCTTAGAGTTTTGAGTAATGAACTGTAAGATGAGAGAAACCCCCTACTCTATCCAGAAAGAGCAAAAGAAAGCAAAAGCATGAGGAAAGCATTTACAGGATTGTTCCTTTATTTTTTGCCATAGGTTTTCAGAATGAGAATCTCATCTCAGACCTCCTCCATGCCACATCTTGGTGACACATAGCTTCCACCGGCCTCCATTTCGCATCACCAGTGGCCATAGCCAGATGCCCAAGCCAACAGCAATTGCTGAAAGCTGCGGCTGGGCTCCAGTCCCTACTACCCAGCTGAGTCTCTTTGGATAACAGCTTTTCAGAGTTTGCCAGTCTGTCACTTTCTGCCACTGCCCATTTGCAGAACCGCCATGCCCTTTTGGATCGTGCTCAGAAGCATTAAGAAAGGACTCTGCTGCCGCGATCCTCTTACAAAACACACTCCTTGCCAGGAGCTGGTGCAGGCAACGATACATTTACTGTAGCATCTTGCACATTTCCAGCTGCTGACCAGTGCCAAGAGTTTCTCTATAGCTTCTCCAAAACACAGGCAGCAGGGCTGAGCTGTCCCTATATCTCTCTCTGTCCATCATCCACCCGAAGCAATAGGATGGGGAAAAGAAAACTGCCCCCCTCCCCACCTCTGCACTAAGTCCCCGCCTGCCTCAAGCTCAGTACCAGCCAGGTGGCACTCAGCTGCTTCTTGGTGTGCCCACGGAATGACTGTTGTTTTACAATGGGAGATGGACCTAAATCAAAGAGCCCAAACCCAGAGCTGGATCCCCCTGAGACCATGCAGCATGCTGGTCTCCAGCTTTCTCCCATGGCACCAGCAAGGCTGAAGGTGCTTGGCTGCAAGCTGAAGGTACAAAGGTTGGCAAGGCCCATCCTGCTTCTGAAATCAGATAGCTTCTCCTCCTTAACTGGAGAAATGAAGGAGATGATGCAATTTTGAGAGAGAGAGAGAGTGAGAGAGAGAGAGAGAGAGAGAGAGAAGGAAATTCAGTGCCCCAGGCAGCAGAGCTAAAGCAGATGGTGAGATCTGCTGGGGGGGGAGGGAGATAACCTCAAGGATTATAACAGCAAACCATGAGCCCTGACTGCTATCAAATAACTACTGAAGCAGAAGAATCAGTCCAAAATCAAGTGACATATTGACTAAGGCTGAAGTTTATAAAAGCAATGCTTTGTCGATGCCTCCATAAGGAGCACAGGCATGGCAACCGTCAGGAAAGAAAGGAGGTGGCTGGGTAGTTTAGATGGGCTACATTTAAAAGGCTTTTTGGTGTCAGTTTCCAACAACCAGTTTAAAAAAACAGAGACCTATTACCTCAGCAGCTTGTGGGAAATGAGCCTGGATAATGGCCATTTATGTTAATACATGCACAAATCCCCTTGTGAAATATAGAATGCCCACCCAAAACCACCTGGACACCCGGGTGGGGGACTAGCAGTAGCAGATGCTTTTCTCTTTAAGACCTGAAGGCTCAGAGCTTTAGCAGATAAGATTTTCCTGGGCCCCATTTAAATAAAGAGTCAGAGTGATTTTTATGGGAATTGTGCCCTCTGTTGATGCAGACGAAACACTTCACCGAGATGATGCTGCTAGCTGAAGTGTGGCTGCTTTAGTAAGACATGTTCTTATTTAGGAAAAGGTTGTTTTTGTCTGGCTGGTTTGGTTTTTAATGATACTTTTCAAGTAAGCCCATAACAGACATCTCCTGACAAGGACTGGGCAGGAATGCACTAACTTGAAAAAAGTTCTCCTGATCACTACTTATGAATTCCCCTCCGGCATGAGCATGAGAAGAGCAGGGCCTGGTGTCCACCTCCCTCTGGTGTCCATGCACCTGAGATAAGACAAACAGTGGCTTGAGCAAGCAGGAGAAGACAAGGCCATGTGCTGCTGTGTGTGTGTGAGTTGCTCCATTTGCAGGGTTTTGGTGTCTGAATTAAAAAATGGAGTGGGAATGAGAAGAATAACAACAAATTAAATTAAATTTATACAATAAATTAAAACTTCACAAAGTATCTGAATTTCCTCATTGATCCTTCACACATTTGTCTTTTCCAAATCATGCTTCTAACAAATATTTTCTCCCAAAATAAATCAGAGGAGGCAACAAACCTGTAGTTTTCTTACCAAATTAAATATGCCATATATGGCATACAGAATATGCAAATATGGCAATACAGAATACCTGTGACTTCTCCCTTAAGTAGTGTTCTTTAAGCAAGGATGTCTAAGCAAGCATGTTATCTCCCTGGTGTTTTTCACTCCTCTAACCAGGATTGCAAGACTCTGGCTTGCCTGATGTCAGAGGTACTGTTAGACCAGGGGTACAGCCCCTCCAAGCACTCTTTTTGGCTTTCTGCCCTGTAGCCTTTTCTATTCAGACCCCAGTGTTGTGTTCATTATGGGGATTTCTAGTGACATTCACCCCAAGCCTTTCTAAAGTCTCACTGCTTAGTGCCAACCTCCTCTTTACTGATTTTTTTTTTTGATCCCTTTATTCTACTTACCATCACACCACCATTCTCTTTTTCCCATTTTTCACACTTGCTGTAGCTGTAAGCCCCCCTTCCCAGCAATCAGCCATAGATGTGTTATTTAATATCCTCTGATAAGGATATTTTTTGTTTTTATAAAAAAAAAATTACAAGCACTGACTTAAAATCTTGGTGCAATTCTTGGATTTGAGTTTCAAGCAATTTGGCTGCAGGTTATGTGCACAGACACACACTTGCATGGATAAAATCTGAGGAGTTCTGCAAAGACTTGCTATTTCCATCTCAGAAGTGAATAGGATACCTGTTATCAGAGACAGAGGCATAAAACTTGGGAAAAAGCTAATGTGGTTCAGACTTACAAACTTTAAAACCATGGACTTTGGCATCTGCCCAATAACAATACTGGCTGATGTTTAACAGAAAGGGAAAAGTCTCATAAGGATCCAAGAAACTTTGGAAATGTTAATTAAATGTTGAAGTTAAGATTTTAAGTTGATGCACTTAGCCTGACCCCTTATTTGCTTTGCTGCCTGTGCCTAGCAAGTGACACAGCCATCTGTCACACAGCAACACTGCTTTCCCAAGCCTCACCATTTCTCCATAGGGAGATAATATTAATCACCTAATGCCCACACGGGGTGTCCCTGGAAGGAGGCTAGCAGGGGAGGCTAACACCTTCACTTCTTTCACTTCTTACCAGCCTTGTCCTGGGATGGCTGGGGCTGCTGCTATATAGCCTGGGGACAACTCCTGCTCATCCTGCTCAGACAAGAAACACCAGGCAAGACTAACATGAAGGGAGATGCCAGGGTCAGATCATATTCCTGCAGATTTACTGTAGCCCAAAGGGGAAATGAATACAGCTTCCCAGTCCTTAGAGACTGCAATACATACATATTTATGTTGGACCACCACGTTACAGGCAGATATGTACAATGCAATGACAGCTTCATTTGGCACATATAATGAAATCCAAATTAAAAAAGGATCCTAACAGGTCATCACTGCAACAAGACACTGCAGTGCTGCTGACAGTCCCATTGGGAAGGGACTATCTCTCTCAAACTACCAGGTGCTTTCAGAAGTGGCACAGGAGCACGGTAGCAAGCGGTTTGCTCATAGGAGACAGTATTAAATGCACAGTTTCTTGGTTTCTTGCTCAGCTTATCAAGGATGTGTATCTTTATATAAAAATGGATATAATCAAATAATATACTCACCATCAATTGTTATTGCAGAGTTTGCTTCTATTTGTTTAGGATAGATAATTACGACATATCATGCTATGTTGTGCACCGTTAAACATAACAGTCATTGTAGTCACCTCACAAATACACATACTGCTTTATTTACAAGAGTTTGACATGAGATTAGTATTTAGGGAGAGGGTGTGTTAGAGATAAAGCAACCTTCCCTTAAGCCTTTGCCTGAGAGGAATCTGATCAAACATGCTTTCCCATATATTCTGCAATACCTGGATGATATCTTTTCAGCTCTGAAAAGTAAGATCACCTCTGGAGTCTAAAGATCTCATAGAATATTTTATCATAACTTATAAACTTACCTCACAGATAAATTTATTAGTCTCACAGATTGGAAGAAAAGCATGGAGGTCTCTAATCCAACGCCCTGCTCAACACAGAGTTGATACCAAAATTAGATGAGGTTGTTCGTGGCCTCACCCAGCCAGGTTTTGTACATCTCCAAGACACAGACCCCACAGCATCCCTCAACAGAGTGTTTCAGTGTAACAACTGTCATGGTGAGGAAATCTTTCTTAATATTTGCTCAGAATTGTATCCTTTTACCTTTATATCTTGGAAAAGACTCTGGCTCCACCTCCTCTGTAACACCCCATTAGGTACTTGGAAACAACAACTAGATCCCTCTTCAGGCTTTTTACCTCCCAGCTGCACTTGACACTCTCAGTCTCACCAAACAGGAGAGGCAAATTCAGATGTATTATCCCACCCCTGGCCTCTTGCAGAGGGCTCATTCAGGTGAAGTACTTGCTGAGGTGAGAGGAAAAGCATTTTCATTCACCTAAACCTGCATTTTCAACCTCAACTTCTAATTACTGCTGACTTTCAGGAAGTTTGATTTTAAAAGTCAACTGTTTTCCTCTATAGACATGGTTCTTATTCTGGCACCACATCAGGAGCAGCAAAACAGGCAGAGAACAAAACACTGTGATTTGTGGTGCTTCCAGCTCAGCCAAACCCAGGGAACCGTGAGTTTCTCTGGGGATGGGGTCACCCCATGAGGCTACCAGGCCAAGAAGATGTGGTTGCGGATGGAAAAACAGGACTTTTCCATGCTCTGGGGTTTTTCAGCACAGCTTGTGCTTTTTCTACACCAGTACTGACCTAGTCTTTTTTTTGCATGCCTCAGTGGGAAAACACACCGAGAAAAAAAACGGGCACTTAATTTATAAGCCTTTTGGAGAAAGGACTGCCTTTCTTGTACTTTCCATATAGTACCAAGCAGGCTGTCAGATCTTAAACAAGGGATTCATAAAGAGGTAGTTGTATTACTAGACACATATGAAAAAACCCCTTGTCTTGCACTCAGAGCCACCAATGGCTCAGCACACCCCTCAAAAGAAATCCCGCCAATTTTAACATTGGGTTATGAACATGGGCCTCTTCCCATGTTTAACTTAGAACAGATGAGGCTTCTCTGCATCAGCTGTGCACACTGCTGCCTGTGTTGTAAATGCCATGGGGATCAGATTCCTTGCAGTTTTTCAGATGTCTCCACTGTGATTCCTTAAAAGAAAAAAAAGTAAAAAAAAATACCTAGCAGTATTACCAGTGGTCATAATTTTCAAGACATGGTAAAAAAGCTGACTAAACCACTTTTGGGACAGCTCTGATCCAAAATGTTTCTGTTTGCATCCTCTGTGCCCTTTTCTGATCACACAAGTGGGCGAGCACATTGAAAATCATTGGGTGCAGGGAGCCCTTGCCTCCTGCCCCCTATTTGCATGGGGCCAGGCTGGCTTCGTGGGCCGACGCGCTCCTGGGAGGCGTGAGGAACAGCCACGTTCGCCCGTTGCACCTACGTCGGGGGCTTCCCACCCTCACACCCCTGAATAATTAGCTATATTTTTCTTTGGGAAGGAAATAGTCTTTTGGAATGACAGTAATACACATCCACACCCTTTTTGGCACATGATAGGCAAAATTAAGTACCATCAGTCTTCTCAAAAGGGCATTATTTCATCTTCATCTTCTCTGTAGCTCTTTCCTTTACTTAAGCTTCATTAAAAGCGCACGTGAGTATCAATGGTGCCCACTACACAACAGTATAGCACAGACAATATGGTAGGTAACCTTTCAAAAAAGTTTGCTTTCCAACGTCACCATCTACTCACGTTTTGCGGCGCAAGTGCCCGGTTAAGTAACACACAGACATGCCAGTGAGTCAGTATTTTTTCTTAAGGCATGCAGACGTCTTGAGAAAGGTCAAAACAAGAACTAGGCCAAATTCAAAATGCTGGTCTCAGAAACCCACAGAGTTAGGTCACTTTGGGATTTGGTCTCAGTTTGCTCTTGAGATTGGTCTCTAACCTAAGCTCTGCAGCAGCTGAAATCTCTGCTTCTCCTCTGGCTGGCCATTATTACAGCAATTTGGTCAAACACTGGGACAGGTTGCCTGAAGAGGCTGTGAAATGTCCATCTATGGAGAAGTCTGGAGCTACCCATGGAGGTGCCTTGAGCAGAGATTTCACCACAGACCCCTGGTGTTCTCCAGCCTGAAGTTTGTTGTGGCTCCAACACCTCCTTCTGGTTCCTCATATTGCCCCAGGGTATTTTTCTGACTTGATTCCCAAGCTATCTTCTGTAGTTTCCCCTGACACGCACTGAAATGAGCGTCACTTGTGCTTTGGTGTGATGTCCAATCAACACGTGCTCAACCTCTTTGTGGCAAAGGCACATCAGCAGCATCTGGAGATGGCAGGGCTCAGTCTCTCTGTTGTCAGCTCTTCAGTCAACAGGCACAAGGCAAACTGCAGGGCTGGTGAGCAGAGGTAAGACAATATGTAGGTTTTTTTTTTTTAAGTTTGGGAGGGATTGTTTGTTTTTTAAGAAAAAATGCTGTCTTGCTGACTGGATTTGGCAGCTGCTAGATTCCCAGGAAGAAAAATACCATCTTCAAGCTGTAACAATCCAGGAGGTAAACTTTCTTCTTGCTTTCACCATGGTCAGAGCTCGGCCTGGGGCTGAGGGCAGGGCGCTCACCCATCTCCGTGGCTCTCTGGCTGTGCTCCTCCTTCTTTCTCCTTTGTTCAGCTTCAGGCGCTCTTGCGTACACATTGCTGAAACTGTTAAAGTTGTCAAAATACCCCCTTCCTGCCCAACCACCCCTGCCTTTTCCACTTTCAAGCCCTCCCTTAATAACGCTCTCCTCCATAACTCTCCCCCTTCACCCTCCTCCATGACCCTAACGCAGTCCCCATCACCTGAGATACTTCTACATGCTGTGTTTTACTCTGGAGAGCTCAGCTTCTTCTTAGCCTCACATGCCAGTATCTCTGGTTATTCCTGTTGGTCTTCATTTTCTACAGCCTCCACTCCCTTTACAAAGTCTCTGTGACAAGAAGTGCAGATAGTGCTTGACCTGAAGTTGTGCCACCCAGTCCTCTTACAGAACTAATATCTTCTCAACAGTGATCTTCAGGGGAAAAAATATCACCTTACCATTTCCTACACCCTTTGGACGACTAAAACTTGTAGAGCAGATGTTTCAGTGAGCTACCCACAATGATGCTTAGGTCAGAAAACAGTAATTATATTCCAGCTGTATGAAACATGCATAGTAATTAACTATGATAGCTCTTTGTGGATTAAAGTAATTGGGGCTTATTATGATGTTTGCTTAGTTTTCTTAACCATCAGTCACATCCTGCATAAGAGGAAAAATCAGCTTTCTTTAAAATATCCAGTTCCTTTTCTGTGCAGGCTTTATTGAGCAATCAACATTAAAATTTCATTCCTTAACTCTGCTAAGATTTAAAAGCACAAAAGAAGAATGGATACCCAAAACATCAGATTTTGCAAAGGATCTTTAGTAGCTCCAGAAACCTGTATTGTTACTTAATTTAGTGGCAGCAGAAATACCTGCAACTCCATTTTGTCCTAGTGTGTATCAACTGCATATCAAGTGGCACTTCTATGTATTATATGCTTCTAGCAATTATTCAGTTTGCAATTACTATTTGAGAAAACATATTTAGGTAATCATAATATCAAGAAGGCATTTTAACGTGGCTTAAAAGGGCCAATTATTAAGACATATTTTTAAATTAAGTGTTAGATTCAATAAGCCTGTGTGCTGCTGGTAGCACTCACTTCAGCAGCAAACACCTCTAACGTGCAAGCTAGCAACTTATAAAATGGCAGCCCTGCTTATTTGGGGATCTTCCAGCAGCAATGAGCTGCAGTTTTGGTGTCCTTCCACAGAAAGTAGACTTATGGTTCACTTTGACTTCTTTAGTTGTCTAACTTCAGAGCCAAAACTTGTCAGACACAGAATTAATTCCAGATTGTTTTATTACCTGAAATCAGTAACGGAGTCCAAATAAGGCTCCTGAGCTGCTCAATGTGGCAGCTCTGTTACATAAAGGGCATGGAAGTGTATCTCAATACTGCAATCTGAGCAGACGTATTTCGATGTAGGGCTACCCCACCTCACAATATTATCCAACGTAAACGAGAAATTCATATGGTATAGGAAGGCACCAGTGATATCAGGGGGTACTGCTCAAAAATTCTTTAGCATAACCAGAGGCGGTAAACTCTGGCCCTTGATTTCCATGGGCCAGTTCCCATAAATAAGGGTTGGAAATACAGAGGCATTTTTCCCTATTGAACACAAATAACCACAAGAACACAAAATGTTAAGTTTTGTTTCTATGAACTCTGTGTGCATACAGATCACACAAAGAACTGAGGAATGCCTTCTTTTTAAGCTATAAACCATAGAACCACATGTCTATTGACATTCTTTTGAAACCTTAATTGAGGAGTATTACCACTGAATTTGCTGCCCCTCTGATTACAGATTACTCTGCTCACTCCAGAAGAGAACTGTCTGGCGAGAACTGTATAAAATGTGTACTAGGACTACACCACCCATGTACAAAGATGTTATATATAAACCACAGGTACTGGCGAAGATTAATTCTGGTCTCCACAGCATAGGCTTGTAAACCCACAGCTAAGAGCCCTTATTTATTCATAGAATCATAGAATCATAGAATCATTAAGGTTGGAAAAGACCCTTACAATCATCTAGTCCAACGTTTAACCTAGCACTGCCAAGTCCACCACTAAACCATGTCCCTTAGCACTATATCTACCCATCTTTGAAATACCTCCAGGGATGGAGACTCAACCACTTCCCTGGGCAGCCTCGTCCAGTGCCTGACTACCCTTTCGGTGAAGAATTTTTTCCTAATATCCAGCCTAAACTTCTGGTGCAGCTTGAGGCTGTTTCCTCTTGTCCTATCGCTTGTTACTAGGGAGAAGAGACCGACCCCCACCTCGCTACAACCTCCTTTCAGGTAGCTGTAGAGAGCAATAAGGTCTCCCCTCAGCCTCCTCTTCTCCAGGCTAAACAGCCCCAGTTCCCTCAGCCACTCCTCGTAAGACTTGTTCTCTAGATCCTTCACCAACTTCATTGCCCTTCTCTGGACACGCTCCAGCACCTCAATGTCCTTCTTGTACTGAGGGGCCCAAAACTGAACACAGTACTCAAGGCACGGCCTCACCACTGCCAAGTACAGGGGCACTATCACCTCCCTGGTCCTGCTGGCCACACTATCCTGATATAAGCCAGGATGCCATTGGTCTTCTTGGCCACCTGAGCACACTGCTGGCTCGTGTTCAGGCAGCTGTCAACCAACATCCCCAGGTCCTTTTCTGCCAGGCAGCTCTCCAGCCACTCCTCCCCCAGCCTGTAGTGTTGCCTGGGGTTGTTGTGACCCAAGTGCAGGACCTGGCACTGAGCCTTGTTGAACCTCATTCAGTTGGCCTTGACCCATTGATCCAGCCTGTCCAGGTCCCTCTGGAGAGGCCTCCTACCCTCCAGCAGATCAGCACTCCCACCCAACTTGGTGTCATCTGCAAACTTACTGAGGGTGCACTCAATCCCCTCATCCAGATCATCAATGAAGAGATTGAACAGGACCGGCCCCAACACTGAGCCCTGGGGAACACCACTTGTGACCAGCCGCCAACTGGATTTGACTCCATTCACCACCACTCTCTGGGCTCAGCCGTCCAGGCAGTTTTTTACCCATTGCAGAGTGCACTTATCCAAGCCATGAGCAGCCAGCTTTTTAAGGAGAAAGATGTCACTTTTTGCTCTACCTATGCCTTCTATTGTTTCTAACATATTCAGTAGTTAGGGTGATTACTGTCGTGACAATAGGTTACTTCAGTGTAACCACAAGAGTGTAAATACAGCATGTATTTATAAAGTACTGGGAAGGTGTCCAAATTAGCTCAAAGCAGTGCAACATTTGAATGGCTTTATTCTGAACTCTTAATTTAATACCTGGTGTTTTAAGTAGCCATGGCAGAATTATATGAGCAGGCTACTGCTGCCCTTCAGTGGGAGTTACTGATATAACACTGGAACAGCACACAGAAAAAGGTGCCAACACTGCCAAATAGCAAGAGTTCCTGCAAGAGAGGTCTGTATCTATTTTAGGGTCTAGAAGAAAGTTAAAAAAAAAAAAAATCAACTTAGTGTGTGATCAGTATCTATCACGAAAATTACAAACAAAGAAAGAGAGCTCTGTCACCAAGAGGTTTTCCCTCTCCCAAGCTTTCCCTGCCAGAAAGCTGCTCACAGACCCTCATCTATCAAAAGCCATGAGGGTGCATGTCTCTCTGTTGGTAAGGTAGCAAGGCCTCACCATTAAGCACACCTCTTTGTTTAATCTTTAGTGGTCCCAAGAAGATCCCCCAGTAACGCAAAAGAACTGTGGCTTTCTTATCCTCTTAGCCGCAGTAGTACTGTAGATCAGGCACTACTTATTTCCGAAGATCACAAAGGTCACTTCAACACTTAGAAAATGGTTTCGAAAAGTTAGTTTGTCCAGCCATGTAGCAGAAGCCCCATCACATGCAGTAGGGATAGTAACCAGCTCATTCAAAAAGCTATTGCACTATGAAACTTTGCAGTCAAGAGTTTACAAATCAAACCTTCAACAAAGCACACAAATCACTGTGCAAGAACAACAGGGAGAAGGTACTCCTGAGACAGGGAAAGGTACTCCTGCAGTTAACCAATCTGATCCCAAATGATTGACAAATGACTGCCACCCTCTTCCTAGGTTCGGCTTCAGCTGGAGCTTATCTTAGTGCAGAGCTTTGCATCAGGGGCAAAACTGATCTTACAAGAGCTGTTGTTTTATCAAGACAATCAAAATGACCACAGAGGACAGAGGCAAGGAAACAAGAAATGTTTCCTAATGAGCATATGCTACATACAAGTATAGCAAAACACAGTAAGCCGTAAGTGATGATACCTCACATTGGTGATTAATGCACCCATTCACTTATTCATTTGACTCCAGCAAGTCCATGGCCAGGGGTGGCCCTCCCTGTGGGAGAGACAGGATAGTGCAGCTGGTTCTTTTCTTTTCTTTTAACTCTTTTGTAATGATCTTGTTATGCTACCTATACATTAACTCCTATTAGCTTCTCCATGCACATGGCAGTGCATGATAGGCCTTGTCAAAATATGAATATTTGTCACTGAAATCATCCTAGTTTGAGGTCAATTTATCCTAGTTCCATATCAAAGTTTTCATACAAACAGTAGCTTTCCTTCGACAAGCCAGTAACTTTCTTAGAAATCGTGTATGTCAGCAAAAGGCTTCCACATGTGTAAGTACCAGCAAAACAAACATTTAAAAGTTTACGTTGCACACAGAGGCACATGAAGAAGTCTGTGCCTCAGCCTGTGCTAAAGTGTGAGCCTATGTTAACCTAGGGCAGGGCATTAGCAGTGTTATAGCTATTTTGGCAGCACTTGTAACTGGAGTATCAATGCAGAGTGGGAACCAGGTGCTGTCCCCTCTTCCCATCCCTCTGTCCTGCTCAGCAGGCAAAGCCACAGGTGGGCCAAAGACAGCTTGTTTTTGGGCAGTGATGCCTCATGCCTTTCTGCTCCGACTAAAAGGCATACTGCTTTGCCCTGCTTTTGCTCTTCTAAAACACATGGCTAGGTGTGCACTTGGAAAAAGCAAAAACCTTAAATCACTTTGCATAGAGAATTTTCCCCCGGGAAAGAGTGAAAGACTGACAAATGTTAGTCTTGCGGGCTAACACATGCCACTTTGCCTTCATCACTGCAGTATCATCAACCTTGCATAGAATTAAGTCCTCCTCAGGTGAAAGTCTTTGAGAGGCAGGATACTCTCATCCAGCAAGTTTGGGGGCTGAAATTCCAGACTTCAGGAGTATGATAGCCTGTGTGCAATTCTGCCTTATATCCACAGGTGTCAGTGAAAGACTGGCACTTCTGAGTTTTCTGGTGCAAAAAATCACAGAGTTGGATTGAGCCACAGAAGTTTAACATAGCTAAACTCCAGGGCTGTAGGCCCGTCACCTGGAAAGCATACAATTTAAAAAAGACTTCAAAAGACATTGTTTCCTGGCAATCTCAGAAAAGACCACTCCTGAAATGAGGAGGGCTGAAGAAATCAGCAGAGTAGTTCCCTTCCACACCTATCTAAGCCTTTTCTTTGTGCCATGAAACCCTGGCTGATTTGTGTTTATTCCTCAGGCCAGATACCTCCAGCTTCGCCATCCCATGGCTCCTTTCATGTGCTAAATTCCCAGTGTGTTTTCCCTTCCCTCCACTGGACCCCACAGGTCCAAGCTCACCTTCTCCATCAGCACTGGATAACTTCTGCTTCATTTGTGCTTTTCCACACCAACCCCATCAATCTTCTAGTTAATGAAAAAGATACAGAGTGCCTTCTGCAGTCCTTCTAATTAAGGCTTCCCAAACTGTTATTGCTGCTCTGAGAGCTACTGAAAGAGTGAGGGAGAGGAGAGCTCACATATGAGACAAGAAGCACCTTAGACGTGGGTGTTTTGCACTCCCGGCTCCCAGCCTGGGCTCACAGCATACATTTGGCCTTTGAGGGCATCAAGACAAGACAGATCTTATGGAATACTGTTTGTGGCAAAGAGAGGGGGTGGATGCTTACAGCTGTCCTCAGGGACATGCAGTCAACTAAACTGCTGCACCCTCCATGGGGTCTGCCTGTGCATGATGCTGTGGTATTTGCATCTTTGTGATCTCCATCCAGGCAGGACACTTCTTTGGAAGCAGTTGCAGGATAAAGCATCCCCTCGCAGGAACCACCTGGGACCATTTGGGGATACAGCTGTATCCTGATACACAACTCCTACACAGGAGATACAGATGTAAAGCAACTCCTTGCTGCGAAGGAGAAAAAGGAAAATAGTCTTTCCCAAGCAGATCACTGCTCTGTATCAGCCTAGCTGTATGAGCAAATGTCTACTGATTTTTCATTTGTGAAAAAACCCATGTTTCATGCACCCCTTCCCAGGCCAGTGCACACGCACTCCTCATCACAGCTTCCCTGCAGAAAATCCTCTCTGACAGGGAACACACTGTGGTGCTAAATCACCCTCCCTTGTCAAAACAGAGCCACAGATCAAGCTGGGAGGCAGCTACCTGGCTGCTTCTGCCATTTCGTGCCACAGCCGCAAATGTCCTTGGCTTCAGCTGAGAGCCGTGCTAAGCACTGCTGCCGCCAGCCGCCGAGGCTGGCACAATCCCAGGCAAGCCAAGACACCAGGGATCTCCTTCCCCTGCTGCTGCTCCTTGGACAGGCATTCCCGGCTGTGGGATGAGGCTGGGGCAGGGGTGCTTTGCATGGGGACCAGCTGGCCAGTGTGCCTGAAAGGGATGACCAGGTGCAGCTCTTGCAGATAACCAGGAGCTAGGCTTGCTGCGACTGTAGGTCTGTGTCTTTTCAGAAGTTTCATCATTGCAATTCTGGAAAGAGTAAATAAAAGCCGTGTGGGCTTCCCCACCCATCCTATGGAGGCTCTCACTTCTGTGAGATTTTATTTTCCTTGATTTAACTTTTATTAGTTGAGATTTTACAAGAATGTAATTATTTAAAATTTGAGAATTAAGATGGAACTGAGATGGAGGTCACCAGTGAAACTCATGAAATAATGATTGTTGCAGGCGGGATGTTGCTGGCACATTAGTGAGGAAAAAATTATGCACATGATCATTTCTGAGGTGTGACATTTCTTGTTTGCAGGAGAAGGGGATAAGGTGCAATCTTCAACTGTGCAGGTTGCTTAGAGCAATAGGAAGATGTTCCTGTGGAAGAATATGGGAAATGGTTCCCTGAGTGAAGGACGTAGTATGTTAAGAGAATTCCCTGCTGTGCAATGAAAGTTAACATAAACTCTTGCTTTTATTTTTTAAATACCACTATAATATATGAATATATAAAAATAACTATATATGAATATATATAAATATTGTGCCCCTGTGAAAACTCTTTTTTTCATGAACAATTAGTGTTTAAATGCTGAAGTATGGTAAAAGTTCCCAAACAAAAATGAATGTTCATGAAATACTTTCATTTTATGTCAAGTGTAACCAGATGTAGAACTACATTATGCTAACTGCTGTATCTTTTGAAAATGTCACTTTAATTCCAACTGCTCAAAAATACTTTGCATATCACTGGAAGAGCAATCGAACCAACATTACAGTCTGTACAGGTTTACACTAGTCTGCACTATTTGCTGTCAATGAAGCAGTTTCACACTTTGCAATTTACAAGTGATAGCTCTGATTACAGCAAATCTCTCCAGTTGCCATTGTCCATCGTAATCTGTAGAGCATCTACACAGTATTCAAGGCAAAAGTCTTTTCTGTTTTTGAAGCCACAATTATTCTATTGTGTTGTCCCACTGAGCTAATTTGGGGTGATTTTTTTTTTTTATTTGGAGGAAAAAATTTTCTTTAGAACTAATTCCACTTCTTTTAGTCTTGCAGACTACCCCTATCATGTGGAAAGAGATATTTCGTGCTCAGATTTGTGTTAAAACAGTGAAACAAGATCCCTGTAACTTCATATGTGGTGGAAGAGGGAAAAATAAACAGCAAAGCCATTTTACTTTAATTCTACATCCCAGACAAACTTTCCAAATCTACACTCTGCTTCAGAGGTCCATGAACAAGTATGTGGTGCATGACCTAAATCAGCGTGGTGTAGGCAGTGGCAGCTCCCATCTGTCTCTCTAAGGTTGTTTCTGAGCACTGCAGCTCTGGTCCTTCACAGTGTTCAACCTTGTACCTCCAAACAGTGGCCACCTGCGTGCAGGCATAGAGCTGAGCCGTGGAGCAAACGTATCTCCAGGGTAGCTACAGGGCAATTAATCTTTCAGTAATTAACAGCCATCAGCTGTTGTTGGCAAATTGATATGTGCACAGCAGCGCCTGGTCCCCCCAAGCAGCTGTGTTCTAGCTCAGTAATCCAGCCCGGGACGTGGGGACAGGCTGTAGGAGTTGTAGGGTTGCTACGGTGCCATAGCAGGGAGGCTGGTGAAAGGGGTCAAGCCAAGTATCAATTTGTGTGACTGCAGGAAGCTCGTGGCAAGGTTTTATGTTGGTGGTGTTACTGCAGGAGGTGTTGAAGCTCCTCTTTTCATTTGGTTTGTTCAGGCACCATTAGTCAGGTACAAGGAGACTCTGCAAGCAACTACACACAACGTAGAAGCACAAGGCAAACATTTTATTGGCTAACACCTGTGAAAGGCAGGTAGGCTGTAATGACCTATTAAGCTAAGCACTAGAGCACTCACCACCCTGATGAGGCAGGATGGGCAGGCAGGTACCTCAATCCCTGAGCTGTTAACAGTGCTGTCTCACCACTTGGCTGCCTGAGTCAAGGTTATGCAGCTGTGTGGTACCAGAGCTGAGACTTGCATCCTTGGCAGACAGGCAGCAAAACCCCTGGGGTGGGAGAAGCATATAGGAGAGAGACAGTGAGACACTATTGCTGAGCTCCTACCTCTGGGAGAAGTAAAAAAACTTACTAGTGCTTGTGTGGAGCAGGGGGTGTTGGAAAGTACAGTCAGTACTGCCTTTGCTGCAGATTGCCCTTGTAGGTGCTGGTGCATGCTGGTATCTGAGGAACTCGGTTTGAACTAAGTAGTAAGTATTTAAGGAGTTATAACTAGAATTTTTTTTTTTGTTCTAGCAAGCTTCCTGTACAGCAAATTTTGAAGAGAAAGCAACGTTAAGTTCTGCAGGAGCTGGTAAATACTGTGCAGCCTCATTTGGTGAAAGGATGACAGTGTTGTATTTTTTATGTTTTACTTCAAGAGGTTTGCTAAAGGAGTTCTGGACTCTGTACTTAATCAGACAAGATTTCTTTTGAAGTAAGGACTGAGTTAGGATTTATGGATTGTCTGTACACAGGGGAAACAAATAGTAGAGAATCTGTCGGCTACTGCTTGCTTTTGCAACCCATGAGTATAAGCCAATCCCACAGCAGGCAAATGTCACCTCTGCAGACAGGAGACATGTAAGCAAAATAAATTATTTTGTGACAATATGGTCACAATATGGTGATTTATTTTGCATTCATGTTTTGAAGAATTGCAAATACATGTATATCAGGTGTATTCTACATATTATATATATATGCTTTTGGATACAAAAGAAAAAAGTTCAAGTAACTTTCTGCTGTGCTCAGCTTCTGGTGCTTCTTTTTTCCAAATATTATGGTTATTTGAAAGCAATGGTTTTATTGATGTATGTCTCTGGATGTCTGCTGGAAGAAATCATATACAATGAATTTGCACTGAGTTGCTGCACAGCAGTACTGATATGTATGTTCAGAGATGATAACACAGAGGTAAATTTGCTACAGTAGTACTGCCCAGAGGCTTTCTTTAGCAGCCTTCTGGAAATGCAATAATGATTATTACTGCGTCCTAGAAATATCCAAATTATCTGGCATATATGTATCGGTTGGAGGCTCTTCATTATTTTTGAAAGCAATGGAAGTGTATTTCAGAGCTCTGAAAGCATAATACTTCATGGTATCAAAATAGCAAAGGGAACAATAAAAATTAGTGTTGCCAACTTATTAATGGTGATGTTTGTTCACAGTAGGTATTTACCAACATGCACATCTCTTTTGCTGAAAGTATCCTGTGGCTGTTTGCTGTGAGAAGGCCTCGTCCCTCACGCTATGCCATAAGTAAACCCAATCTTGCCTGAAATTCTTCAGAAAAGCAGGTCTCTAGTGTCATCTCTCTGTGAAGTGCAGGAAGACCCACTGAAAACTTCCAGGGCTCATTGCACTTTTGTTGAATACACAGGTAATAAAATGGTACATTTTCAACTGAGGTCACACGTTCCTGTGGGGTTATCTGGCAATTCGTACCCTGCATACCTCTATAGAAATACAGGGTGTCCCTTACTTCAGCTCTTCAGAAATATCAAAATACAGCCCACGCACCATAACTTGGGCTGGGTTTCCCAGTTTGACACCCAGCTGTGCCACAGGTGCAAACAACACAGCTGGGCCTGCCCAGGAGTGATGCTGTGCACCAGGATGGAGGTGCCCAGCAGAGACACTGCTCTGGACAGGAGAGTTCAGCCCCCGGGGCCCTGTCCACCCTAGGAGGCTGTTTGGGCAGGGACTGTCCTCCCACTGACAACACCAGGTCCACTACACTGCTTCAGCCACTGTTTTATGGTGGGCGACCACTTTTTTCAGCCATGTCGTGCCCCATGTGATTTTATGCTGCCCTGTGACTGCCTGCAGGACCAGCCACCCCACCAGTCTACCCAGAAACAGGTTGGGAAGGGAAGCCCCCACGTTGCTCCAGGCAGCATCATACCCCATACACTCTCCTAGTGCACCATCCTCCTACCTGAGGGGAAAAAGAATTGGGGGATTTTTAAGCCAAATGACAGTGTTAGATATCCCAAGACCTGTTTCCTCCATTTGCACGGTGGAAATAATTATGGAATTAAGGATGCCAGGAAGGTTTCTGGGGCAAGAAACATCTGTGAGCTTTGTCATACATCATTGTATAACTACAGCCAGGGCTGTAAATACTATTGCTGGCCCTGCTTGCCTCATAACCATGCAGGTGACAAGGGTAAGGTGCGCCAGCTGCTGGCTCCTGTGCAGATCTGGGGAACACTTACAGATTTTACAGAATGTTTGTGGTTTTCTGTGAAAAGTGCAAAGCCTGTGTAGGAAAACATCACAAATGTACAGTCTGCAAGTACGGGCTGCACTGTGAACAGATCTGTAACATAAACCAGCACCAGTGTTCTGTGCCCATGATCAAAACTCCAGAGGCAAGGCAGGGCTGTACTATCTATGACCTGGGATGTATCCAGGAAAGCAGGCCACGTACCCCAAATTACTTTTTTGCCATGGAGTTAGGACCGGGTGCCCATTGAGATGCAGAAGAAGGGGCAAAGAGGGAAAGATCCAAACAGGAATGGGAGTTTAAAGAGGGTACACGTCTTGTAGACTTAATTCGGATGTTTATGGACACAAAGTTTCAGAGCTACACTTTCCTAGCAGGTAATGCCAAAGGCTGTGGTGGTTACTTCATTGTTAGTCAGCTTCTGAAGTAAAAAATAGATGTGCAATTTATCCCTCAAGGCGGTGAACTCGTGTATAGAAGTCACCAGCCTGATTATACACTTCACTGACTCTTTAAATTTTTTACCCCAGTTTTCCCCAAGCTTTGGGTATCAGCGTCTACCCATTTTTTCAACACTGCTCAAAATCAAAGTTATGTGGGGCCCCTTCAACCACCAGAACATTATGGGGCAGATGACATGATGCTTGAAGACAAAAAAGCTATTCTCAGCACGGCACGCAGCTGGTTGGAAGATTTCTGGCTTGCAAGAAGAACTGAGTTACTATTGCCAGTATGATGTAAAAATTTTGAGGGAGGCCTGCAGATCGTACAGGAATGAGATTATGGTGGTGAGCCATCTCACACTCTGAGAAAGAGGGCAATGGAAAAGTGGAGGTTTATCACCATACATACCCCTTTCTGTATACCACAGTGCCCTCTGCTTGCACATCCATGTACCAGTTTGTGCCTCAAACCTAACAGTGCAGCACTCCTCCCTCCAGGTGGCATTTTGTCAAAGCAGCCCCCAATGAAGAGATAAATTACTATGATTTTACTAGCCTCTATTCCTTCATCAACAAAAGAAGACCATACACTCTTGTGCACTCCAAAGCTGTTTTTGAGAATTTTAACACCCTGACAGCCTGTTTTGGGATGATCAAAGCAAAGATCTACCTGCCTCATGGGCTCTTTTTTCCCTGAGAGTCAATGGCAAGATATCTTTTCCCTTATGCTACTCTTGCATTGAAACCTGCCAGGCCCCCTGCACCCAGTGATAAAGAAAGAGGCCATGTGGGCACCTGGTGTTCCTGGTAACTGAACAAGGCTTTGCAGGAGGGCTACAGGCAGGTTTTTGCAAGGTTTTGCATGGAGAGGTAGCAGTCTCTTCACAAATTGCATAAAACTGCACCTCTGCCAGAAGCACGAAGTATCAGGCTGTCCAGCCTGGTGCACAGATGATAATAAAACAGTGAAATATGTTGAAGATTACAGGCAGAAAGAAGATGTCCTTTTGTGGTCTGAACATATTAAGAAAAACCCTGCCAAATGCCAAATTGCAAAACGGTTTTTAAATTCTCTGGGGGGGAAATCTGGACAGAGATCTAACCTCCCCAACATCACCATCATAAGAGAACCAGATGAGTTGCATGCTTACCTGTTTTTTCTGGTTTATGATGTGTGCTCCTGTCTTTTTTTTGATGAAGGATTGATCCTTCACATGGCTGCTGACCATACGAATGAGCTGCATGTACTTTCTCACATGGCATCCATTCTCAAAATCGGGCTGCAGTGGTTTCACTGGTGTTTGCTCGTCACGATGTGGCCCACATACAGGGCCGCAAAATTTGTACCATGAAGTTGAAAGGGTTCTTAGCATAATTGCGGCTAAAAGTGTCGTTATTTACACATCCAATAAGAACAGAGTCTGGCAGCTGTCCCAGAAACAAATTTTCCTGGTTGCTGACATGACTGGGTGGTGTGGTGAGCACTTTTGTACCCACCTGGTCCATATCCCGCAGTCAAGGGGCAAAGGGAGCTCCTCCACCACCACCAAACCTCTCTATATGACACACCTTGAGATATAGTTTGAGATTCATGGGCCCATTGGCTGGTTCTTCTGATTCATGTGGCCCTTTTTGGGAATACCTTAGGGTCTTTTTCTTATTCAAAAGAGATAGTTCACTACTGGGTCCACAACCAACGAGTAGGGTTAAGTCACATAAGCCAACTCACAGCTTTCTCCAAAATCCCATTTCAGATTCAGTTTGTAAGAAGTGGATGGAATATAAGCTGATGAGATTCAACTGCAGCATTGGCCAGCTCCAGTCCCAAGACTCTGCGGGCACATAAGGCCAGCAAATTAATTTTTCATCATTTCTGTTACAAGGATGTCAGTGGAGACTAGATCCTATGTGGACCTTGGGGTCATAATATAGGGAAATTTTTGAGAGGGCTATTATAAAGGACCTGAGCCAAAGCCTTATTAGTTAACAAGAGTCTTTCCTTGCATTTCAGAGATTTAAGAAACAGCATCCTCATGCACATCCTAAGCGACCCTGATACTATGAGTCATACACTTTTAATGTATTGCTAACATCTGTCTCATTTCATACTAAGGAACTTGGCCAACAGAGTGCAAACAGAACCTTTACTAGCTAAAATATACAGGAAGTCATTCACAGGGGAAAAAAAAAATTGAAAAAAAAATCTACCATGTAGGCCAAAATCTTAGACACAGACACATTTTGTAGTAGTTATCTACTAACATTTCTCAAACAACTACATACAACTTGCATACCCCAAACATCATCTGCCTAATATTGTGAACTAAAGGGAAAGCAAAATTCAGACCTTTTGTATCCTAGCTTTGTTCTTTTCCATTTTATTTAAAGAGCACATAGAATTTCTCTCTTTGTCCTGTTTTTTTGAGTTTCTTTATTTCTTGCTGTATAAATCATTCTTAAGGCTAACCTCCACCTGGTTTCATCTGCCTTCCTACCTGCTTTCTCTGTGTGACTCAAGTATGCATTCTCCTTTGCAGCTAATGAACATGGGTATATTTTTGGTGCAATGCCTGCATTTTATTGGTACCAATATGGTATGGACTCAGTCTCAGGTAGAAAAAAACTCCTCTTGGGCAGTAGAATGTAATAGTGTCAGCTTTGCTTTCTGTGCATGGCATCTGCTTTTCTGCTGTCCCAAACAGTAAAAGGGTAGAAGAGAACTCCATCTTAGATCAGCCGTATTTTGGGACTATTGGTTATAAATGTAGCTCTCTGACTGTGATCGTGTTACTCTCAGTTATGTACTACAGGTAGCTAAGGTCTTTTATCCTGTATTTAGTCTGCTGTCTCTTCTGCTCAAGGGCATTTTTTTCACCTCATGTTTGCACAGTGCCTCACACTATTCATATGAGGCCAGAGTAATCAGGTGGGAAACTGCACAGGATGAAAAGGTGCCAGCACTGTATGGAAATACAGGTTGAGAAAAGAGGATTTCAGGTTCGTGGGGAAGATAAAGAGACTGAAATGTTATCAGTAATTTTTATTTTTGTTAAGACTATTGTCATCTTTTCAGGTTGCTATTTAAGAGGTGACAACTAGGAAAGTGGGCTGAAACCCTTAAAACAGGCATACACTTCCATAAACATTATGAAACAATTTAATTCGCAATTTATTTCACCCACTGCAAAAGATAAAACACTCCATGACCATGTTTTTCCAAAGCCATGGCTCAAGGCACACTAAAACAGTCTCCTTTTTTTTTTTTTACCTTGGCCTGGAGCATTTAGTTTAATTTCCATCTTGTTAAGAACAAAATCTTAATTATAATGAGAAACTGGGGCGGGGGGGTGGAGCTTGGTTTACAAGGTTATATCCTGCATACAGATGAGTAATTAGACTGCACTAGATATGGTGGTTTGCCTTTACGACTGCAAGATGACTTACTTTCATCAGATAAATATGCAAACAGAGCACAACAGAGCCTTAACATTAAAGTTGTCACTAGCAGTTCAAGATGTTTAGAGTTACACCAAAGGAAATAGCTCCCACAGTGAGATCACGAGTTGTACAGTCCAAAGCCTGGCTTTGTTATTGCACATTTTGGGGGGGGGGGGGGGGGGGGGGAGGTATCATTAAAGTTGCATTACAAGAAAGTAACAGCACAAAATTTCATTGTTTGTATTCTAGCCTGACCCTTCCCCAGGAAAAAGAACTGAACACTAACAACTGTTCTTTGAAAAGAGTATGTTTCATTCAGTGATAATATATGAATGACAGGATATAGCAGAATTAAAATTGAGGTGTGAAAATGAAGACTCGTTGGATAGGGGGACCCGTGCTGAGTGTGTCTGCCCTGGAGCAGCCCCGTCCCTATCATTTGTGGTACATAACCAACTTGGGGGAGGATAGAAATACAATCATCTCCCTCCTTTTGTCACTGCAGAGTTGAGACACGTGGAAGTAATAGGCTTGTCAGAGTCACAAAATGCTGGACAGTCCCCAGTTCTGGTCTGTGCTCAGAAACACACCTTTCAGGTGCACTTGGGCTGTTTCATCATGAGAATCAGGCAGGTCTGATGTGGCAGCTGCCCCCAAGCCCCTTGAACCAGTGGAAACAAGGAGGCAGAAACACAGCTGTCTCCATAAGGGGTCATTGCTGTGTGAAGAGAGCAGATGAAACTCACAGAAATGCGAGAGGAAAGAGAACAAAGGAAGAAATACATGAGCAGGAAGGAAAGGGAGACGGGTAAGAGAAAAAATGCAGGGATAAAGGACCTGAATCAGCAAAGCAGGTAAGGAGAAAGGCACCTCCTTCTAAAGGTAGTAATCCTTGCACCTATCTCACAAAATACATAGTAAACAATGCCAATACATAGCAATGAATGCTTTTTGATGGAAGACGTTCACAGCCTTCAATAAAGCACACACCAGCTGGCTCGCGATTTATGGCCTCCTCCTTTTGGTAAGAGTTGGGGTATCCAACCTGCCTGCAGAGCAGTTTGAACTGGAGGCATAAGAAAGCATCTGGATGCACTTCAGTGCAGGCTGCAGCTGTGAATTCCCGTAGGTTAGCTCAGGAAAACTGGTGTGTTTATCTTGCCAGCTCCGCACTTTTGTTACTCACTAGAAATGCTGCCAAACCCGAGCCAACGTGCTGATAGCACAGTTAGTCTTACTCGTGGTTAATAATGGATTTACAAAAATTAGTTATTATGATAATCATAAAAATTTTAAAAAGAGGGTGTTATTGACGTCATGTGATACTGTATTCGTGGTGAAATGGCAGTCCTCTGAATTCCCATCTCTTCACTTCCCACTGATTTAGCCCACCTGCTCACTTTTGTGGCTTATGGGATTTGCACTCACACCTGTTTTTTGAATACTTTGATTCAAAGAGTTGTCTTACAAAGAGAAGCAACTAGACAAACTTCGTAGTGTGAACTTGTACGGCACTTCGAATCACGCTGAGTTCAAGGCTGGTTTTTAATGACAGATAAGTAGCATTCATGGACATCTCTACAACAACCAGAGGTTAGTCTATTTTCCTTTTTGGTAAAAACTAAATGAGCAAGTAACCTTTGTGAGATGACTTTGAGGATCAAAATCCAGCACCTATTAGGCAGATATTCAAAAGTTCTTCACACACTGGTAATCATCCCATGCTCATGGCACAACCCTCTCTGTAATTCAGCAAAGAGTAACATAGAAACCAATGCACTTTCTCTGTGTTTAAAAAAATGATTCAAAGCTCTCTTTCAGCAAGTGGACTGTGATGATTTTGGAAGAACTGTCTCCTAAACTAATGTTTCATAGAGACTAGACAATCATTTTGAGATCCTTGCTATAACTTCATCTTTTTCCATTAGGCTACATAATTGAAAAATAGTATCTCCTTTCCTCCAAGAATTACTAGGTCAGGTTCTCCCAATTTTTGTAGGCTGGACTTAACAATTGTACCTGTGGGACTTAAGAACCACGCCACAGATTCACAGAATAACTCAAGTTGAATGGGCCTCCTCAGATACCTTGTCCAATCCCCCCGCTCAGAGCAACATCAGCTAGAGCAGGTTGTCCAGGACTGTGTCCAGCTGGGTTTCAGATATCTCCATGGATGGAGGCTCCACAATGTCTCTGGGCAACTTGTGGTGGTGTTTGATCACCCTCATGGGATTACAGTGTTTTCCTGTGTTCAGATGGAATTTCAGGTTCAGTCTGTGCCAATTGCCTCTTGTCACTGGGCACCACTGAGAAGATCTGGGCTCCATCTTCTTTCTCTCCCATCAGGTATTTATACACATGGAAAAGATCCCCCTGAGTCCTCTCTTGTCCAAGATAAACACTCCCAGCTCTCTCAGCCTCTCCTCAGAAGACAGATGTTACAGTCCCTTGATGATCTTCATGGCCCTTTGCTGGACTCACTCGAGGCATCTCAGAGACTGCTTGTGCCCTGCTCTGTTGCACCTCCAGCGCATAGCTGGGTGATTCAAGTCCCCCAGGAGGACCAGGGCCTGTGAATGTGAGGCTTCTTGCATTTGTCTGAACAAGAATTCACCTACTTGTTCTTCTTGGTCAGGAGGTCTATAGCAGACACTCACTACAACATCACCCAGGTTGGTCTGCCTGCTTGAGCCATACGCTCTTCATTGGCTCCTGACCCACCCCAAGACAGAGCTCCATGCATCCCTGCTCCTCACTCACATAAAGGGCAGCTTCCCCTCCTTGCCTTCCCAGCCTTTCTTGCCTCAAGAGCATCTATCCATCCACTGCAGTCCTTTTTGTTCTCTACGCTGCGTGCATTAGTGTAGAGGCATTTCAGAGAGGCACCCAAGTGTGCTGATTCCCCACAAAGGGGATGAGAGTGCTCCCCGTAAGGCTGTTGCCCAAACACTTCCTCCTTTACGTGCCTATGCTTGAGGTGATTCCTGTGTCCATTCTGTTTAGAGTGTACAACTTTGTACATTAAGATAGTGGATGTAGAATAAATTAGATTTAACAGATGTGTTCTGGTTTGTTTGGACTACTTCCAGCTTGTATTCGTACCATCTTAATATGTATTTCTGTGGGGCTCGTGACAATGTACTCCACAGCCATCTATTCCCACTATATTTTACAAAAAGATCTGAGCATGAAGTAAACCGCAGTCTCATACACACTACATCTTCTCTGGGTTCAGTTCATTCCTCTGAAGAGATCCCTCAAAACCTACAAACTGCTCAGAATGTGCCTTGGCATTAGGTTTGAGCTATGACTGACCATCCTCCCTGTGCTCCAGCCACTCATTTCCACTTGCTCTGTTAGTGTCAGTGTAAACGAGAGCTGGGAACTCATTCAGCTGAAAAATTACTCCAGGAAAAAGGTTATTCTAAGTGGGATCCATTCCCCAGCCTGCCCCAGGAAAGAGCTGCACAGGTGCTAGTGCTGGCACCACTGTGGGCAGCATGGATCAGTGGTGGTGGCTGCTTATGCCCTCATTGCCACTGGATAGCTGTTTGTGAAAGCAGACTGTTTTACACTTACTTGACAGCAGATCTGCTTCACTAGTTCTTTTTCAGCTAGCTCAGCTCACTAATTAGTTTCTTTTTTTGCAGGAATATGTGTGCTGGCATGCTGGAGAGGGCAATGGGGGGTGGAAGTAGCAATGGGCAGCCAGAAACATGGGAAGCAGTGACTCCTCAAGATGCCTGTGCAAGATGCCTGTGCAAGATGCCTGTGCAGACATACATTGCCAAAAAAATCTTCCCAAATCTTGGCTGAAGTGCAGATTTTTTTCATAGCTTGCAATTCCCAAATGCCTAAGCATTATCAGCCCCCAAATAAGTATCCATATTTATCTTTTACATCATAGAGATGTCTGTTAAAATATTTTTTGCATCTTTTATTCCTCATGGAAGGGGATTTTTCCTCTACTTGGAATGCAAATGTTATCTGTTACTTGTTCGAAGTTGAACAGTATTTTATCACTTTTGCTCAGAAGTCTTAAATAGCTCAGAATAGAAAGTTTTCTTTTTTGGGCAATTTTTTACAAACCTAGTGCATTTGTACTGTGCCCAGTGTGCAAAAATTTGATTAGCATGTAATTCTCTAATTTCTTCACATCCTTCATGTTTTCAGAACCAGGAGAAGTAGAAAAGTAATTTTTAAAAACTCCCAAATTTGCCACTTTGTTGTGACTTCAAAATCTAGAATATTAGGTGGAGCTTTAGTGCTGAGACTGTACTGAGGGCTTTACCTCTTCAGTCTGATTTTGTAATTCACACAATAAACTGAAGAGTTGTTTTATGTAATTGGCTGTGATGATGGCAAGCTTCTCTGGTGTGATTAGCTATGTTAAAAATGCTAAATAACTTAGTTATTTTAATGCCTTTTTTTTTTTTTTTTTTTTTTTTTTTAGTTAGTTTGGTATGTATTTCTGTATTATGATCTCCTTTCACTGTGGATGGAGGGCTTACAAGCATGTGTCCATATCCTTGCTCTCAAATTTAGCCTTGCATCAAAACAGCATTTTAGAGAACACTGGCTCATAGAACCTAAGCAATTACTGGATGACAACAATCTGCAGGTATGCTTTAGATAGTAAAGATAGATAGTGATCTGGTCTTCTGCAATGAACAGAAGTATTGACCAATGGCATGATTTAGGGGAGTGAAATATTACTAAAAAGCTGAAATTTTAACACAATCTTATGCCCTTCCCTCTCATCCCCCCAAATTTAAGATCTATATAGGAGTCTTCCAGTTTATGTGCAGACATTCTGCATTTAAGGATAACAAGTAATTTCAAAAAGGTCTCATTTTCCTCTTAAAAACACTGATGTTTGTTTTCAGCAAAACATCATTTGCTGAACATCACAAGTCTGAAGAATAATAGCAGAGTTAAAATGCTCCTTATCAGAAATGAACTCTTCACACGTTGAGGTGTTTTGTACCTGAGAATTCAAAGAAAAGTGCGAAGTTTCCAACAGCAAAACCCTGTAAAGATTGTAGGGGTACTTTCTTGCACGAACATGTTCTCTGTCATGCTTGTCATTACATTGATAATTTGTAGATTGTCTTTGCTGGCCACAGCATTTCCAGAGGAAATGATCCAGAAGAAAATAAAAAAATGAGATTAAATGAAGCTGAAGGCAAAGCAAATTGCAAAGGAAGGAGGTACTGAAGGATAAGTCAAGAACAGGATGCCATACCAACTTTTGGCAATATGCAGAGTCAAGGGTTAGGAATAAAGGGAAGCAGCATTCCTTTTTTCTGTAAGCATGAAGAGGACCTGTACAGTCCAGGAAAGTGGATTGCAAGCAGACAGGATGGAGTCAACTAGAAAGATGGAAAATAGTGAAAAAATGTTTAAAAATTACGAGTACTGGATACTCTCTCCGTCTGAAATGTAGCTATCTTCATTAAGCAAATAACATACTATAAAGCAGGGATAGTCTGCAATGTTTCCAGAGTGAGGTGTCTTATAATAAACTAGCTGATCAGCTTAAAAATAATAAACCTGCTCACACATGCTGTTTGATACTAATGGAAATGTTACACAACATATCGTAACATGTCTAAGATTTGTTTAAATGATTCAGCTAATGAAGGTGGACAGCACTCTTACATTACGTGATTTCAAACAAATAAAAGGTGGCATTCTGCAAGCATCATAAATTTGAAAAAATATTGCCAGCCATCTTCCTGCACCAATAAGCATCAGTCCTTAAAACAAAATCCTTATGCTAAATGATAGTGTGCTGTTAGAGAAGAGCTTGCTGCTAGAAAGGAGAGTAATATGAGTTAAATACCTTGTAGTATCTCATGGTTGCCATGATAAATAATGGCAATTATGCTCAAAGTACTAGGTACTAGATTTCTGCATTCTAGGCACCAGAAAAGAAAGGAAGGACTTAGATCATAAGGCACCTGTGGAAGTCACCTAATCCAGCCTTCTGCTCCAGGCAGGGCTAACTGCAAAGCTCGGTCAAGTTGCCAAATTTTGAAAATCTGAAAGAGCAGAGATTGCACCGTCTCTGTCCCAGAGTTGCACCACTCCCATGTGTGGTGGTGGACCCGGCCCCGGGCCACCCTGAGATCTCAGGATAAGAGATCCCTGAATTGCATACCAGAATGACTCAGCACGAAGTGTGGCCAGAATGGAAAATACTCATCAAAGCCAATCATCTCAAGATCCTATAAATAGCAATCCAAAAGTGAGACTTTTTGAGCTCTCTGGGACCGCAGCGGGCTGTGTGACCCTATATGTCCCCATGACCTCAGACGCCTTTCAGGGTAGGTTTCACAAGGATTGAAAAATCATCTCTCGATGATTTCACGAGGACTCAAAGGCCTGATTTCGTGAGGTTCACCGGCCATCCATTGATGAATGCTGGCACACAAAAGTGAGTAATTCATGAAACTCATGAAAAGGGGAATTTTAATCACAGGTTAACCTGTGTGTGTGTGTTAGTGTGTGCAATGTGGTTCAGAACTGTTTGTCTGTGTGTGATTTGATTTAAAATTCATCTGTGTGTACAACCCTGATGTAAGTTTCGAATCTTTAACTAAGTCGCTGTTTTGATTGTAACAAATTCCATTGAATCGCTCTGTTAAACTGGCTGATGCTTACGTGCTGTTAAGAATTATACAATGGAATTTTGTGATCTATGTCAAAAATATTAACAAATCCTAAATTGCTGCTAAATCAAAGCCGTGTAAAAAAATCCTATTCTCGACAGCAATATAAAGAATTGATTGCGCATATGCAATCCTTTAGACATAAACTGTTGACCAAGTCTGGGACTAGGATTGGATCCAGCTGCACCTAGGCTCGTCTCTGAGGAAGGAGTGTAGAAAGCAAGGGCGTCCTTTCTGAACCTCTTGACTCCACGGGAGGGTGTCCGTGACAGTCTTGTCTGACCCTGTCCTCTATGCAGTAAGTATTCAAGTGTACCTTGCCATCGAACCTTGTTAAACTACTGTCGCATTTACCGTTGAACTTTGTTAACGCACTGGTTTATATCAATAAAGTACATTTTTGCCCCTTTCTCACTCCATCCATGACACCGTACTTCCTTATGGCAACTTTTACCTATTCACTTTTTTTTCTTCTACTGTTTCACTTCTGAGAAAAGTTTGGCTCTGTCTTCTCAATAAGCTCCCTCCAGGTGGTGGAAGACTGCTTTAGTTTCCCCAGCTTGTCCTGCTCTCACTGGGCTGAACAAGCATTTACCATTGAACCCTAGCTTTTTCTCATACATCACATGCTCCAGCTACAGCTATTTGAGTCATCCTTACCTAGACTCATTCAACTTTCTTGATATCTGTTTTATAATAGGGAGCTAAAATTGGACACTTTATTGCTGTTAAACTTGAAACTTCGCCAGTTTCGAATAACAATGCAGCAGCAATAAAGAAAGAAGTTGGCTTTCCAAAGAGGATTGGGTAAGAGGCAGGAAAAGCTGGGAGCAGATGGTGACAAAGAACAGGGGGAAAAAAGAGAGTGAGAATGAGAGGTAGAAAGCAGCCCTTCTGTCTGAGAAATAAAAAACCCTACCCAGAATGCAGGTATGAACAGTTTCTCCTGTGGGTATATAATCAACACGTACACAGACATCAAAATGTGAAGTTCAACCCTTTTTCCTGCCCCAGCTGTCATTTCTAGCTGCTCCTTGGCTTGGGTCCAGGAGATGAGCAGCTGCAAGGTGAACTAGATCAGCAAAAAAAGGACAAAAAAAACTAATTTACTTCTGTGATTCACACTGTGGCCATTTGAACGTGAGTGCTGGATCAAATGGGAAGGGCAGAAAGGGGCTGGGAAGGACACAGGGCAGTGACTGTGAGCTGGGAGGTAGGCACATAATCCCTTGGGTAGTGGTTTATGCTGACTGAAGAGCTATAGCATTATTCTGGAACATAAGTTACTTCTGCACAGTATTTAATAGGAGCTGAGGGGTAAATACACAGGACTTCAATTTTGCTTCTCCTTCAAGGTCAGATTATTGAAGGCTTTGAAGGATACACATCCCTGAAAAATCCAGGGGCTGAATCTGGACAGAAGAACGAGTTCTGGCTATGTGCAGTAAGGAAAACATAAAGGCAGTGCTCAACAGCTGCATTTTCAGAGGAGAAACCTCTGAAGTTGCACTTTTAATAGCTTTTGGTGTGCTTCAGACAAATGAAGAGATTCAATTACTGTGATGTGATAGCAAAGGCAACAGATATCAGGAGCGTGGGACATCCTACTTATGAGACCTAGCATGGATCAGGTGGATAGAAACAGTGATCAGTGATGGACATGGGTGCTAGCTCAGACTGTCATTGGGAAGAGGGAGCTGGGGAGGCAGCTCCTAATGAGTTACCTGGGAAACCGTAGCATTAGCTGTCAAACTAGCACAAGGTATCCTGCAGGCATAGGGCCACAGGCTCACATTTTTTCTTTCTCCAGAGAACAAATGATCAACAATAGAAGTGAATTAAATGGCTGACACACGAATTGGAGACCAGCTTCACCTTAAACTCTGTAGGTAAAATACCCCTGAAAAGCCTTTCATGCCTTCCTGCTTTGGAGGCAACATGCTGGGAAGGAAAGAGGCAGACAGACATTATTTCTCTCAAAGACAATACCGTTGTTTTAGTTAGAGTATGTTATACAAGTTCACAAGACAGTAAACTGTGGTTCAGGTTCACCTGTTACTATCAATGAGCGAACTTCATAATCCTTACAGGGTTTATATCCCCCTCTTATGGAAGCCTGTTTATGCAAAGTGTCTTGGGAGTACAGGACAGGGAAACTAGCCACTGTGGATGTGCATTCACTGGCATTTAGTCCCTTTCTATTAAGTTATTTTAATAACTGCTACATTTTTTCCCTCCGATTGTGGGGTGAATCAAGAATTTCCCTCTTCTAAGCCTACTCCTTCCCAGGCTAAGTTTCTTCCTGGCTATTTTGAATACTTTTTTTCTTGTGCTTCCATTGCTAATAATTTTAATGGTTCTTTTCCCTCCCCCTTGGTATTCCCTTGTTAATGTGTTTGTAGACAATAAACAGATGGCCTCTCAGCTTTCGTTTTGCCAGGTACAACATGCCCAGCACTTTCAGTTACTTCCTGATTCACCTGTTTACTTAATAGTGCTTCTGTGCACCTGCTACAGGATCAAAGGATCTTCAACCAGGATAATGTAAGTTGTGCATGGCACCACTGCCCAGAGTCTGGATATTAATGTTTCTCCATTGCTGCAGAAGAGATCTTTCTTGATGCCTCCTACAGTCGTATCTGTCTGTATTATGGTTGTGTCACCAAGCCATGATCGTCATCAGCAGTACGGCAGGTTTATTCCCTCCCCTCTTGTGAAGCCATAATTTTTTTTCTGCGAAGTGTTTATCTTTCTCTGTGTAGTGCTCTTGGTTCCTAGGAACTTGATTCAGTCCAGTACAACTCATATTCCCTGCCTCTTCCACTCCTTAATAAGAACATATCGGATACTGTTTGCATTTACTCTTCAGTTCCTCTTAAATCATAGGTTCAAGGTGGAGCTGCTGTTTGACTCACCCAGACTTTGCTTTTGGTTGATCTGTTTTTCTTTTCCTTTATTCTCCTTTTTTTCCAATTTTCTGTTACCTTGCTACTTTTTTCCTGTGCCTTCCCTTCCTTGTGTTTTCAATCAAAAGCAGTGGCTTTCTTTTAGCTTCTTTTTAGTGTCATCATATCATCCCCAAGATTAGCATCAAATACCTTAATGATCTGTCCAAAACAAAAGTCTATGTTGCACCCTATGGTCTCACTAGCACTGACTCTGCCTCCAGCATCACCACCATCTCTGGTTCTACTCAGAGTTTCTAGTACCAGCCCCATCGGCTGTACCATTCAAAATCTCCCTAAACTTTATACCCCAAAGAATAAAGGTGGCCCTTGCTACCTTTTTCCACTGTGGCTATAGATCCCAGCAAGGGTTAAGCAGTGGGGTGCTGGACCACGAGTACAGTTTCTGCCTCCTTTTATGAAGCCATCAAGGCCAATCTGGTAGCAACTGGAGTTGATGCGTTTGGACCTCAATGCTATTGCAAGCCAGGTTGTATGTTAGGTATATATAGATCAATCTGTATCATCTCCTGTGGTGGTGCATCCCCCCCCACCCCGCCCCTTTCCTCTTGACCACGTTATGACCACAGGGACCCCTGCCAAGGCTTAGCCTCTGAGCAATGAGTCTGGCGACCAGGCGCCCCTTGGTCATACCAGGCACTCTTGCATGGTTGAGCTGGGGAACAAGAATGCCTTGATTCCACCTGACATAATCAGTCACCCCCCGACAGCTTGGGAACACCTCCTTGTGGATCATAACTTGGGCGGATCAGTATGGGAGGATCGTACCTGCCTTGCTGAGATTAATGAGAACTCGGCAATAACTGACTGCAGCTGTGGCCAGAATAGAAATTTACTGATGCCTAAAGTCAATCATCGCACAACCCTATAAACACCAGTACCACAGGAGACCCTTTGAGCTTTTCTGGACTGCAGCAGGCTGCGCCAGTATCTCCCCCTGAGTGGGACACCTCTCAGAGCTGCAAACTCTTAAGTTTGCCTGGCAACAGGACCTGGGCTGATCTCCAGCGCCCTTCACTCCTTGGGGTTCAACCATTCGCCTGTTGAGACAATCATTGAAGTGAGTATTTCACTGAACTCGAGGGGAATTTTTGATTGGTACCTTTATCTGTGCATATCAAACTCACGAGTGATTTTAAGAGGTATTCTTTTATTAGGCCTATTGTGCGATTGTGTGTGTGTGTTATACAAATACTGTAGTAAGCTTTATTTAATCACTTTGTAGATGCTAGAGTAACCAATGATTACTTACTACTAAATTTTTGTGATTCTCTCCTTATTGTGAATAAACCTAAGTTGCTGCTAAATACATATCATCCTTAGACATAAACCATTGACCAAGTCTGAGACTAGGATTGGATCCAGCCACACCTAGGCTCCTCTCTGAGAAGGAGTTTAGAAAGCAAGGGGGTCCGTTCCGAACCTCGTGACCCAACGGGAGGGCCTCCTTTACCCCTGCCTTGTATTCCCTTTTCTCTCTCTCTCTCTCTATCTCCCCCCCCATATATTCTATTCATTTAATAAGTAATAGAGTGAACCTTGCCATCGAATTCTGTTAAATCACACTTTTATAAATTTCTATTAAAATCACTATTTACAAATATCTGTGGCGGTGATTATTTAAGTGACCTAACCGCTCATTCGTGACATCTCCTTGACCAGAAATAGTGTTCACTCTCCTTCTCCACACCTGATGGAAGGGCTCAGCCAATGACTTCAAAAGAGGCCCAGCCCTTTCCTGCAGACAGTTGGTGACCATCCTAACAGATGCCTCTTCTGAGATGGGAAGTGTCCATTAGTCTTCTTGAACTGTAAGGTTGGTGATCTACAAAGGAGGCAGAGTTTGCATGTGCATTCTGTGGAGCTGGGGGTGTTCCTGTATCATGTATGGGAGGGCATCTTCAAATCATGACAGGCAATGCCAGTACAGTATTCTGTATCAGCCTGCAAGGAGAACAGAGATCCTTCGTGGAGGCATGAAGTTAGCCAGCTTTTGCAATTGGAGTATCAACCTCTACATGCACCTGCTGGTGGTGCATTTCAGATCTTGCAGTCCTAACAGACATTTCTCCTTGAATCATAAGGGGGATATCAGTCTCCTGCACTCCATTTTCCCATACAGCAGCCATCTAGATGTAGGCCTCCTTGCTTCATGCGTTGATAACAAGTGTTGTATAGGTACTGCCCACCAGTATCGGCAGTTCTGGTTTCTGAACTGAAAATTGAAGAGCACTAGGACTCTGCTGATGCTCTGCTGGTGTTCTTAGGTCCACTCACAAAAATGCAGACCTTCATCTCTAACCTCCGCCTGCTAGGACTCTCCATATTATTCTGGCCTCTCTTTATTTTTGCGGAGTATGGCTGACAAATTCTCCCTCAGGCATGCCTGTTCACTTGCACAAAAGTGTGAAAACTGTACACAGTGCAAGCTTTGTACATGCTACAGGCTGTAGTTTTTTTCCACATTTCCCCAGCCATTGCATAATTGTGCTAACTACTGCCTAGGCCACTGCACTTATCTCTTTTTTTTTTTTTTTTTTTAATTTTGATTTTGTATTTTCTTGTGATTTCTATCATCTCCCTCATTTGATTTGGCAAACCAGGTATGCTGTAAGTGCTGAAAACCTGCTTCTTAATAAACCTGACTGCATGAATGATGGACTGCTGAGGGTTCCTTGAGTTCTGTATAACTCATTTGATTCAAATCAGAGATGGGTAAACCATTGCAAACAAAAGCACATACCGAAACATGCACTGCAGTTGCAGAAACAAATACAGATATTTGTCATTTCTGACACAAGAATCACTCTTGGAAATCATTGATAAAAATTATTTGAAGGCTTTTCTACCTCGGACCATTTGTTGGTTTTGTGTAAAACTCTGTCATAGGATATTTCCTCTAAACTATAGCAGGGCTTTTTCATCTTTCCCACTTAAAATTCTGAAAAGTTACACCTATAACAATTAAACTCTAACTACTTGTTAATATCTGATATTTAATTGTAGAGCTTAGCCAACCTACTGGAATGACGTCAAATAAGAAGAGTTTCAGGAGGTTCAATCTAATTATGTTATAATATTTAACCGTATTTAAAAGCAAATAGGCATTCTTGTTTTAATATTAAATCTTCCAGCACAGCCAAAGAGCTAGCTGTAAGTTTTTTGTGCTTTGTTAGAACAAGAGCTATCAGCTGTTCCTTCAAAGTTCACTTTTAATTTGCTTTTGACAAGACTGACAAAGTCTTATAGCCAAGCCTGAAGACCTGATTTTGTTCCTGCTGCCAATGGCAAGTAGGCATCAGTGCCAACAGGAGTGTTCTTCAGTGCCTTCTGCGCTGTAAAACTAAAGATACATTAAACAAGTGCCCAGATAGTCTTCAACTTTCCTAGAGGAGGGCAGCGCAATTCATATGGGCAATGCTGTATGTCATATGTTTGCATGCTTATCTGAGCCCTGTTTGGAAGTATACACCTTACCTTGATTCCTCACACAAAACCATACTTTACCCTTCAATGTCAATTAAAAAAAGCAAAGAAGCTTGATCTTAGGCCAACTGTCTTCTGTATGAATGAGGTATGTAGGGGGAGTGAAAGGAAAAAAGAAAAGATTTTTGAAAAACTGGCATATAAACTTTAAATGAAAAATATTGCTTTTACACTTTCTCCCTAAGTAAATTTTTTCCCAAGACATTTTACAGTGCCATTAAACAATATAGTCAGCTAATTACATACAATAGCACTGGTTTCTAACGAACGGGTGATTGTATACCAATTTATGACTAGAAGTCTGCCAAAATCGTGATGTGTGTAATGGTGGATTATGAAACTTTCTGTAAGACGAACACTTCAGCTGGCACACCGTCTACGCTTTCAATGCATGAACAAAAGGGAACTTGTCTCCCGTACAGAGGATCCTTATTCAGCAGGGTCAACGTTACGCATGTTTGCTAAGCAGTGCAGTAAAATTGTTTCCTGCTCAGAAGACGTGCAGATACAACTGACCTTGAGGCAGCACTGTGTAGCAAACGGTTGGTAAAGAGCAAAATGGAAATGACCGCCCTACGGACCCTGTAATTCACACTGCACAGCCAGATAGTCACCCTGTTTACCTATGGCTCTAATTCTTATGCCTAGGTAAACAGATAGCAAAGCCTTTTGTTTGGTGGTTTTTGGGGGGTTTTAAAAGCTTTCTATTTCACTGTACATGTGACAATTGTTAACCCTTAATTCTACAGAAAGAACTATAATGTCTGGTTCAATAGGAATGCATATGCTGTTCATAGCTTTCCCAGGCTTTTGGATATCATGTAAGATGTGATATTTTTAAAGATGTGAGTATGAGACAAATACAGCATGCCTGTCTTTCCATTGATAGAGCCTTCCTTTATTACTTCTTGCAGACAGAAGAAGAAGAACATGGTCTACTGATGTCTTTTTTGACACAGGGAACTAGCATGCTGTAGAAAGAAACTAAAAGGGAAACCATCACACCTGCTGAGAATCTCTGATGTTCACTTCAATTTTTTAAAAAATTATACAAGTTCTGATAGATTTATTAACAGCATGGTAGTCTAAAGGTAATTTCACTTTCTTTAAGGAACTGTCCCATTTTGTGTGTGATTTTTTCTGACTAGCCAGTTCACAACATCGCTCTAAACTATTAAAATGTTATCAATCACAATTACTGTATCATTCTTTTAGTAAATAAATCAAACAATAAAATTTGGAAAGAATGCATGGAAAACATGAATGTGTGAGTTACCTAAAAGCAAATTTAAATATTTTTTAAAATATTATTTGATAAAACTCAAGATTTTCTTGGTGATTTTAAAACTTAGTATCTAACTTCTTTTTTTAAGTATTAGTATTTATTGCTTTTTTGTTCTGTCCACTTCTGGGGTAGATTATTCTCAACCATTCAGGGAAATTTCTCAGTAAAAATCCTGTAGCTTACTATTTTCATTCAAATTATTTAATCCCTGCTCCTTTCAAGTATTTGTAGAATAAATTGAACCAGTTTCCTTTATGCAGTTCAATCATTCATTCACAAATAGCAGCTAGACCTCATAACACCACAATGTCTTCGAAGATAAAGAGTAGCCCTGGCTGTGTTCACACATCTAGGTTTGCATAGGAATCATCAAAATCACAGGTTGGGAACTGGTCTGTGAAATATGATTTTGATGTTCATGTTGCATCTACTCTCATTCACTCTTAAACTCTCCTGTGCTCTCAAAACCATTGTAATTAATTCAGGCATGATACGGAGAAGAGACTATATCTGCAGAGCTTGAAATCATTTCCCATACCCTCAAGTGCAAATTTTTAATGAAGAACAGAATTGCTAGAGAGACGCCCATCAGTAAACCTGCACCAAACTATTGACAACAAAGCACAATAGCCTTTGAGTCATTTATATCAGTAAATCATGTCAACTCAGGGTGCTAGAAGGTGAGAGAAGAGGAAAAAAAAACCAAACTGGTTTAAATTCTGTTTTTATTTCATTAAAAATAATACATTTCAGACTAGAGCATAACAGACAATCTTGAAATTTCTGGTAAAATATTACTTTTCATTAGCAGGAGTACATGTGACCTGTAATATGATATTATCTTGTATCATGTACTACCATATGATATGCAGCTCATATTGCTACATCCCACATATTTCCATTAAAATGTCTATTTTTTTATTTTCTGATTTTAAAGTTTTCCATTTTATTAGCATTTTTTAAAATATGTTTGTGTTTCACAACTTTCATAAAAATGTGTATGATTTCACAAATTTCTTTTTGAGTAGCATAATTCTAGCAATTGGTTTGTGAGAAAACTGCCTTACAGGTTTCAACAGGATACAGGATAAGCAATGACCTTTTCAAGTGAAATGCAAATTGCAAAACAATCGCAGTCATCAAATCGTCCAGTGGAACATCCATTAAGTCCGTCTTCAACCAGACTTCCTAAGAAGTGCTTTTTGTGCATCTGGACTGCTACCTTTTGACCTTGGTCTGTAGCCAGTTCTACTCGGCAACCTTTACACCATGTTAGCTGTTCCCTTTTCCCACCTGATCCTCATTAGAAGCAACTTTCTTCCTGTTTTGCAAGAGAAATAGGAAATCTGCTCATCCAGCCTGATGCAGTCTGAGACACTCACTGCCAATAAAACAGTCTAGCTGTTTAGGGGAGTTGAAAAAGGCCAAGAACAACATTACAGAAAATCTTAAGTGACTGAAAATAAGAAAAATAATGGAACCCTGAAAATTAAGCTGCGTTATGGGGCTATTTCAGCTTCTCATCTTCTCTTCCTTTTTCTTTATATAACTACTATGTGAGAGGCAGTAATTTGAAATCAAGTGCTATTTTCAAGGATAAGTACCCATAGCCTGTTGTCATAGCCTTAACTGACCTCTTGCAGAAAGCACAGAACTTCTGCAGCTTGCAAAAATAGGAAGATCTGCAAATGTGAAACAACTGGCACATATATAGCTTCCCCATAAAAAGAGCTCCTTTATTTCTTCTTCTCCCACAGCACCACAAGGGACGAACCCCTCATTCCCTGGTCACCCCTCCATCCACAGCTTTCATGCAATCTTCAGCAGTCCTCCTTTCACTACACCTTGCAGTCACACTGCAAGCCTGCTGCCTCCCGGGGGGTGCGAGTTCTGCCTTTGCTGTGCTGTGGAGCCAGTAGCTGCCACTGACAGGTCTCGCTTGCTTCTCTTGCATTTTTTAGCGTAGCTAGGGAACTGGCAGGGGTACAAAATTAACTTATTTTTCTGAGGCTGAAGTTTATCATGCAAACCAGTTCTTCCCCCCATGTGTGGTGCAGCGTAGTCACTGGCTTTTGATTCTTCTGAGAGTTATAAAGATTATTTAATCTTGTAACTTCTTCATTAAAGATTTTTCAGAATATCTCTTTTTATCTCTTTCCCTAGTATAGAAAGGGAATGTATCTGAATTCTTAATTTTTTTCACATAGCCAGAACATAATTCCCTGTCCAGCTTTTCCTGTAGCAATTAACTTAGCCTGTGTCACCACAGATATGATGCTGTCATAGTCCAGCTATGAAATTAAAACAAGCAGATCAATGAGTAGACATCTATAAATAGAAACAAGAAGTAATTAACATAATTATTTCAGCAAATACTGTGTGGTAGCAGGAGATGTGAACTACAGTAATGTGAATTACCTGAATTACTACAGAAGATGTGAATTACCTGAACTTTGGATAGCAGTCATTAACTCAGCATTTCTATTTATATGTGTGGGTAGTCTGTAAGATCTGAAACACCAAAAAAACAGAAATAAGAAAAATTATTTTGTAAAATAAATTATGTTTAACAGATAGATAGCGAGAAAGTACAAATTATACAGGAAAAATGTTATTGTAACTTGAGTTGGATCTGTTAGCTTATGGGGAAAAAAAATTGCAGGAAGAGCATTCATGAATATTTGAAACAATGAAGCATGAAGCAAAGGTGCTCTGGGAGACAGTCTTGCACTATCAGGGAGATGAACTGGTGGACTTCACATTAGGAAAGACAGATGTAAATTACACACCTATTGAAACAGTTTGTTTTAATGTGTTTCTGCCACATGCTTACACTTTTGTAGTTACTTTTCTGGAAAAGCAGCTGTTGCTGGTGAGCAGGCACACAGCAACACCAACTCTGCCGTGGATCTGAAGGGTCCTGCTGTGCCCCACCTGCCTCTCGTGCCCCCAGCCTCCACTCTCATCTCCCCTGCACAGACTCCCAGCCCCAACACATGGCTTTACCCCTCCTGGTCACTGCTTTCCTGTGTCACAACAGGGCCACCTCCTCTGAAGATCTGAATTTTGTGAAACCAGCAGCTAAACTAACAGTTTTCCATAATCCCCCGGTCCCTGACCAACCTGCACCTCCACAGGTGCTGTGGCAGCTCATGACAGAGGAAATTTGCTCCAATTTATGCCTTGTCCAGTGGAGCAGCTCTTTTAAGGGAAGCGATGTCTTTATTGCACTCACCAGCTGCTTTTGCAGCTGAATTTTTGCTGTATTTTGCAGCTTGAACTTCACTAAGCGGTATAGGGAGGTGTGAGCTGCATGTTGTAATATCCATCAGTCCCAGGTTAAGCAGCCAGGGAGCAACCTATAAGTGGTATTCAGAGCCCAGTATGGTTTTGGGGTAGCTTCACGTCTAGGAAACCTGCTCGCTAAGAGATATATGGCTTCCCACTCCCTCTTCTGGGAGCTCCAGGACACCACTTGGGGCTGCCCTGGGTCCCAGTCTGAGGTGCTCAACTTCTTTATGGACTGCACAGGACACACAGGTGCTTAACATCAGCTTCCTAGGCTCACTGCCCCAGGATTATGGATGGAAACACCTCGTGCTTAGACATGTAAATCCTTTGTTGAATCTGGCCTGATACCTGTCAGACATATTGATATTTTTCAGTGCTGCCTTATCTTGACAAAACAGAGGGAAACAGTGAGATGATATCCCCTCTCAGAGAGCAGCAGTTATTATCTATGTATGCCCATTTCCCTCCTGTGCTAATGCCTGTGTGGGTGCATATATATATATATATATATATATATATAGGTATGGATCTATCATACATACCTCAGTATGTGAATCCCGGCTCATCCTCAAGGTCTGCTGGAACACATCTTCCAGAAAACGTGCAAGCTCACACAATGGAGGGTTAATGACTGCTAGGCATCCCCATGAAAGCAGCCTGCAGCCTGCCTGCAGTGCATGCACATGAACTGAGAGCACGTGGAAAATGAACTTGTCACACTTACAACCAGTTTCAGAGCAATATAGGTATCACATGAAGGCGTGCCTTTAATGTGGGATGACAAGACCAGAATTCATCTTCTCAGTAGGGAGCCTTGATTATAAAAGAACTAAAACCCATTAAAAATACTAATACGCGACATTCACGCCCATTTGTCTAAGAAGGAAACACGGTACAGGAAAGCTCACTGTGAACAAGATTGGCTGTAAACTTCCGCGCCACAAAGATAAAAATTTTATAGGTCATTAAAAAAAATGCACGTGCAAGATTCCTAGGAACATACAGAGGAGTTTTTTCTTATCATAGGGATGAGAAAAATAACTTGGCATTAAGATAAGAGGCATTCTTAGTTCAAATTTCAAGGTAATATCTTTTTTATTATTATTCCATAAGAAATAGCATGGAGCACACTAGCACACAGTGCCAACTTCAGCTCCTCTGTGTATCTACACTCTGCTAAAATGCTGAACAATGCAGCAGTCTTACCTGCAGCATTAACTCAACATGATGTTTCCCTGGGTTGTTCCCCCTCAACCTCCTCTGTGAAGGGTGCAGTAAAAGCAGTCACACTGGGAAATAACACCCCACTGCCTGCGCCTACGCCAGACTCAGGCGCAGCAGTTCGGCTGCAGGGGAAGCACCTCATGCTGTCAGTGCTGCAGTGGTCTGAGCCTCTCTGCGAATTGCTGCACAGTGAGGTGCAGCACAGTGAGATGATCAGTTTGTCCTTTCCCAGGCAAAAATGGTGGTAGCCATTAAAGTTACCTGACTCCAACCTGGGGTGAGTGCTGCAGCCTTTCTTCCATGTGGTGACAGGGTCCAGATCCAGCCTGGAAGTGCATATCCAGGGTAGGCATCAATCAAACTGTTATTTTTGGCAACAGAAGATTCAGGGCTCAAGACTCAGCAACAGGTTTTTAGCTGTAGCTCTGTGTGATGGGAAGTCAGTATGGTGCTTTGCATGGCTGATGCAGATTTTTAAGGGCAGGTTGAAACTTTTGTCGAGCAGGCCAGCAGTTTTGAAGCAGGAGCAGAGGTCCTGACCAGCACTGTTACACAGTCCTGGATCTGCGACAGTTGGATAAGAAAAAGCACATTCCTGGAGAGACAACGACAGCTTGCTTTGACCTTTCAGGGATGTGCAGGTGAGGGGCATGCAGCACCGAGAATCAGGTTGCTACTGCTGTCCAAAGTTTGCTAGCCACCTCCTCAGCTGAACTGCATGACTAGAAACCTGTAGCAGTGGTACTGAAAAGCCACAAGCTCCCAAGGAGGAGGTTTGCTGAACAACTTTCATTTCTATTCATCCATGAGAAGGAAAGACAATGTATTTCCCAAAACTATTAGCAAGTTTTCTGTGAGGAGGTAGCCCAAACCATAGAGATAAGCACATAATTATTACCTGCTTCCCCAGCTACATCATACGAAAACATAAGGAGGAGAGATTTGCCATTGTACACTCTGCAATCAAGGGTTAAAGACATCCAAGTGAAACGTGTACAACAGTTTTGTGCACCCAAGGCACCTGGAGATTTGGTGTATTTACATATATCTGTGAATTGCTATTGTGTATAATGATCCTGAGATACCAGTCTGTCATGCCCTCACGCCAGAGTCACAAGAATATTGACAGCCTGATAAGTTACTGGTAAGATCTCCTTCTTGTCATAATTGAACAGGGTAAATATAGTACAGGAAACTACATGTGAATGTGAATTTCAAATACCCAGGTCAGAATAAACAAATAGGTGACTTTTGGTAAAGGCAAAGGTAGCTTACAGGAAATATGACCTGAAGGAATTGTGAGAAGTCATTGGAGAGTGGGAAGCACCCGACTTACATGACCTGGTTTATATATCAGCAACAGATTAGCTGGCAGTCGCTCATGCTGTTACGGACATGAAGTGGTGCCACACTTCCTCAGTGCTGTGTAGGTGGCTGTAGCTGAGGGCTGAGAGAACAGGACTATTTTAACTTTGGCAGCGTTTTGCTCTGAAAGGACAACTGCTCCAAATCACTCCTTACCTGAATGCCTTCCTTAGGAAGGGCAGCAGCTGGTCTTGCTGTGTTTTCGCTTTTGCTATGACATAAGAGTGACCCACCTTAGGAAAATTCTGTCTAATGATTATACTGTTTTATGAGATTTGTTCTTGATATTGACATCCTGATAGATCCTGAAAACGAAAGTGAGAATGGCTTCACAGTTCCTTTGGGAACTAAAGGAGTAATGATGGTGGGAGCTTGAAATAATTGTATTTGATCAGAATGTGTGGCAGCTTTGTACCAGCTGCTGTTTCCGTATAAATACTCTGGTTTGTTGTAAACGTACATCTGCCACACTTGGATAAACACAGGGCAGAAAAATACAGTGCTGGCTGAGCAGACACGAAATGTCGCATGAGATACCATAAAATTTCTGTGAGATATAACATGAGATTTTGTGTGGTGGTGCAACTCGTGCAGGTACAGCCCAGGACAGGGTGAGACAGGTGACCCAGTACTTTCAGGACTCCTGGGCAGCCAGAAATCAAAACTGTCTCCTCTAAGAGGAAGGTATGAGGCTCAAGCACCCTATGTGAAGAGCTTCCCTCTCCTGAGCTGCAGAGAAGGTCTACAGTAGGAAGAGGGGAGCCTGACCCTATTTTTTGAATGGTCCGCTGTTCTAATTTGTTCACTTTGTGCAATGGAGATTTTACAACTAACATAGGCAAGGTCTGGTTAATTACCCCATTGTTGAAAATATGCAGAAACATAATTAGTAATGTTCCAAATTATGTAGCATTAACAGACAAGTCAAGTTCTGATTATGGAGTTTACTACACCCTGTCAAAAACTAGCGGATATACTCTCCAAGAGTAAATCCACAGGCTAATTCTAAAGATTATTTTTTGTATTGGAGGTAGCAATATTTAGGCCTAAAATCTGTTGGTAGCAGGCATCTCTGAATTTCAAATGTCTAAGTATATTTGAAAAACGGAGCAGAGGTGTTTCTGCACAGCTTTGAGCACTAAGCCTTTTGAAAATCCACCAATAGAAACTGCTGGAAGAGAGAAGAGAATAACAGTAAAGGAATCAGAGTACAATTGAACCTGCAGACAAAGAAGAGGATTTTTTGTATACCTATGTCCTTTTCTGACGTTATGCAATTTTGATTTCTTTCATTTTATGTACTAAATTCATTATTATATCACATCGCAAGCTAGAAATTTATCCATTTTCAAAGGCCTATTAAAAATATCAAGGCAGTTGAATAATGTGTTAAAGACAGGAGACCAAAATCCAGTGAAAGATAAAAATGCGTGATTAAGAAAGAAGTATATTTTCCCTTCAAACTTTTAACAAGGAGTTATGAACAGTGTTTTTGTTGTTTGTTGTGGGTTTTTTAAGACAAACAAATACAGCTTTCATTCATAAACTAACAAAATGTGTAAATCATTGCAAATTGTAACATGCAATGAATGCAGCACTTCAGTATGCACCCCAGAGATTACAGCGACAAAGGGATGGTGCAGGAAGTTTCTGTTTCCTTCCTTAAAGTTGTTTAAGATTACAAATTAATCTCAAAAGAGATTATGAGTATCTCGAAGAGTTAATGAGTATCTTAAAACTGCCTGTTTCTCTTAATTGTCCAAAGGCCGGTTGATCCTGATGTGTATAAAATACCAGTCCATGAAGATGAGAAGCACATCTGAGTGAGCCAGCAAACAACCAGCACACAGGAACCAAGTGCTGTGTCTGCTAGGAAAGATGCCAAAAGGTGTTTTTACCTTCATTCGTCTTTTTGTGCTCTTACTTGGTTTCGCCATTACTTGTCTGGGAGTCCTTTGCGTTTCCACAAGTTCCTCCACATGCAGATGTGGAAATAATGAGCTGGTGGTTTATTGCCTGTTAGCTTTGGGGTTCTTTCTCCTTGTGACTGGCATTTTCTGGAGCACTTACCATGAAGTCTTGAAATACAGGGGCTTCAGCAGCATCTTCATTCGAAATCCCAGCCATAGAGACCTACATATCAGCACCATAGACAGGTATGTGTTGCAGTACAGCTGCTGATGAATTGGGAGGGAGGGATGCTGTTTTGTAAACATACTGCGAGAAGAAAGAAGCAATACAAGTTTTTTACAATATAAAAAATACGTAGTAGCTTTATTATATTACTGTGCAGAGATCTGTAGTCTGAAATTTGATTTGCTAGAGCAAGCAGCAATGTGCAAACAGTAATTTGTGCAAACAATACATAAGGTAAGGTATACTACAGGAAACAGCAGGTTGTACAGGGTGGTCCAAAGCCGTGCATGGAGGGAGCAGGCGCAGCTATGCTGACTTCATGGAGCTCCTGCAGGAGCATCATTAGTTCCATCTCAACAGACAATTCCAGATGTGCTGCTGTGGGATATGTTCTTAGATTACTTGTTACCAATGAGGTAGGCAGGGAGCTTCAGCTCCCTATATGGTGCCTGCCAAAGTGTAATTGTCCCCGCCATTTCTGAGCAAAGTCAGAATGCTTTGAGAGCGTTTCTTAAACTGCTTGGCAGTAGGCCTGACAAAAGTCTTTAACAGGGTCACTGGATACAAATTACTCTTCCTGGACTGTTGTGGAAACCGCACCAGAAATACCAACAATGGGTGCTCTGAAAGCACTATAAAAACAACGTCCAGCAAATTTTGGTTAGATAAGCAGAAACATGCAAAATGTATTTTAAAACTGTGGAAAACAATGATTATTGTAATAATAAATAACTCACTAATTTAACCTACTTCAGACAGTTATCTCTTTCTTCTTCCAAATCAAACTTTTCTTGGGCACTTGTTGAAATGCTCACAAGCGTGGGTGTTTTTATGGCATGGGTGAGAACTCTCATGGGGAAGGCTCGTCTTTTTAGAACGCTGTGTTTTAATAAAACATTTTGCAGAAAGACACAGGTAATGATCCCAGCTATGCCAGCTGTTTTATATTAATATATTCCATTGATCTGAACCTACTTAGGTTTCCATTTACAGTTTAAACCTCATCTAAACTTTGGAAACATAACAGACAAAACATCTAACCAAGCTCTCTGAGATAAATCACATTTCACCATGATATATGTTTCTTTTTGGCTTGCTTTTTTCAGGCCTGACTTCTATCCCCCCTCCTATGAACAGAGCACAGATCCTGAAAAACAGACCTTCCCACTGCCAGTTGCATTCACACTGAAACAGCAAGAAGTCATCGATATCCCTCCACCTCCGTATAGCGAAAGCAGCGCAGAGTTCGTCAGTGAAACTAATGAACAGGAACAGCCACCACTGTATGAAATATCTGTGCAGCAGCTATGGCAACAGCAAACAGCTGACCAAGGCTCAAACGCTGGAGGGGAGTCAAATTCTCATCCATCCGCACAAGAAAAGAGTTACCAACGGGTTACAGACTACCAGGGGACCTCAGAAAGAGCAACGCCTGTCAGAACATGTGAGACAGGCAGTGGCTGAAATCCTGCATCTGTGAAGTGCAGAAAAAGACGTGTGTCAGTGATCCCTAATAGTACACCACTTAGGGTGAAACTGCCCAGGAAAAGTATTGACCATTGCTGTGTTTGAGTGGAGTTGGTGGGGATATATACAAAGGTGCTCAGTATTTCAAAGCAGAATGAAACTCCATAGAGACAGAAACGATCAGGCTGTATCTTATAAAAGTCAACATCATTGGCAATAGGAGTTTCTTATGCTGCAAGATAAATGAGGCACCATGCTGTTATCAATGTTAAATGTCTTGTGCCTCATAAGGAGTTTTGGCTGAAAGTCCTCATTTGTGGTTTTGTAACATTAGCTGACTTGGGAAACCTATTAACTAGCTTTTGTTTGGAGTTTGTAAATTAGTTGTTGTAACTGATTATTTTTGTATCATATGCCTTTCAAGTTACTTGTTTTATTTTGGGGTACTAGTAGCTGGTATTTTACTATTGAATTCATGAATAAATTTTGTATTTAAAACAAATGCCATGTATTTGCTTATATGATACAAGGTGTCCATGATTCAGGATAAGTACACAATACAATCACACAATACACTTCCTAGCTGCTAAACAGACAACCCTGGTTGTGCCCATAGCTTCTCGAAAGGAACTAGCAATCGCAGGAGGAAAAATCTTCTCTAACTCATTCCTCTGAGCTGTCTCTAAAAGCAGCTGCTTCCACTGCAGCCTAATCGAGCCTGTGGGAACTAAAAGAGGGGTCCTGTATCCTGTTTGTGGCACAAGAGGCCTCGTGCTTAGGGAACAAGTATCAGAAAGACGACAGGCTTGGACTCATCCTTCCTCCTTCCTCAGTTACATATTTCCTTCCTTTCACAATATCACTGAGGCAAATTTGCATCCAGGCCACTGTCATCTATAATTCCAGATGACAAGAAAAACTTCATGGACGTTCACTCAGATTTAGACCTGCAGCACTGCCTGTAGGTGGAGTTTTGCTTTTTGTTGCAGAACCAGTGAGACAGAAATGTTATCACACTTTCCAGATCCCTACATACCCTAGGACAACAACTTTTGCATTATGCCTACATATACATCAGAAATGCAAGGCATGGTGGTGATGGTAACAATGGCTAAGGCCAAGGAAGTGACAATCGCATCAGCTTTTTCTTCCAAAGAATTTCATCCTTTATGGGAAGGACCTATAAATCTTCAGCTGATGTAAGGAGAAAGAAAAGCAGAATAAAATGGGGTGGAGAAACTACAAAGAAAGGAAAATCAATTCAAGACAAGTTGAGGAAGAGAAATGTATTAAAACAATCACAGGCTAAACAAAGGGTCCCTGAAAAAGATAGAAGCTGATAGGAGATGCCATCAGCATATAAAGATTTTTCAAGTGACTGAGAAGCAGCACAGCACAGACAAGAACAGTAAAAGCCAGAGGAACACTGCACATTATTTCCAAAACAGCTGAAGTGAGGATCTCCTATGCCAAGTGTCCTTGCTACAGTCTTATCTCCTAGCACTACCATATCTGCATCCTGAAATCCCTTGCTTCTTTACTCCAGGGTCCTGGATCTTGAAGGCTGCAGGCACTGCACAAGTATTGGTGCAGGGATCAATCACAGCAGATGAGACTGATTAGCCAGGAGATCTCCCATGGCAAAACGCTTGTCCTGTGCATGTTCAACTTCTTTTTTTTCTGTGGGAATCTAACTTTTCAACCAGCTAATTTTTAAAGTAAGTCCCTGTGGGTGGGAAATAATTGAGACTACAGGTAGATCTGAGAGCAAGCACTGCAAGAAATTTCCAGTGATCCCATGCTTTTGTTTAATGACTTACTGACTTTCAGTATGGAGGAAGCATTTCATATATATGTAAATTGTTTTTTCCCGCTGGATCATATGTCTGATTAGGAAGCTGAAAGAAAACTTTCTGCTCTAATGTACCCTACTGCATAGACCTAAATTCACAGGTACAGGATGCAAGGTATGGAATGATTTCTTTCATGTAAAAGCACCTAAGTCATATAAACCCTTCGCATAAATAAGGCCTCCTTCTCTAGTCCCTTTAGTACAGGGAGGGTATAGCACCTCATGATTTCCTATGTGTTTTCTCACATTTAGTTAGGGTGAATAGAAGGTTGTTCTTGGATCAGTTTGCTATAGGAAATGAGGTTCAGATTCTTTCCACATAGTTGATGGACAATCAGGTAAAGCTAAACCTCTCTTCCTTTCCCCCAATCCCGGGGCAGTCTTGAAATGCCCCTTTTCAGCTCCAGCTTTCTGCAGATGTTTTGAGGTCTCAGTGGATCCAGAAATGTGAAACCAAAGATAACTGCATCTTCAATCTGTGATATGGAAGAAAGTATTTGAGCCATGAAGGTTATTGAGATAAGAAGAAAATTAAGGTTAATACCTAATATTTTATTTGATGATACAATCTATTTTTCAGTTTGTCTTTTCAGTTAATGAACTATTTGGCTACGAGCTTAATGGAAAACTGTGTGGGCAGTTAGTTCACAATGTCAACAATTTGAAAGCAGCAAAAGCTGTTAAACAGTTTGCTTTTGATCAAACTTACTAGCAAGAAGTCATCTTTGCCAAGAATAGCAGCTGGAAGTTTTAGATTAAAAGGAATTTTCTTTGGACTGAAGAATATGCACTGGTCAAACTAAGGCTTCAGAACAGAACAGGTTCTTTCTGTGCATTGACAACAACTTCCTAACACAGGTGATTTAGGAGCCAACAAGAAGGTGCATGGCTGTCCTGATACTTACAATACCAGAAGAAATGGGTGGGCATTCGAAGGCTTTCACTCCAGTGATCATGAGACAGTGGAGTTCAGGATCTTGAGAGGAGGGAGAAGGACAATAAGTGGGACCAGAGTTAGCAGAGCAGACTTAAACTTCTGCAGACATCTGCTTGGAAGAACCCCATGGGTTATGGCCCTGGAGACCAGACAAGTCCAGGACAGCTGTTTGATTTTCAAGGATCACCTCCTTCAAGATCAGGAATGCTTCATCCTGACACACAGAAATCAAACAAAGGCAGCAGGAGGCCTTCATGGATGACCAGGGAGCTCCTGACTGAACTCATATATGAACAGGAAGTGTATGGTAAGTGGAAGCAGGGACACGCGACCCAGGAGAAATATAAAGACACTGTCCAATCATGCAGGGATGCGATTAGGAAAGCCAAAGCCCACCTGGAGTTGAATCTGGTGAGGAATGTGAAGGGCAACAAGAAAAGTTTCTACAGGCACATTAGGTGAAAAAAGCTGAGGTGCTCAATGCTTTCTTTGCCACCATCTTTACTGGCAAAACCAACCTTCAGGAATCCCTGGCCCTCAAGACCAGAGGAAAAGTCTGGAGCAAGGAAGACTTACTCTGGGTGGAGCAGGATCAGGTTAGGGAGCACTTAAACAAATTGGACATACGCAAGTCCATGTGATGACTTGGGATGCATGCACAGTACTGAAGAAGCTGGGCCATGCCATTGCAAGGCCACCCTCCATTATGTTTGAAAGACCGCGGTGACGAGGAGAGGTTCCTGAGGACTGGAAGAGAGCAAATGTCACTCCTGTCTTTAAGAGAAAAAAAAGGAGCTGGGGAGGTACAGGCTGGTCAGCCTCACCTCGGTCGCTGGGGAGGTCATTGAGCGACTAATCCTGGAAACTCTTGCCAAACCCATGAAGGATGAGAAGGTGATTGGGAGTAGTCAGCATGGATTTACAAAGGGGAAATGATGCTTAACTAGCTTGATGACCTTCTACAATGAGATGACTGGCTCAGAGCATGAGAGGAGAGCAGAGGCTGTTGTTTGCCTCAACTTTAGTAAGGCTTTTAACATCATCTCCCATAACATCTTCATAGACAAGCTGACAAAATATGGTTTAGATAAGTGGACAGTGAGGTGGATTGAAAAGTGGCTGAACAGCTGGGCCCAGAGCGTTGTGATCACTGCCACAAAGTCCAGCTGGAGACCAGTCACCAGAGTTGTACCCAGGGGTCAATATTGGAGCCAATACTGTTTAACATATTCTTTAATGATCCAGATGAATGGGCAGAGTGCACCCTCAGCACTTTTGCAGATGATAAAACAGTAGATGGAGCAACTGACACACCAGTGGGTTTTGTTGCCATTCAGAGGAACCTGGATGAGCTGGAGAAATGGGCCAAGAGGAACCTCATGAAGTTCAGCAAAGGGAAATGCTGAAGTCCTGCCCTTGGGGAGGAATAAACCCAGGCATTGATACGTGCTGGGACCAGTGGGCTGGAAAGCAGCTCCACAGAGAAGGACCTGGGGGTCACATGCTGGACTACAAGTTAACCACTCACCAGCAACTCACTTCCACAGCAAAGACAGCCAATGACATCCTGGGCTGCATTAGGAAAAGCATCACCAGCAGGTGGAGGGAGGTGATCCTTCCCCTCTGCTCAGCACTGATAAAATGCATCTGGAGCGCTGGGTCTAGGTCTGGGCTCCCCAGTACAAAAGAGACATGGACATACTGGAGTACCTCCAGCCAAGGGTCACAAATATCATAGAATCATAGAATAATTAGGTTGGAAGAGACCTTCAAGACCATCATGTCCAACTGTTAACCTAACATGGCCAATTCCACCACCAAACCATGTCGCTAAGCACCACACCTACACCTCTTTTAAATACTTCCAGGGATGGAGACTCAACCACTTCCCTGGGCAGCCTGTTCCAATGCTTCACAACCCTTTTGGTGAAGAACTTTTTCCTGATATCCAATCTAAACCTCCCCTGCCACAACTTGAGACCATTTCCTATTGTCCTAGGACTTGTTACTTGGGAGAAGAGACTGACACCCACCTTGCTACAACCTCTTCTCAGGTAGTTGTTGAGAGCAATAAGGTCTCCCCTCAGCCTCCTTTGCTCCAGGCTAAACAGCCCCAGTTCCCTCAGCCGATCCTCATAAGACTTGTGCTCTAGACCCTTCACCAACTTCATTGCCCTTCTCTGGACACGCTCCAGCACCTCAATGTCCTTCTTGTACTGAGGGGCCCAAAACTGAACACAGTACTCAAGGCACGGCCTCACCACTGCCAAGTACAGGGGCACTATCACCTCCCTGGTCCTGCTGGCCACACTATTCTTGATATAAGCCAGGATGCCATTGGCCCTCTTGGCCACCTCAGCACACTGCTGGCTCACGTTCAGGAGGCTGTCAACCAACATCCCCAGGTCCTTTTCTGCCAGGCAGCTCTCCAGCCACTCCTCCCCCAGCCTGTAGTGTTGCCTGGGGTTGTTGTGACCCAAGTGCAGGACCTGGCACTGAGCCTTGTTGAACCTCATTCAGTTGGCCTTGACCCATTGATCCAGCCTGTCCAGGTCCCTCTGGAGAGGCCTCCTACCCTCCAGCAGATCAGCACTCCCACCCAACTTGGTGTCATCTGCAAACTTACTGAGGGTGCACTCAATCCCCTCATCCAGATCATTGATAGATTAAACAGAACTGGCCCCAACACTGAGCCCTGGGGAACACCACTTGTGATCGGCTGCCAACTGGATTTGACTCCATTCACCACCACTCTTTGGGCACCGCCATCCAGCCAGTTTTGCACCCAGCAAAGAGTATGCCCATCCAAGCCACGTGCAACCAGTTTCTCCAGGAGAATGCTGTGGGAGACAGTGTCAAAGGCTTTACTGAAGTCCGGGTACACAACATCCACAGCCTTCCCCTCATCCACTAAGCGGGTCACCTTGTCATAGAAGGAGATCAAGTTAGTCAAGCAGGACCTGCCTTTCATAAACCCATGCTGACTGGGCCCACCTGGTTGTCCTGTACGTGCCGTGTGATGGCACTCAGGATGATCTGCTCCATAATCTTCCCCAGCACTGAGGTCAGGCTGACAGGCCTGTAGTTTCCCAGATCCTCCTTCCAGCCCTTCTTTTAGATGGACATCACATTTGCTAACCTCCAGTCAACTGGGACCTCCCCAGTTAGCCAGGACTGCTGATAGATGATGGAAAGTGGCTTGGTGAGCATCTCCACCAACTCCCTCAGTACCTTGGGTGGATCCCATCTGGCCCCATAGACCTGCGTGTGTCTAAGTGGTGTAGCAGGTCGCTAACCATTTCCCCTTGGATTATGGGGGCTTCATTCTGCTCCCCATCCCTGCCTTCCAGCTCAGGGGGCTGGGCATGCAGAGAACAACTGGTCTTACTATTAAAGACTGAGGCAAAGAAGGCATTAAGTACCTCAGTCTCTTTGTCATCCTTTGTCACGATGCTTCCCCCCGCATCCAACAAAGGACGGAGATTCTCCTTAGCCCTTTTGTTACTAATGTATTTATAGAAACATTTTTTATTGTCTTTTACGGCAGAAGCTGGATTAAGCTCTAGTTGGGCTTTAGCCCTTCTAATTTTCTCTCTGCGTAACCTCACAACGTCTTTGTAGTCCTCCTGAGTTGCCTGCCCCTTCCAAAGGTCATAAACTCTCCTTTTTTCCTGAATTCCAGATGAAGCTCTCTGTTAAGCCAGGCTCGTCTTCTTCCCCACTGGCTCATCTTTCAGCACATGGGGACAGGCTGCTCCTGCACCTTTAAGATTTCCTTCTTGAAGAATGTCCAGCTTTCCTGGACTCCTTTGCCCTTCAGGACTCCATCCCAGGCCACGCTGTCAATCAGGCTCCTAAACGCCGAAGTCTCCAGAAGTCCAAGGTGGCAGTTCTGCTGACCCCTCTCCTTACATCTCCAAGAATCAAAAACTGTCGTTTCGTGATTGCTATGCCCAAGATGGCCTCCAACTGTCACATCACTCACAAGCCCTTCTCTGTTTGCAAAAACCAGGTCCAGCGGGGCACCTTCCCTAGTTGGCTCCCTCACCAGCTGTGTCACAAAGTTCTCTTCCACACACACCAGGAACCTCATAGACTGTTTCCTCTCTGCTGTATTGTGTTTCCAGCAGACTTCTGGTAAGTTGAAGTCCCCCATGAGAACAAGGGCTAGCAATTTTAAGACTTCTCCCGTCTGCTTATAGAATATTTCGTCTGCTCTTCATCCTGGTTGGATGGTCTACATCAGACTCCCACCATAATATTTGCCTTATTGGCCTTCCCCCTGATTCTTACCTGTAAACATTCAACCCTATCATCACCATTATTAAGCTCCAGACAATCAAAATATTCTCTAACATATAGGGCTACCACACCACCTCTCCTTCCTTGCCTATCCCTTCTGAAGAGTTTATAGCCATCCATTGCAGCACTCCAGTTGTGCGAGTCATTCCCCCATGTTTCTGTGATGGCAACTATGTCATAGTTTTCCTGCTGTGCAATGGCTTCCAGCTCCTCTTGTTGGTTACCCGTGCTGCGTGCGTTGGTGTATATGCATTTCAGTTGGGCTGTTGATCCCACCACCTTTTTGGGGGGAGAAACCCTAACTCCTCCATGACTATTCTCCGGTGCTTCCATGGTTTCTAACACATCCATAACCCTTGCATCTTTGCTGCCGCATGGATCTCCATCCCCTACCTCCACTGAGACAGCAGACTAAAGGACCTCGCTAGCACAACGTCCCTCAAACATTGGTGTGCTGTCCCCAGGCTTATTTCTAGCAAGCCTGGTTTTATCCCCTCCCCCCTTCAAATCTAGTTTAAAGCTCTTTCAATGAGCCCTGCTGACTGCTGTGCAAAGATCCTTTTCCCCCTTTGAGACAAGTGTACCCTGTCTGTCACCACCAGGTCTGGTGTTATGTAGACTAACCCATGATCAAAAAACCCAAAATCCTGTCAGTGACACCAGGCTCAGAGCCAGGTATTGATCGGCTGGCTCTTCCTGTGTCTTCCCTCATCATTCCCCACAACTGGAAGGATAGAAGAGAGCACTACTTGTGCTCCTGATCCCTTGACAAGTTGTCCCAAGTCCCTGAAGTCTCTCCTGATTGCCCTGGAACTTCTAGTAGCAACTTCATTGCTGCCTACCTGAAAAATCAATAAGGGGTAGTGATATGAGGCCCGTACCAGGGTAGGAAAGTTTCTCGTCACATCTTTAACCCAGGCCCCAGGGAGGCAGCAGACTTCCCTAAGAAGTGGGTCCAGTCTGCATATTGGGCCTTCTGTTCCCCTCGGAAGGGAGTCTCCTATGACACTGACCGGTATTTTTTTCTTTACAGAAGCTGCTTTGATGCAGGGCATAGGCTGACTTAACCTCGGTGACACCTCCAAGCGAGATGAACCATCGTCCTTATCATTGTTCGGTTCCACCTGCAGAACCTCATACCTATTGTGCAAGGGGACATGGGAAGGTGGGGCGGTCACAGAGGAGACGCGCCTGCTGCGCCGGGCAGGAACTTGTCGCCATTGCCCCCTATCCCTGAAGTCAGTGTGTTCAGCCGGGTGGAGAGAGGGTAGGGAATCTTCTGTGTCATGGGTCCTGTCTGCCTGCTGGGCCAGTCTGAGGGAAGGTAGGGTGCGATTCCAGTCATCTCTCTCTCTAGCACTCCCTGATACCCCTCAGCCTACCCACCGCATCCCGGAGCTCTGTCACTAAGCGGAAGAGCTCCTGTACCTGGGCGCACCTCCCACAGGTGTGCTCGCTGCTGCCGTCCCGTACCGCCGTAAGAGCCAGCCGCTCTCCTCAGCCGCTGCCACACGCTGCAGGCTCCTGGCAGCTCTCGGCTCCCCCTGAGGCTCCTCGGGTTCGGGAAGCCCCGCTGTGCACCGCACTAGGGCGCTCCACTGCTGAACCGAAACACATGAAATTACATCTGAACACTTAAGAAAGCTTGCGTTTTTTTTGCTATGGGAGTGGTCAAGCACTTGAACAGTTTGCCCAGAGAGATTGTGAAGTCTCCACCCTTGGAGATAATCAAAACCAGACTGGACATGGTCTTGGGAAACCTCCTCTACCTGACCCTGCTCTGAGCTGGGGGATGGACTAGGTGATCGTAGTCGTGATGGACTAGATGGTCCCTTCCAACCTCAAGGATTCCATCATCCCGCGGTTCAGGTGAGTACTGCTGCCTTCCAAATTGTCTCTGAACACCATGTGCTTCTCATCCTGCCACCAACTCTCTTACAGAAGGGCACTTCTCCCAAGGTAAAATGTAATAACCATTTAGCTGTGCTGGCAGGTGAATTTGCTGGTATTTTATGACTTAGCTCAAACCACATGATGCTAAAGAGCCGATGCTAGAAGCCTGTGTGGTAAAAAGCCACAGCCATGGTTCCCAGTGAGACTACGCCAAACAATTTGCTGCTTCTAGTCACATTGGCACTACACTCTTCCACTGTTTTCAGTAATTCGGTCTCAGCTATTGTGTTTTTGTAAACTGTTAAAGTAAGTTATGTCAGAGTCACCAATTCATACTGTGCCAAATTTGCCCTTATTTCCCCCTAGTGCAGACTATAATTTATCTTAGATCATGAGAGCAGTTACAATACACTGTCATTAAACAGATATTATAGACAGTTTTCTTTAATATTGAACATTATTAAATCATTCTTAGACTATGCTCCTTTCCCACCTTTACTTCCTTTTTCTCGCTTTCTCTCTCTCAAATCCATTGTTGTGCTATTAGTATTCTTTTATCACATCTCTCTCTTTCCAGCTTGATCCAGCAATTTGTCCTCTCCTAATCCTCTCTGTCACCTGCTGCCTCTTTCTCTGTTCCTGGGGCTCACCCAAGCCCTGTCTTGGTCAGCCCTCTGCTAATGCACCTTGAAATTGTTCTCTCTCTCACTGGTGTCTCGGAATTCCTCTTTCTCCTTTTCCTCCAGCATGCTGGAAGCAGACATTTGTATTGCTGGGTACAGAAAAATCTGAGGTTTTGGGAAACAGAATTACTGTCCAAGTAAATGTTAGTGCAATCTCAGCTGAACAACACAGGAATCTTGCAATTTCTAGACTTGATAAAACTGCTTATCCAGCAATAGCCACAGAAGGGTCTGGGTCTCTGTCATAGCGCCTAGACACTGTGATAAGACAAACAGTATTAGTAATAGTCTTCCCTCTGCTAGATGTATCGTCTGTTTTTAGAAACCTTGCATCTTTGTGTACGTGCATATATGTTGCTCTTTTCCAAGCATTCACCTCTCATGTTAATAAGTAAAAGACGTCACGAAAAGCAGCACACTTTATGACGCTATGGCTACTGTCCTTCCCCAAACACATCAGATATAAAGATACACAGTGCACTTCAGCCTTACAAAGTTTTATTCATCTTTTTGCAGAGAAAAGCAATTAACTGGTGTAAAATAACAGCTGTTACATTTTAGCAATATCACCAGTCATCATAAAGAAGGCATGGTGAGTGGATTTGGGGTTAGGCTAGTTCTGAAAGTCTGCTGTTTGACAGCTATTCAAAACCACACACAGACAGCCCTTTTCTCCATTTCGGTACAGAGGCACAACTATTATTTCTGAAGCCCAGGACAAATCAGTACTGAGATTTTAAAACATATCCTTTGTTCATGAAGCCTGCCTTCATGAAAACAGACTGCCATCTACTGCAGCTAGTGCTCCAGTGACTTTCTGATAAAAGCACAAGTATGCTTCGCCACAGTCCTGATTTGTTCCTCATGCGTCTTCCCACTGCATCTTGAAAGACACCTGGCTTCAGTACATCTTACTTTTCAAAGTGCAAGTCCCAGTCCCAGAAGCTTGGCAAATGGGATACTTGGTACTATTACTAGCTAGTTCACCATGTGATCAAAAATTATTTCATTGTCAGAAAACGTGTAAGAGATTTTAGACATTCTTCGACTGCCTTTCAGAACGCTCTTTCATGCCGTCCAGTAATTTGAACTATATGTCATAATCCAGTCTATGCTTGACCATGTGTGATCCACTAGTTAGGAGCTTACTATCCTGCACCTAGAGGAGCTTGATCTATAAGAAAAATGAAAGATTAGATAAACAAGGTTACTGTAAAGATAAATATTCTTACATTCAAAAGTAGATGTCCAAACTGTGTGAGAATGCCATGGTCATCTCCAAAAAAAATCTTTACAAAAAGAAATAAAGCCTTAAAATCTCTTTTAGTTTATGGGAATACTTAACCTTAAGGTAGAATACTATGTGATAACATTAGTACCTCATTTGTTTAGAGTCAATTAAGTAGATAATGTAATTGTATTAAAGGCAGTTTTATTAGGATGCTTGAAAGTGCAGTGTGTCTTGTCCACAATTACATATTAAGACAGAAATACAGCATTATTCTTTATTGTGCACTAAGTGTCATAGCAATTTTTTGACAGAAGTGTTGAAAGAAATCAAAACAATTTCCTTTGCTGCAATATTATATAAATTGCACTAAAATTCGACAACCACAATGAATTGAAACACACTGCAAAGAGGCAAGTTGCACAAGCCACCTTGACAAATGATACAAGTGACCACACTGTTCCCAAGGAAGCAAAGCTTTCAAACAAGTCACATGCATAAAGTGTTTGTGTTCTTCTTCAGAGCACAGTATTGTAGCTAAAACTGCATTATCATTTCACAAGCAGAAAAATGCTGATGTCCATATCCCCAATATCCTTCTCAGACCTATGCCGGGACACCTCTTTGCACTCCCCAAATTTTTATTCCATCATCTACTGTTACAAAGAATCTAACAGAAACTGCATCCAGCTGGTGAATCAGACAAGTATTTCTATTTAATTCATTCGCATTTGTTTTCATTTCCTCCTCACTACATGCTTTGCTTACCACTTTGTGCTAAGTGGAGCATGAGTATTCCAAATACTTAAAAAACTTCCATAATAACTCCTTCATGAAAAATTGCTGAACTTGCAGTGATTACCTTTCAAACACAGTAAGCACCAATATCATCTGCTGATATGAGGAATATTGCAAAAAACAGCCAGATTCCACACCCGACATACTGCTGGAAGGACACAATCAGCTTCTGTAGCACAAATGCCTCCCTTTGGAGGAAACAAAACAAAGAGTCAAAAAATCAGGAAAATCTAAAGGCACAAGTCACATTGATATGCTTTAAAAGCAGGGGTAAAAAAAAAATATGGGGTAACCCCTTCTTTGGGAGCATGTGCAAGTGTGTATACAACACTGCTGCCAGCATGCATCTGTGAGCAATGGGAGAGACAGGAGAGGAGGAGTGGTGTCAGGTGAGGAAATATACCCTTTGCAAAGCTTAGTATACAGCCCTTATGCCTCAGACATGGTCTGTATACCTCTTCGTAAACCAACAAGAAGGTGACAAGGATCTCAAACAATTTTGACCAAGCATGTCTTTGCTTTGCAACTCCTCCCTCTCTCTCCCTAACTGAAATTTCCCCAACCTTTATCACAGCATTCAAAAACAAGCAGTTTTTTCTTTTCTGTCACATTGCTGACAACAAGTGAAGGTTAAGGCCTCTTTCTTTGGTTATATTGTTATCTGAAATTAAGATATTGCAGGTAAAACAAAGTCAATACGCTATTGTATTTGGAGATCAATGCAAATGAATATGCTCAATGTTATATTGAATTTTTCTTCCCCCTCTACCTCTATCCCCAAGAAAACTTTTAAAATCATACAAGGCACAAATGGCTAACATGTTTCAGCAAGGTCCTGTCTCTTCCTTGCTGTTCCTCTTTTGGCCCTGGTTTAACACTCTTCTGTGGCTTCAGGTGATGACAGTGGGTCCCTTTCGCCCTGTCCTCTCATGAATCTGAGATATTTTCAGTGCGATTGCTATAAGAGGACTCAGCACAGCCTAAAGAGGAAGAAATACATTGAATTACATAAAGCAGAAATATCAACAGGCATCTTATATTTATAAATCCCCCTTTTAATTGTAGTATTATATAATAATAGTAAATCATTAAATATTAATAAACAGACACAGTTACACAGTCTATATTGTCGTACTTGATATAACGAAGTATCATGCTGAGCATATGTTTTGTGAAGTGTTACACTGAGTATACCTAAGCTATGCAGAAAAGAGAAAACAATAAATACACTGTACTGATAATGTCTCTATGTAAGAGGAATCGTGGAGCTCTTGTGAAATCTGATGTACAGAACAACCTAGAAATCACAAAAGTAGAATTATTTCTATTCTTATGAGTGGAAGCCATGTAGATGAAATTTTCTTCCTATACACACTTAATCTGTGAAGCTTAGGGGCAGAACATACTGTAACAATTACCTTAACGGGAATCACAAAAGTGTGTTTTGAGTAATACCATCTGTAATTGTATTCAATAGGATAAATTTCAACAGAAGCAATATGAACTCTCAAGTTTCAGGCTACAGACCTTATTAAATAGTCGTATTTATGAAACTGTCCAGATGGCTGAATGCAGATAACAACTATGATAGTACCATATGAAAACCAAGTAAAATACATTTTTTCAAATGGCAACTGAATCTTCTCTCAGTTAATTAAATGATATGCAAAGACAAACTGGCAGAGCTGAGTTTTGTATGAAAACCTTCTTTTCAGGAATCATGTATTTGATTACCAAACTAGTAATTTTCTGACCCTCAAAGATTTCCCCCTGCTGCCTCTTTCAAGTAAACTACATTCTGGCTTTAAACCTGTTAGGTTTAAAAATCAAATCAAACAAAACAGTAATTCTGGAGAGCTTAAATTTACAGATATCTTTTTTTAATAATCTTAGTAGAATCAATACTTTGAATCTGTTTCAGCCACCTAAGAGTTTCCGACAGTATGAGGTGTTTGCTTTATTTATACAAGTGGTCAGACAGTTAAACCAAAAGAGTGAGGAGACAAACTAACTGTGCAGGCAGAGTCATGGAATAACACCATGAATGCCATTGGTGTCAAGTGAGTTTATGATCAAACTTAGTTATGCACAAGTGTGAGCAGTCTGAAATGTTATTGTTCAAAAAACTCCATATTTGTAGATATCTATCTACTGATTAATTGAAGCAGAATACAAGTCCATTAAAGCCAAACATGCTTAGAGAAGATTAATATGTGGTGCACAAATTCGCATCTGTGGGGAAATGCTGCAAAAGTAAATATTAAAATGTGCCAATTTATAAGGTCTGGACCTTATCATTCCTTCCCTACAGCAACACGGATTAAGGAGAACTGAAAGAAGACCAAAGCATCTGAAGTCCCTCTGGCACACCCCTAAGAAAGCCCTTCCTTATTTAATCTAAAAAGCACAGGAAAATTTAAAAAGCAACCCTACTGACCAGCTTTACTTGACCCTGCTTTCTTAAGCAACAAATGCACTCTGAAGAAAAAAACCAAAACCAAACAAAACTCTACACAATGCTTTGAACAAAACACAAAATCAAATGAGTTTATGTGACACCCATTTACATAAACAATTTATCTGGTGCTCTTTTGCCAAGTTGTTCCAATTACTACTAAATATTCTGCTTGTTACAATCAAGCTTTTCAACAGAGGAAGTCCTGTTTTAGTTCTGGCCTCTCACACTTCAATTTAACTACACTTTCTTCATCCTGCAGATGTAAAAGAAACAAAAGTGCATTCTCTTCGCAATGGCTAGAGCAGGAGAGAATAATAAGGAACTAGAGCTGTATATGCCTCTTAAAAACTCCTTTATCTCTGCAATGAATAGTTTACATTTCAGTTGCAAAAGACAAATCCCAGCCAGCAATCATTTATAATTAATATGACTCTAGAAAGACTTCTATATCTTAAAGACATCTTGATTTAAAAGTATTTTTCAAATGGTTCTTTCTACTTAAGAAATTGTAAAACTTTACTGTTAACATGTCAACTCAAAATGGCAATTGCAATCACTCTGTACATTAATAACGTATTTATCTCTTGGAAACTGTTTGGGAGATATGGCATGTTATCCTTTAGATAAAATTTAAGAACTGAAAATTAACAGAACTGACTTAAATCAGAATTTTGCTTTAGTAATAACAGGTAGAAGTTACACTGCTAAAGAAAAATAACTGGTAGGAATGATTATTCATACCAGGAAATACATCAAACAAGCAGATATCTAACATGAGGCAAATAAAGATCAAAAGCCCTTTTCTTGGGAATAATCTGTACCAGAGCTGTCAGAGGTTTTTCATTCCTGCCTGGCTCATGTAGCATTTCTCCTCTCTGTGATCTTGCAAGAAAACTCCATACAACTCCCTTTCTTCTAGTCAAGCTCTCAGATAAGATTTGCCTCATGATGCATCCAGTTTATTAAAGGCTCAGGCAGGGCTGAAATGTACCTGCTTGCAGGTTAAAAGCTCAGCATGTGTCTGGAGTTTGGCTTTAGAAAATATTTTTCTCAGAATAGGTGGACAAATGCCATCTATACATCAAGAAACACCTTGTGAAAACCTACTATATGTAGCACTTATGCTAAAACCTTCCAACTTTCATCAAAAATTCACACAGTTCTGATGCAAAATCATCTGTCCAGACTTTGCCTGGAAAGCTTGTGAATATTTTATCTTCAGTCTCTCCCCGAGCCTGCATTGAATTTCAATCTTACAGGAAAATCACATGTAGGTGTGTTTTACACAGTCTAGGCATGGACATTTTCCATAGGTCTCAAATTCACTTTTCCTAGTCCAATGTAAGTCTCAAAAACAAGTTGCCCCAGCAGTCTCATCAGTGAAAAGAATTCTGCAGAATTTATCTGGGAAAAATAAAACAAAAAAAAGCTCAGAGAATGGTAATACCCTCAAAAAGGATCCAAACATTTAGTGAACACCAGGTAACTACAACTCTCTTTTACAGTTCTGAGACTTGCTCTGTCTTCTCTTACTGTACTGATCTGCATTTTGCATACATCATCATGTCCACCAGTGTTATTTTGTGCTCTCTTCAGCTTTACATATATTCAAGTGAATGTACAGGGTGGAACACGAGGAACACAGGGTCAATTATTTGTATATATGTCAGTATTTGTAAAACATTAAACACTAAACCATTTGCTCCCTGTATTCTGGGACCATAGAGAGAGGTAATGGAAGGCCATCCAAATTAGACAGTCTTAAAAGAATGTCCTACTGGGGACAAAGATTCACCACCAATTGGCTAAACCTTGTGTGACTGTTATATAGGCATCTGAATTATTAATAATCAAAATGACAGTTCGGACAGTAATTATTTCAGAACAAATGTTCATACCTTGCAAAAGATTGCTAGGCAGACCTGGCATAGTACTACATGTTCCAGAAGAATTCACTTACCTGGAAAAATTATTAATGCCTCAAAATTAAAAAGAGATAAATAAGTGGGTTAGTACACCATGAAGTCGTCAAAGAAGGGCTATAGTTTAACTTTTGGAGCTCTGTAAAGATAGAAGATGTGCCAAGTGCTTTCCATCTCTGCATCTTCCCTCTCTAAAAACTGCCGTCAAACCCCAAGTTCTACCTCTTCAGCTGCTGGTCTATCAGATTTAGTATCAATTAAAGTAGTTTTCAGTTCATAAAGGTAGCCTTGAGAAAAACACGGTTGCAGAACGCTTTGAAGTCAGCAAAAGCTGTAATTGCTAGGTGGTGGTATTATTGTTGTATAAATTATGATAAGCCTTGACATTTCAGGCATGGGCTAGAAATCCTTTTCTCTCCTAACACTTAAATTCATTCTCAGTCCTTCTCTTTTTATCATTTAAACATTACACAGATGGTTGCTCAGAGGTCAGGGTAACTGAGACAGCTCTAAGTCCTGGAACAAGGACACAGAAGAACTGAGAAATAACTCCTTCCCTTCTTATGTCTTCCTGCTCCCACATCATCTTCCTTTGCTTCATGTGACTGCTTAAAGCTGCTGTTAGCCCTTTGTAATCTGAGCAACAGAATCACTATCACGTGAACTTAGGGAAAGAAAGAGAAAGGCAGAAGAGAGGGGCAAATCCCCCAAAACATGTTTTGATGGCCTTACCTGTTAGAAGGAGCTTTTCCTTTGGCTTTAATGTAGTTTAAAAGTCAAACCAATACACTTACAAAGCAACACTAAACACTAAAGCAACCTGGATAGCCTGGTTCCTTGTGGAACAAACTGGTCTGGCTCTGTAACATCCACAGCACTGGTGGTGTTCACTTTATTACCACGAAGCAGCACAATCGCCATGGGAAAAAGGAAACTGACCTCTCTACTCTTGTGCATGGTCTGCCTGCTAATTCAAATAAAATTCCAATAAATGTCAGGAGGCCAGCTGTTCTGACCCTAGCAACAGAGGAGGGCACGCATGAGGAGTGAAAAAGACAGGAGGAAACTGTAAACTGAGTGGTGCATGGAAACATCTACATTTGCAACAGATTAGTTCTTTTCTAGTATATCCAAAGAGCTTTGAGTGAAGATTAGGTTTAATGAACTAATTTCCTTGATTCATGAAATATAATTACGGAAGTATTTTTCCTATGTAATAGGAAAACAGACTTTCCTTTCCAGATTCAGCTGATTTAAAATTTGTTCACTGTATGGCTTTGGGCAGAATCAGAAGCTAAATTACCTGAACAGCACCAACATGCTGTGTTACCTAAGAGTGTGATCAAACAGATGAAAATCTCCATATTCCATGTCCCCTCAAAGAAAATCTTACAAATTTTAATAGTAAAGGCAAAACTTTATATGATTTCTCTGGACCGTAGTGTATGCTTTAATAGCCAACCAGAGCCATGTTAAAAGACGCAGTGCTTCAAAAATAAACAAAGAGGCAGTAATTCTCTAGCAAACTGCACTTGTGCTTAGGGTTGCAAGAGTGTCTTGACAGAATCATACAGAAAGTTTTAATTTTATCCGTATTAAGTGATATTGGACACAAGGACTTCTGGGTTATTGATTTCAGCTCCCTGCTCTTGGACAAACTCACACCATAAACAACCACTTTATATATATATATCTATATATATATATAGATATATATCCACTATATATATACAATCATATACAATCATAATCCTTTCATATGCCAACCACAGTCCACCTGAAAATCAGTTTGTTTTTTTCCTCTGCTACTTGCCATTCAAAAATTGTTTCAGAAATTCAGTCTTTGATTATCAAGACACTCTTTATCCCAATGATTTTTCTTTTAATTGGCGCGCCTTTTTGGACAAAGACACAAAGAAGCAACTCCTGCCCCAAAATCTTTGCTTGGCTGCTGTTAATCTAATGATTCTGTAGCTAACTAGCACGTAGTTCACTAGTCTTTGGCAAAAGTAATTGCAGCATTTGTCATTCACTGCATCCCGTTTAAAGACTAGCTGATATAGACTGCATAGGTCTATGACAACACCAATTTAATGCTGTTGCAATTCACGTAATGAATAATAACATACTGTAAACAGAGTGAGTTAGTCCACATTCAGAACAATTCAGATTATTCACTACACTATTCCCAGGGCACTTATCCTGCAACAGCAGTACAACCACGTTGTTGAAGGACGCACTGGATTTACAAATAAAACAATTCAAAACAACTCTGCATAATGAGTCATTTCTTTCTCGGTCTTCATATATGACTTCCTGTTTGCATCTTATCTAAGTTTGACAATATATTCAGGTAGCTAGACAAAGGACAAGAAGATACTAACCATGTGTTGGGATCTGCAAATAATGAATAATGAGTTCATCTATAAAATGAGGCTATAAATGAGCCTAAAGGTCAATAAACCTTTTTAGTACTTCGTGCCTGTTGAAGATATCTCTAGATTTTCCGTCGGTGTTAAACTTAGCACAGCCAATAACTCTATTAGCTTTAGAAAAAGATACACACCCATGCTTAAAGGTTCAAGACTTCAGATATCAGTTTGTCATTTGTTATAACTAATTTCCTGGAATTGCTAGTTGGATGCCTATTTGACTGGTTAAAACCAAAGAAATAGTCTTTTTAGGAAATATTCCAAGTTAGCTGGAAAGCAAATTTCTCAGGAATGCACAGTGATGAGGGGCTTCACCAATGACAAGGAGCATCAACAGACTCTTCTTCCATTCTAAGGGGAACATTCCAGTTTTAGAAAAGCATTGAGCATTGCTTTCAAGACTTTGTTTTAGAACTAGATTGCACCATCACTATGAATTACGTAATTTTAAAATGCTTACATTGAATTTTTTTTAATAAACTTTGCACAGAGCACAATGGTCATTTTTTTTTATTGCTCCTGACTTTCACTCCTGTTGATACTGACTTATAGGAAGAACTGAACTACTCATGGACAAAAAGTAGCCACTCCTTATCTCCCAGGTGACCATGAAGCTGCTTCTGCTGATTTCTTTCAACGGATCGTTCAACAGCCAGAAGCCACTGCTATTCACATTTATCTATGACCTTGAACTTCTAATTATTGGCATATTTTACTATTTTCCCTTGGACTCTTATGTTGTTGATCAGGCAGTTGTTTATGCTTAATTTATTCTATGTGGAAAGTATTACCAATTAATTGTATGAAAGACGCTACTGAAACAAGATTTGGGTAATCCTTACATTCATTAGCAGCTACTGTTTGGCCTACATATAAATTGGAACAAAAGGTCCTTATGAGCCTTGCTTCTGTCTGCTTACAAGAATGCTCTTACGGAAGCTCTAATGTTTCTGAATAAGAATACACGCTTAAAGGCAATAAGGCCTGAAAATCAGCTCTTCCCGTAAGACTCATGCAGAGTTACACAGCACTGAAGCACAACAAAGTATGAAGAGATCTTCACTTGAGCACCACTCACTCGAATGGCTCCCTCGGGCCAAAATTAAAAGACACAGCTTTGAGCAGCCCCAACAGTGCTTCAAAGTACGTCAGGCTTTCTGTTGGGTATCAAATCAAAGTAGGGCCTACAGCTAGCACTCTCACAGTAGTTGAATCTGGATGACATTGAGCATTGTTACAGATCTTTGTCCAAATTTTATTCTGGACAAGGCTTCATCATAGAACAGCCCAGGTTGAAAGGGACCTTGAAAGATCATCTGGTCCAACCTTTTGTGGAAAAGGAGTTATGGTCATCCACAGAAGTATAGCACCTCTAATGCGAATGATTAATTCTGTCCATTTCAAGTGAACAGTTGTTTGTAGAAGAAATGTAAGAAATGTACTTGTATATATTGTCCTTACAATATGTCTCAGTTAAAGCTTAACTCAAAAAGTGCCACAATGTCATACTGGTGTTTCAGGACAGTATGCATGTTTCAGCATGCATATTGGAAGGTGTAGTTTAGATTTCTGCTTATCTGTGGAAGATTCACCATCAGCAGTTACACTGTCAAAGAGAACAGAAGTAAACTAGAAAAACTTGAAAACTGCTGAAAAGTTGGCTGATTAATTTTGGAAGAGGCTTTGTCTGAAAGGAAAGGGGAAAAAAAAGCGATGCTGATAGGAGGCAAACTCAAGCTAGTTACCACAATGATTCCACAAAATGGCACTGTAACTTCCAATATAAATGAGTTGTCTATTAAGACACAGAAATTTATTTCTTGTGAAAAAGAGCCAAAAGGATGACTCAAGGTACTTTTGCCTTTTGTTTCAGGTATTGACTGGAATTGTCACCAGCAAAAAACATGGAGCAATGCAAAGCATTCATCTTCCACTTGTTTATGTAAACAATGAAAAGAAGGTACTGGAAGGAGGTGGTCCAATGAGCAGAAGCAACCAAGCATTTACTTAAGCAGCCAATCGTCAAATAATTTTATGTCTTGGTTTATCATATAAAAAGTATGGAAGAGAGTTTTTCCTGATCAGCTGTTCCACACAGAGTGCAATGATACAGAAGCTACATGTAGTCATCTACCCAATTACAAAGATCAATTACACTTAAAGAAAAATAAGCATTTATCCAAAATGTAACAATTTCCTTAAATACTATATATAAGGCATATACTTTACATACTTCTTTATGTCAGTGCTCTTTGAATAACTGGTCACTTATGAATATCTTGACTATGCGCCTATTATGGAAAGCAAATAGAAAACAAATCTGTCACAGCTCTTCTAGACATACACGCGTCAGTATGAATCTCAAAGCAAACTAAGCAATAAAGGAATTACAATATCAGGAAAACTCTGCCACCCCTCCCCAGCAATGCTGTTTTCTGAAAAAGGAATTTGCTATTCACGCTCTTCTCCATCTTCCACTGAAGGTTATCAAATGTGCTCCTGAGAAATTGTTATTTTTGTACTAACATGAGGATCTCCTGAAATCAAATTTATGTGCCCCCTTGAAATCCACTATCTGCCTGTGGGATACAATCTATGACCTTGCAGGTCCTAATGCCCTCATGTTGTTGGCAATGTATCCAGCCAGGGCAAGGAAAGAGGAGCAGTAGGAACTGGGCAATACTATACGATGAGAAACCAAAGAAGGAATTTATTGCATTAATCAAGATGAAGCTGCTCTTTGTCCCAGATTTTGTGCACATGGCAAGACATGAGGAGGGTATTCACAGTACTATCTATTTCCTGAGGCAGTCTGGATATTAAAATGTTGGTTTGCACTGCATGAATGCGGGACAGTCACTGCCACAAGTTTCAAGGCAATGATTTTTCCACTCCTGGGATTATCTGCTCACCAGTGAATATCCTGGATAAACAGCCAAAAGTGTAACAATCTGACAGGCTCTGGTACATGTATAGAAAAAAATCTTCCAGCTTTTTTTTCTGTCCCTAGGAGTAACACACCCTTTTGGTGTGTAGAATAAAAGACCAGACTCTGAAAGGCCTGAGGCAGTGATAAGCCCAGCCCAGTCTCCTCTGAGGATCCCCTGCTGCACCCTGCCCATGGGCTCACGCAGCCCATTTCAGCCTACCCTAGGGGTGTTAGTGCCTGCCTGAGCTATGCGGTAGGAGTGCTTGTCTCCAGACTCATGTCTGGCTCTGCTGCCTGGGTGGACCTCAGACCTGTGCTATAGGTAGCTTCTCTCCTGAAGGACCCCTTGGATGTACATCATAGCTTGTCTCCAGCTCTGACTTTGACCGTGTCTCATGGATGGACCCACACCATTGCCTTGTCTCCAGCCCTGTCTCTGGTCCCATCTCCTGCTGCTCCAGACGGACCCTGAACCTGACCCATCACTTACCTTGTTTGGGATGGTCGGTGAAGCTTGTTACCAGAGCCTTGCTCTGCCTGCTCCACTTCCCTGCTGTGGGACTGTCCCTTGGACAATGAGGGCACTGCCTGCACTGTAGCTGCTCTGGGTGCCTGGCTCCTATCACCTTGTGCAGCAGCCCCATTCTTGCTGCTCCCTGGACACAGTCTGTGTTGCTGGTGAGGTCACTAGACCTTGCAGTGGACTTTATGCACCTCTCTCAAGCAAATCCATGCAGAACAGAGATGAAATGTAACAGTAGGGCAGCACATTCCTCATTTTCTGAGGATAGCCTCTGCTCCCTCAATCTAGTCTCTTCACAAGTGGAAGATCACTGAGAACATTTGCTATTTTCCACTCATTTAAAAAAACAAGTGTTAAATACTGGGCGTTGATTGTAGGTTACTTCAGGAGACACAAAAGGCTAAACTCTGCCAGCATGTCATTTCTCTCATGTTGCATACCTTGTAACAAGTAAAGTAGAACAATCCGTTGACGCAAAAAGGATTCTATTTTGAAATGGCATGTTCTCATTTGTAATTAAATAGTCAAAAGTTTAGCTAGATGAATGCTGCAAGTATATGCTCTATTGTTTTCTAGTATTTTGGGGGGGGGGATTTGTTAGGCAGGAACCATGTTCAGATCACAATTTTTGTGTCACATATCACAAGGTTACCGTAAGTCTGCTGCAAACCTCTAAAACGAACTCTTAGTCTGTCTCTTACCGTGGCTTATTTTCCTTTCATCTATGCCTTGCCTACATAGCACAGAGAACCATATTTAAAATGGTCAGCTTAATTGCAACTGATAAACAGTTTGTGCTGTAACAGAAGTTGACATAGCTCTGGTGCATTGACCTTGGCTGGCTGCCAGGTGCCCACCAAGCTGCTCTATCACTCCCCCTCCATTCTTCACTGACATTGGTGTCTGCATAGTTGTTTCTCCCACATATTCTCATTCCTTCCTCCCTGCTGCTGTTGCACAGTGTTTTTTACCCTTCTTAAATATGTTATCACAGAGGGGCTATGAGCATTGCTGATTGGCTCAGCTTTGGCCAGTGGTGGGTCCATCTAAGAGCCAACTGGAACTCGCTCTGTTCGACATGGGGGCAGCTTCTGGTGTCTTCTCACAGAAGCAACCCCTGCAGCCCCACTGCCACCAAAACCTTGCCAAATAAACCCAATGCAGTAGCAAGTGAGAATGGGGTTGTAGCAGTGTTCTTCCTTGGTCAAAATACACTTACGACCCTGCTAGCTGGCTAAACCCAGATGTGCAGAAAAACAATAAAATTGCTAAAAAATGGTCCTTTACTCTGTTGGAGGCTTAACATTATAAGTATTCTACCCAAGGAGTTACTAAGGATGCAAACTATTACTTTAAGAAAAAGCAAATAAAATCAATAGATCATATCTGCAGGAATGGAGTCTGCAACATTTCTGGAAAAACTGAAGCACTTTTCATGACTGATAGACAATTGTTTAACAGCATAAGAAGAAACTTGCTAAATTTATGGTGGGAATCTGGTGAAAAAACAATGCCAAACATTTACCTAGGGTTCAAATGCATTTGACAGCTTTTATGTTTTGGGAAATTTGCATTTACATTCCAGTCATGAACACACAACTACATGGGACTTCAAACTACAGGGTTTTGATTTACGACAAGCCAAATGCTTATCCTCTCTTCCATGAAACATCCTTAGTCCTCTCTTGTTGTGTAACACAGCATGAAGGTGTTTTACTGGGAAAAGTCTGAGAGTTCAAAATGTGATTTATATTACGAATCATTTTATGCGTCTGCTGGACTATACTGCAACTTGCTTTCAACCTTTACTCTTCCTAGGAAAGAGTCTGGTTATGATACAAGATCATTCTCAGACAGCTGCAAGTCTTTCCCTTACAAGGAATCCCTACATTGTTTAGACTCTGGCATGCACATTTCCTAACTGTACTCTCATAGTGAGGAATCCCTGGGATGCTGTAACTAAGTGATCCCCAGATAAGTTGCTTGAAAAATAATTATCTTTTTTTTACTCTTGTTCTATAACTCAGATTACAACACTTGCAAAAAAAATGAGTGAAAATTTAAAAGTAGCATGGCTTCTCTTAATAGACTAAAAGTCATTGCCCAGCATTTATCACCAAGCTTCTCAGCCCTTGACATTCCTGTTGTGTTAGATATTACACAAACATACAGTAAATCTGCTGGTCCTGCCTCAAAACATGTACAGTCACATGATTAGGAAAATCATGCACAAACACAGTAAACAGGGATCAAAGTGCTGAGTGTTCCTTCTGATTAAAGATGAAAACCTGTAGTCATTGCTATTACAGAGGAAGTGCATTACTTATTGACTTATTACAATTCTATTGCATTACCTGTGGTTCCTTATTGTGTTGGCTAGGATCCTTTTCATAGCTCTCTGCGTAGATCCGGAGAGTAGCTCTCACATGGCTAGAAGCACTCATTCTGAAGATAAGCCTGGAAGCATCTGAAAAAATAATCCGCAGCCCCTATGGGAGAAGAATGATCACCATATATGTAAGGTGGCAGTACCTTTACAAATCACAGTTCCCTGCTTTAAAATAAAAAGTGAAAGAAAGAGTCATTTGGATGCAATTCCTCTTTCCCTGTAACTTTGAACTACTCATTTATTACTCTTTCCCCCCCTCTAAAGTCTGGAAATGATCTTGTGTATTCCCTCCCAGTCCTCATAACAAGGACTCTCTTACTGCTGTTTTTATTTTCTTTAGCTGATTTGTTCTTGTTCTGTGTGGCAGAGCACAAAATCAATGGCCGGAGAAATAGTTATAAGATCAGCAAGGATCAGTGGCCTAAGAAGTAGCTACAGGATCCCAGGATCAAAAATCAGTTGTCAGTAGTGAATACAAAAGACAGGATCAGTTGCTACCCCTCAAAGACCATGCATCAATATCTGATTACAAGAATTTCAACAAGAGTATGTAGTACAACTTGGGAAACTTAAGGTGTTAATTACTTTCAAGTACACTAATTAATGCACATTAACTGTGTGTAGAATAAAAAGGATTAATTATTCATTAACTGTGAATTTGCTCTTTGCTTCCACCTTCACCTCTTTTTTTCTTTCCTTCACCCCCCTTTCATACTGTATATATGAATACATTCTCCTACAGAACACATACTTGGATCCAGAGTCGACAGACTTTCTGTACAAAAAGGCCATTAAGGCCAAAGGACTAAATTCGACAGTTAAAGAGTTGTAGTGTTTCAATACTCTACCAAGTCTGCACTAACACGCAGTCTGTAAATGGTACCCTTAGGCTAAGTGCCACCACTGCTATGCCACTGAACTTTATTTCCCCTTTTAGTCCTGCTGTTGGTAAACGCCCACTGCATAAACTGAGATCCGTGCTACTTTTGTTTAAGGGGCAGTACACCGTTAAAAAATGAGAGAAGAGAATTAAGAGAGAAGCATTTTATTCTTCCAGTTTTATCAGCAGCTTGAGAAGACACTGCTGTTAGGAACACAGTGCTCCAATATTCTAAAGTATAAGTAGAAACCTTTGTTTCTTCAGGTATATGCCAAAACATCTTCAGCACCCACCTCTCTGGGCAACCTGTTCCGGTGTTTCACCACCCTCATTGTAAAAAAATTCTTCCTTATATCCAGTCTGAATCTACCCTCCTTTAGTTTAAAACCATTACCCCTTGTCCTGTCACCACAGGCCCTGAGAAAAAGTTTGTCCACATTTCTTACAAGCCCCCTTTAAGTATGGAAAGGCTGCAATAAGGTCTTCCCAGAGCCTCCTCTTCTCCGGGCTGAACAACCCCAGCTCTCTCAGCCTGTCCTCATAGGAGAGGTGTTCCATCCCTCTGATCATTTTTGTGGTCCTCCTCTGGACCCAATCCAACAGGTCCATGTCTTTCCCGTGTAATGCCCATTAACACTAGAAAATATACAACAGGAAAATATCCCACATGGATAAAGGGTTAGATTAGATGGCTTAAGCGATATTTTCCATCTCTAGCTTTGGTGATACCATGAAACTTTTTTTAGCTGCTAGTATGGTATTATATATTAATTTTAACATGTATCGGCAATTTATCTAGTAGTCTCAATATGTACAGCATAAGTGACAAACAGCAATAGTTTACATTCAGAAGATTGAGCTTTACAGCATGTTTTTCTAATATTTGCTATTAAGCCAACTTTGTAATAAGATGGTTCAACTGATGCTGATGGGAGTTTTGCCATTGATTCCAATGGAAACAAGATTTCATCTTGGGATGCCTAGAATTATACAGGCAGTTTGTTATGACCTGATCCTGTGAGCAAGGAATCATCTCTTGCTGATTTCTCATTACACTTAACTTTATGACAGTGAAAAGAAAGAAGATAAATTGAAGAGTTTTGCATTTCTGGGTATAGCTTGTTTCAAATGGTTGTCAAACCCAGGATCAGCAGCTCAAAGTATAGAACATTAATGTCAATCAGCTTTAAGAGAGGAGGAAGAGAGTCTAACATATCTGCACAAAATGAAAGCACAAACATGTGAATGTCTTTCTCTTCAAAGACTAAATGGGCATTTTACATGCTGCTGCCACGCCTAGCAGCTCCCACAAAGACATGACTAGCAAGACCACTTAAATACTCCTCCACATACTCCATGTTTATCTGGCAATAATAACCATTACACATTGCTACTTGGTTTAGCACATCTGAAGTCTCACCACTCATTAAATTATGATCTTTATTAATGGCACTTACGATGTTTATGCAACATATACAGATACGTGACCAGCATTCAGACAGTTCACTATACTATTTCTGAGCTTATTATTTTATTCCTTTTGCATTTCTCAGGGACACATGACCAACAGTACTGATTTCTACACACGCATGATGAAAGTTAATATTTGTCTGTAAGACTAGGATTCCTGCCATACAGCTGAGAATACTCTGTAAAAGGGAATTACAGAGACACAGTGGCTGTATTCCTTAAAAACAATAATCCTAAGTGCCAGGGAGAAACCATACGCTAGGGGAACAATGGCCTTTGGAGCTGGACTGTCATAGTCAGCTTTTAAAGTCATGATACTTGCACCTGGAGATGCAGTTTAACTCATTTTTTCAGAGAGCCCAGCAGCAAAAAATCTGACTTTTGGCTCTCCCTTGGAAACAGTGATTTAAGCACTAGCAAAGTTTTTCACTCAGGAAGGCCACAGAAATTAATGACAGCTATTAAATTTTTATATTCCTCACTGTTTTCTGGAAATTATACCTAAAAGCCGTGAGTGAGAAATATTTGTTAAAGCAAAAAAACCCAGCCAAAACACTGTTACCAAATAAATATGAAAAAGCATTGCCTGGAGAACAACCTGTGACTCTGCATCTTGTGTAAAGACAAAACCAAACAGTTTTTCCCGACTTGTTAGAGAATACCCAGTCTAGTATATAAAAGTTTTCCTTTTTGACATTTTTGAGCTTTTGTGGTCAGCAAGGTCAAAGCAAGCTGGTGAAATCACAAACAGCCTTACTTACTGTTTTTCATGATGGTATTTTTTCACCTGACATAAGCTTCGTTAAAGCCACATATTTGCTATTTCTTACATAGAAGGTGTCAGCTCCATGAAACATAAAATTTTATATGCAGAACTTATAAACCAACACAAGAGGAAAAGAAAGAAGAGTAACACACTGAAAAGCCCACAAGACAGAATAACTCCCAGTTTTAATAAAATAGGACACACTATTTGTCACTAACAAGAATAATGTTTTCTTATGGGAACAGATAATTTTTTTTTTTCTGGGAGGAAGCAGATGAAAAGGTTCAGTACTGCTCCCACACTGAACATCTGCAGATATTTATTTTAGGCAAATTGGGCCTTCTAATGGAGATTAATGAGCTGTGTGGAAACTCTGAAACAAAACTATGTTCCATGGTTAACCCACTGGCTTTGAAGCTGATGTGATGGAGAGAGAGCTTCACAGGGATTTCTCACTTTTACATTACAATCCAGTGAAACAGTAATACTGATGTATTACTATGTACGAAGCAGTCGGAAAACTATACCTACTACCTATCGTACCATGTTGTTTCGTTTTCAGTGGTTTGGGGCATTTTTCAGTTACCAATTCCATAATTAAATAAATAATAATAAATTAGCATAATACATCAGCAGCAACAAGACTAAGCAGCAAACTTAAAGCAAATTACCTTAGGATTTCAAAAAACATTGTTAAAGCACAACGGCAGGGACTAACACCAGTAGAAAATCTAGCCTAGCAGCAATATATTATGCACAGAGACATGTACATAGATTAGGAGCACGTAAAATGGTTATACTTCAAAACACTGCAATTATCACCATTTTTATTTGCTCCTCTATGGACGCTTGAGTGTGCCCTAGGCATAGCAGGCCACACTCGCCACTCTGACAGGAAATACCTCATTGCTGACACACAATTGAAATATCATTCTGAACAGAGAAGAACTTTTGCCTTATCTCTGGAGAGTTATCTGAAATAACTTTTTTCCAACTTTTTCAATGCCTGTTTCCTGACTCTTGCTCAAACTGAAATGCAAAAAAAACCAAGACTACGTGCAGAGCCCTTTGCATCCCAAATCTAACAAAGGAAGGAGAAAACATTAATGAACTTTCAATAACAAAGCTCTAGAGTTTTATTCTGTGACTCTCAGAACATAAGAAACCTTCATTAAAGAGCTCAAAGTTAACCATTATAATGGGCAACTTGTACTTCTCATCCTTCCAATTCAAATTTCACACAAAAAAGCAACTGCTCCCATTCCTGGTTTGCAGGATTCTCAGGAGCAGCACTGTTACGTGCTCATTTGTGCAAAGGCTAGCACAACAGGACTTTAAAAATTAAAACAGTCTTCAAGAATGGCAGGAAGTTTCATTTTATTTATGCCTTATTGTTGCACTGTGATAAACAATATTCATGGGTTTCAATAGTCAGAATGAATTAGAAGCTACTGTCTGGCCATACTGTTTGCTGCCTATTTTGTTGTTGCTGTGTTTGTTTTCTGAGCCTACTGTTTATTAACACTGATTAATTATCACGTAGCCAGCTTCTCATTCATGAGACACAGTGAAGTTACACTGAATATAAATCTCTCTCCCCTACCTACTGGGGAGCAAAACTTTGAACAGGTTCCTGAAAACATAGCTGGAAAATCTGCATGAAGCTCATGACAGTCAGAAAGAGGCATGTGCATTTACTTGAAGAGCAAGCCACCTGAGGAGAATGGCAGCAGTGAACTGTTGTTTCATTTGCATGGATCAATGTCCTCTCTTATTTTATTGTGCTTGGAGAATCCCACTGAGGCTGCAGACACATGAAGCTAGGAATGTGTCCTTGCCAAAAGATAAACTGGTTGAACTGTATTCTCAATAAATACGTGCTTCTCTTGACGAAATGAAAGACATGCTCTCTGGTTTTATGGGCTCACTTTCAAAGTCCATCTGAAAACAGGCCAAGTCATGTTTGTCTGTTTCTGTTACATGGTGATATGATTAGCAATTATGTTCCAATTTAGGACAAGGGCTTTGGACGAAAATTATGGGAAAGAAAAGTGCACTGAAAATTCACAAGCTGCTTTTTAAAAGTACAAGGGCCACAAGTCTGCCGTGCCTGTAATATTCCAGTGGACTTGGCTATGACAATATCCTCGTATCTTGTTTCAGCAGTAAAATGCACAAAGAGAGTAGCTCAGTGGCAGGTGGGCTGCTTATATTTTCTGGATGCAATGATGAATGGAAACTATAAAGACTCTGAGCAGAATGGCATGACAATAGTTTTAATGGCTTGTAATACCATTTGCTAGGGTCTGGTCAGGTCAAGTAATTTACAAACCAGAGAAACTAGGACAATAAAAATAAACTGCATAAAATCAGAACACATTTTAATATGAGTCATAGCTCATATTCAAGATGTTTGAATATACATTTGTACCTGGCAAAAGTACACAGTTAGTTTTGAGCACATCATGAATTTCAAAACACTGGAGTCTCAGTTTGAACTGCAGTTCTTGATAGCTAAGGAATCTCATTATGGACACAGCCCAGAAGGAACACAGAACTGGTCATTTGGGCTAGAGAAGTCAAACATAGCCACATATGGCACAATCAACTAAAGTCTTCTGCATGCTGTTGGCTACAACAGATATTGTGCCTTAATTATGCAACCCTCTGGGTCACCAAGAGCAAGAAAATTTAAACTTTTTTTGTAATGTACAGCAAGTGGAGATTTCAGATAGAAAATAGAGAAAGGAAAGACTGTCTTTCTGCACGACACTTTGCATTGTTCAGGAAAGGGAACCCTCCCTATATGTGCATTACTGTCAACAGGGACTCCATCTCCTCCTACATCCTCTGTGACGCTACTGCCTCCAGTTACGCACAGCAAGTGCAAGCTCAACCAGAGGTGGATTATCTTATCCAGACTGAGCTACTCTTAAGTAGGAAATGTGGTATCTATCACACCCAATAAAACACCATCCTATAAATAAATGGAGAGGCTTGCCAGCTGAACGTTTGAAACAACACTGTTAGAGACAATATGACAGTTGCAAAACTTTGCTACTCCATCACTACAGCCATACCTGTCTTTTGGTCACAGTGCCATCCACAGGATCTATGTACTCAAAGCTGTCTGTTCTTTCCACACTGTAGATATTGTTACCCACAGCAAACTGCTGATGGCTGAACGATTTGTCAGTGATCAAAGCTTCCAGGTCTCTCATTATGAAATATGCTGTTCTGGGTTCCAGTGCTTCATAATCAAACCTTGCACACATATAAAAAAAGTAGAACCAAGAAGTAAGTCCTCTACAGCTGAGAAAAGCTGCTTTCACAGAACTCAGTATACTCACAATTAGCAAGCTACTGCTTACTTCAAAAATCAGAGGTGGACCACTAAAGTACTGATTGCAAATTAAACCAGCACACGCATGCAAGTCCTGTGCAATCTGACCATTATGTGTGTGCACCACAATTCTACACTGGTCACCTGACTCTGAGTCAACAGAAATCATTTGGAAAAGCATGGTTTCTAAAGCAGCGTAGAAAATGTCATCGATACACAGCTACCTTTCTGAGATTAAGGACACAATCAGTGCAGTGCTCAACAGCCAAGTGAAACAGAGAAAACTTTGCTACAAGTTTTGAGGAACAGTGGTGTGCAAAGACCTTACGGATCTGCGAACTCCTGTGGATTAAGTCTGTTCTGAGAGAAAGACAGAGGCAGAAGCTAAGATGTAAATGACAGAATTCACCCTTTTGAGACCTTAATAAAAATGAGTAAATGTTCAGGTCTTTGTAGGCATTCTCCTGAATTAAAAGTAGGCATAGTTCCAGCTTTCACTAAAACACTGTCACACAGAAGCACACACAGAAACAAATGCAGGAGTAAATCTTGCTGGGATTTTAATTTTTTTCAACACCATGTAATAAGCTATGCCTACAGATTCCACAAGCAAATAATTCAAATCTTTCTGCCATTTGATATCAAAAAATTCAATTACTCACATACTAGAAGTGACATATACACACTGCTCCTTCAGTAAGTAAGTAACTTCTGCTGCCACTTACTCATCAGAAAAAACCTGCCTACAGAACAGTGGCAATCTGTAGCAGATTTTCATTCTGTGGACACAGCAAATGCACACCTAAATGCAGCTCAGCACAGCTCAACAAGCCATGGTTATAGCAGAATTGTCCTATCAACTGCGTAAGTTCCTTGTCTTTTCCTTATTTTTCTCACCTGCAGTAGTAGTGCCGGCCAAATTTTGCCCAGTGATCCCTGACAATCTCCTCCACGCTCTGCTTTCGAGCTGCTAGGATTGAAAGCCACACCAGCACAGCCCATAGTCCATCTTTCTCTCGAAGGTGATCAGACCCTAAAGAGACATACGTAAAGCACATTATTTGGTATCATTGCAAATCAGAAAACAAGGTAAAGTAGCTGGGCAAATGTCTCATTAACTTTGTATGTCACATAACAGTAATCAACAGTACTAACCTCAGCAACTCTGGTATCTTCCAGACAGACAACCAGAACTAATGTTTAAAATGTAATTTATTTATATATGACAAAGTCTGTACTCCTAAGGTTAAATAAAAAGACGTACGAGTATTTGAATAGAAATCGGAAAGTAAGAAAAAAATTTTTAGTCATGATTCCTGCTCACTGACCTACAGGGTGTTTTCACACCTCTGGTACTGTTTCACAGAACTGGGCTAGATATGCAAACCCCTGGCCATGAACCAGAATGTTCTGAGTTATGTGAGTCAAGTTCAACAGCATCTCTTTGTCTCTGAAGATGTTCACGTGTCAAGCTGCAGAGAAAGAGTTTTCCCATTCCATGAAAAATGAAGATTTCCAGAATGTTCATGACCTCCCATCAGGACAAAAAATGAGAGCCTGAAAAAATGTTTCTGGAAAAAAAACAAACCAGAGAATAGCACTTTTCCCCCTTTCTATATTTCTCCATACCTCTCAGTGGTAAAGATGTTTGGATGCTCAGATATAAAACCGTTCGTAGGTTAACCTTTATGAAGATAGAAATTGATCCAACAATGGAGACTATGAACAATTCTGGAATACCCCATAGGATTTAGCACATACTCTCAGATATGGGAGGCACAAGTTCAAGTCTATTATCTGAATTCAGAAGAGCACAGACTTAATCTTGCACTTCCCATATCCAAAGCCAAAGTGCCAGCTTGGAGTAATAGGCTGCTCTGCAATAGACGTGTAATGTATCTTAACCAGAAATATTTCTGTGTAGCTAAGCTTTGCCTGTTAAAACTGGAATGTATCAATCAGCAAAAAGTTTGAACAAAATCAGTATTTTCTAACAAAAGACTGTTTCATGGCAAGGTTCTTGGTCATCTCAGCAAGTGCCCTCTCCTTTTGGATAATTTAGAACAAGCTTCTGTGGCAATACATATCTAACCCAGATTACCACAAAATCACAAGGAAGCATGCATGAGAGTTAAGATAAATTAAGATCTGAGACATCTGACACTCAGTAGATACTGATGACAACTACATAAGCTAATAGACTCAAGAAACTTGAAGAGACATCAAATACGTGGCCATTGCTCTGGCATAACAGTACTAGATTTGGTTGAAGTTTGTTAGCTGCAACCTTATCACTTTCTGTCTAGTCACACATTACTGAAACCCTGAGTACAAAGCAAGTGCAGTAATCCACAAGTTTTGTTTCCTCCATGAATTACCTACCAATCAGGGAGGCAATCAGTTGGACTATCTTAGAATGTACCCTTAGAATGTACTTAGCAAATCCTCCAGAGAGGAATCTAAAAAGTCGTAGGTTGAAAACTTGTTTTATGAAATATCCTCCCTCCTCAAACACAAAAATCCTGTGGCAGTAAGAGTGCTTTGCAGTGCTGTGGTTTTACAAAACAGCCTCTAAGGTCTACACAGTCATCTGTCAAAATGGCTGTGTTTTGCTACTGGCGGAAGACATGGTTCCCATAATATAACTTGATGCACTGGGGCTGTTAACCCTGCGAAAAACTGTCAACAGAAAATTAAAGACATATAAGGAAAACAGCAAGACATGCAGAGAGCCACTGTGATTCCTAGGGTTCAGTCTTGACGTCCATCTTCCAGTCACTGCTGCTGCGTTGGAATTGGAGTCCCTCTTCCTGGGAGACAGCAACAGTCACGGTAGCAGCTGCTACTCATACACATCTGCTAAGAGCCCATCGTCCTGGGCCTGCCACAGCTCTGCCTCCCCCTTCTTCTTGTGTTATGTTCAGCCCTGGGGGTGTAGACCTCCAACACCCCGAATCTAACATTAAGCAAGTTAACTACTACAGAGTTAACTAAATGCAGATTACTATTTCAGCACAATATCAGAGCTGTACAGGAATGATTACTGAAGATTTGTGAAGAGGAAAAAGACTTAGGTGAAGATTAAGTCTGTGTCTTTGAGTTAGGTAATGCAGAAAACAAGGTCATTGAATAGTATAGATGGATTTAAGAGCTGACACAGATGGTAACGTTCCTTTGCATTTGGAAAGTAGCTGTCACAATAGTAAGAATACTTCCTTTCTGCCACTTTTTATCTGCCTTGATCTGTAATCTGTGAGCTCTCTGCAACAAGGGCAGTCTCCTACTACAATGGCCAGAGCTATGGGCTGGTCCTCCAGGAGCTGCTGTAGGAAGAGCGACAGCTCTCTCTGTTCCCTGCTCCACAGTCACGGGTGCTGTGAAAGCATGGGGTGCCAACTAATCAGAAGAAAAAGGGCAGAGTTATTTATGAGCTCTCATAGCTTTGCAAATAGGTTCAGATAAGAAAGGAAAACAAATGTCCCTCCACAGGAAGCCAGCCCTTTGGACAATCAGGTCCTCACCTTTTCTACTCCCTTGTTGTGATAACACACTAAATCAGCTGAAGGATGCCCTCCACAGAAACACCAGCAATACGGCCTGTGGATAGTAAACTCAGCTTACTCATAGGCAAAGCAGACAGCATGGCCATGATCATTGTTATTGTAGCCCAGAGTCTGCTCTCAGATAATGGTGCACGTTTCTGCCGTTGCCACCAAAAGAGAGACCTAGAACGGAGCTGTCACTTCCCACCAGCGTCCATCATTCCTCTGGTAGCAGCAGGAAAAGTCACGGGGTCACCACAGGGGCTGGGGGCTCCCTGGGGACTGGGAGCAGCGGGGGCTCCCCAAGGGTGGCAAGGCAGGGCCCAGCAGCCAGGGCCCATCCCACCGCCTCAGCCAGGAGTGGGGCAGTGGGGGGGCACCAGGGCAGCCCCAGCCCCAGGCACCTCCCTGGGGATGGGGATGGGCTGAGGCCAGGCCAGGATGTGGGACCACGGGTAGGCCTGGCACTGGCGGCCCACGGCCAGGCAGGGCAGGGCTGCGGGGAGCTGGAGACCGGCCCTGCTACAGCATCACTGGGGCAGGGGCTGACGGCCCCGGGGGCTGACATGGGGTCCTGGGCTGTGGGCAGGGTGGGGGAGCGCCCGGGGGCTTGGCAGGGCCCTGGTAACAGCAAGCTCACCCCACCATGGCTGTTCCTTTCCTTCTCAACCTGCTTACCTCTTCTTTCAGCCATTCATCGTTAGCACTGAAAAATTCAATTTCACTTAAAAAGCCATCTCTTTTGCTGATATTACCAGCAACTTAAACAGCTTAAATGCCTCAACAGGCACCATCAAGAAGTGGAGACGTGGTACTGGGCTGAACACCTCAGCAATTTGTTCCAATGTAAACGACCATTTATTCTCCTGTTGTGTAACACTCTGCAGACTGCAGGCCAACGAACTGTAGAGTGAAAGGCACAGCATCCATTCAGCAAAATGGCCTATACAACATGACATCGGTGCAACGGTCTGAACTGAACACCAAAGAAGAGATGAGTTTTGATTTAACAAACAGTTCGAGCATGTTTCGCTGAACCAAAATGGTCCAGTGAAACACGGACAGAAGAATTTTTGGAAAGCTCTCTGTTGTGCTCTGAGCCTTGTTCTGGCACGGCTTAAGCTCATAAATCTCTGTGAAGAGGGATAAGTGTGTACACTTATCATTCTTCTGATCCATTTAGCAGCTTTAGCATGTGCTGTGTCCTTGTGTGTCCTTCAGGAGGACATACAGATTGTTGCCTCTCTGGAAAGAGAAAGCATTGGAAGAAAGTAACCCGGAGGCAAAAGTCTGGATGGAAAAGCTGGAAACAACCCAGCTGTTCCAGAACCAAAAGTCACCAATTAAAAACGCTAGCCTGATGTGAGTACAGGGACAATAATCCTGTGTGCCCAAGAAGTGCCTCAGTTTGTTATTCTTAATAGGAGGAAAACTGGCAACTGGGATTTCTCAGAACTTGTTCATTTCACCTCTTTTATTTCACCAGCATATCCACCAACTGGGTTACTATATGGACATATGTTGTTCTATTTATTGCCCTTCTTTTAGCAAATGAAAATCTATTACTGCAACTCTGTTAGTCAACTCTGTTTTTCACCTACTGTACGGTTGTTTGTAGGTATCTTTGCTCTCTCTCTCTCTCTCACTTATTCCTACCGCCCAGCCGACATGGTAGAAACTCTAGGGAGGGAGCTCATTCTGCTGCCTCAGTTCAGCTAACACCATTCTTCTTTGCTTTATAGATCCCGTATCTACTGCCAGGGATCTGCAGAGGCAGAGTTGCCCTGTGCAAAGGGATCAAGTAAAAGGCGCCCCACAACTGTGTATTCCTGAGATTGCAATACTAATATAATAGTCCTCCTGGCTTGCTGAGGGCTCTCAGCAATCTCAGGATAATTCTCAGTGATATTTTTAATTGAAACATCCAAGGCATTAATGAATTCCAGACTCTGTTTAAGGAGCTGAAGCAGAAAGAGACAACAGAACTGAGGAGTCAACAAATATTTTTCTGATTATCCCACTATATTTAATTTGCCATCATAAGGGAAATTATAATAACTGCAACTACTTCGACAACTTATTTTTAAGTTAATTTGTCACATATTTCTCCATGTAACAGTAGCAAAAGTTATTTTTTACTACTGCAACAGTCAATTGCTATGGCCGGGCTCAGAGTAAACAATCTGGGAAAAGCTCTCAGAGCATGTTCCCATTCATAAAGAAGTACTCAGTTTAAACAGGCTTAAACTGAAGTAAAGTTTTGAGAGGCAGTAGCCTGAGAAACAAAGTAAGATCATGCAAAAATGTTCATATTATGATTTTTCTGATATTGGAAAGCTGTTGGGCATGCAGGCTGTCTTTTACATGTCTAACTTATTCTGTACCTGAGATTTCCAATTCTGATAGAGACAGTGAGCCCTGAGGGTCATACGCATGAAGAAAATGTAATTGTTTTCCCCTAAATTAGTCATCTCTGCCTAGCGTATTGCATTCCGTAAATATAATCTTAAAACAAAAATCTGACTGAAGTGAGTATACAAACTCACAGTAAACCATTTTGTTTGCACACACTTTGAGTCTTACAAATTTATCATCCAGCAATCTGAAACTTGACAATATTTCAGGCAAATGGAGATTTAGGGGCGTTCTGATCTGTTCTTTTATTCAAGCTAATGAGATTATTTTAGATTTGTGTTACTGTGACAGATACAACCAAACAGCTCTTCTAAGCTTCTTTCATTCATTTCAGCAGCAGCACATTTTTGTATTTTCCACTAGTTCTTCTTCTACATAATCTTGCAGGAGAATGCAGCTGATGTTAATAGCAGCTGGAAATTCAGAGATGAAGCATTGAAATTTATGAAAGATGTAGCAATTACTGAAGTGGCTTAAACTGCAGAAAGATAAATCAGCCACACAGCTCTCCTAATCCTGATTAATAGTTTGCTGATGAAATTTAGAAACTAATTGCTGCTGCTGATGCCCTTCTCTGAACTGTGTCCTGGGCATTAGTCATAGAACCAGAAAGCTACTAACCTCATCTGACAAGCTCCCCACACTGCTACAAAAATGGAAGAAGTTTTTAAAGCACTGGTTGAGCTCCAAGATCAGCTGCCAGACAAGAAGTCTGGGAAACACAGCCCTATGGGATGTTTTCAAAATCTTTTCTCCTTTTATAGCAGAAAATTTGCTTTTATTTACTTGCCAGAGCAGAATCCCTTATGTTATAAAATCAGGCCTCTGTATTATTTGGAAATTCCAGCTGAGCTGGATTACCTGGGTACACAAGCAATTGTCTCCAATTGTGCTGTTCATTTAGTTTGACAATAGACTGTGGATCTGTAAAACCCCTTTCTCTTGCACAGAACAGCAAGTTTCCCACTCCGATCAGCTATATGGTACATTTCTTTAAATATTTCACACTGAAAGCTAAAGAAGTGCCAAGTTTCATTTCCCTAAACAGATATGATTGAGGGGAAAGCTGTAAAATTGATTCAAATGCTCAATACTGGCAGAAACTTGTGAGGGTCACGCAGCTTAGGACATTACTAAAAGATTCGCAATAAGGTAAATATTTATTGCTAAAAACAGCTCACATCCCTAAAGTATTGGTCACCTACAGACCAGACCACATTTTACAAACAAACCTCCTGGCATATGAGATATTTTCAGACAGCTGCATTGAACTGAAAGATGATAAGGAAACTGAGGCAGGGAGAAAAACAAACTTGAGGCATCATAGTCATTGCATAATTGCCCTGTAGGCACCGTCATGGTTCATTTACACAGCAACTACACACGGGCTGAGGAATTTAAACCTAGTGCTCAAGTTGTCTGGATGACCGTGGGATTGCATCTTGAGGATTCAGGTTAGCTTTTAGATGGCATTGGCTTAAATGGTCAGGAGGCTTTCTGCACTGAAGCTCTGCAGGTACAACAAAGCTCATCTGACCAGAACCATGCTGGCTAGCAATACATTGTTCAAGCACCCTTAGAATTCACAAGAGAGAATTCATCAGGAATCTGAAGAATTAATTACAGCATAGGAGAACCAGATTAAGACAGGAACACAGAGAGTGCTAGGAACACAGAGACTGGTCTGAGGTCAGGAGACAGGAGCTGCAAAATAGGAAGAGAGGCTATAATACAAAATGTAGTACAAAATGCCCTACATTATGCCCTATGCTCTACATAGTACAAGAGCCCTACAGAAGGATACAAGCGAAGGATAAAAGTAAAGTGTAAGAACAGAGGGAAGTTAGAGGAATTATCTTGCCTACCTAGAAGAACGGACAAACTCCAGGGGCCCTTCCTTGACCTCTGTGAGACATCCATCCCTCTGTCCCGACTTCAACAACCATTTGCTACTCAGGGTGATAAAGTTGGGCCAACACAGATCACAGTGCCCTCAGTGTTTCAGTAGATCAAGCCCTGAAACCACTTGATTCCTATATAACTGATCTGCAGGGCTAAAGTCCACCAATGCTTGGGACAGCCTGCTTAGCAAGACCTGAACATGCCTTTTCAATGTGCTATGGAAATTTGCCATTTGGCTTTTTTTGTAACTGCACCATGAAATTTTAATGACAGGTCTCCTCAAAGGAGACAAGGCTTCTACTAAGCAACCAAAGATTCTTCCCTTCTCCCTGCGACAGGAAGCATCTGCAAGAGTTGTGCTCAACATCACCAGATGAAGATGGTGTAGGAGCCTTACTTCCCAAGCCGAAACAGGCCTGAGGCAGTGGTTTGTCATGGCATACGGCACATAGAGGCCACCCCTGCTTGCTTTACATACCTCTACAGATAAAACTGCACGCAGCAGGAGACGCTGCACTCTGTGGCCTAAGGTATCCAGATGTACTTCAGCCTATGGGAACTCACCATCAAACTCCTACAAGCTCCTTCCAGTCAAAATCCACACTTCCTGTTCTTCAGCATGATTATGAAGGCAGGGTTTTTTTCCAAATAATTTGGATGCTAATGAGGCCATACTGATGTCTCAAGACCCACTCAAGTTTCATGGAAATATTTGGTTTTGGATGAGCAGGAAGAACTTCAATATTTAGAGGGAAGGGGTACAGAACTGGCCTGGTGAAAAAGCATCAAAAAGCAGTGAGAGTTGAAAACTCCCCAGTCCAAACCTCTCATGGGCAAATGGAGACACAGTCTAACAACACACCGCAACAAATGGCAGTACCTTTGGAAAGGTACAAGATCTCCCTGCCCCTCTCTCCAAGTTAGAACTCCTTCAGTGACCTTGCAGAAACGCCCCCTGAAGGTATCTATTCAAAAGGTACATTCCAGGCAATACAAACCTGTGCCAGGCACAGCAATTAAGCCAAGGCATCCAGGTTGCTCATCCTGGGACATTGGTTCCCATTCACAACAGAAAGACAACAAGCATTCATTATTAATTTAAATTCTCTTACTTTTTACAGACAGACACCCAAAGAAATCTAACACATTTTTGGTTCTCCCAACATAGTCCATTCAGACACTTATAGACAGTTAATGACAGGCTAACACATAAAGTGGCATGTCTATGGCTTAAAGGTATCCTCATTTTTAAAAAAGCGGCATTCTGCTCTAATTGACCTTAACCCACAAACTTAACACTAGACTTAACTCAATCAAAGCAAAATGAGATTTGTAACAAAGTTTTACTGCATGATAAATTATTTTGTAGGAAAACCTGTAGCCAACAAATTATACACCAAAATAAAGAACTCCATGGAACTCACATCAAAATATAGAATAAATTGTTAGCCAGGAAAATGGTTAAGTTATTCTCATATGTGCTCATTCAAAACCAGTTGAAACATAACCCTACTAATAAATAAAAAGGAGAAAGAATTTCTTCTGTGCCAGAATCCAGGAAAGAAAAAAAGAAACACTGTGAAATTATTCAGGTTTTCTCATAAACCAAAACCACATTCGTGCAGATTTACAGACTACATATTTTAATAATTTGCTCTAATGTTTCCTGTCAGTACTGAATTCATGAGGGCTCAAATTTGTCTCTCATTCTACATTCTATTGTTTGACTGGTTCTTGGGACAGATAAGGGAGAAATACTTAGGGAAAACACAGATGCTGACATGTAACTGAATTTCTTCTAATTATGATTTTGAGTTTTGGTAATTGTGTTGCTCCAAAAAGGCACACCTGCAATAGGTTTGATTAGACATATCATTAGATGTACCAATCCTCATATCCTGTACGCTGAATCACATTAGGAAAAAACATGAGGTTTTTCCATACTGGCAAAATCCCTCCAAATGTTGTTGCGGTCTGTGAAAAGACTATTACAGTGGAACCAGTGAGACCCTTCTGCATTATGTTCAAGTCAGAGGAGAATGCCAGGCACCTCCAAAACTGTCTGGGCAGTGATAAGACTACCTACGGCTTCTGAATGTCCACCTTCCACATTTTTCTTACCTCAAGGTACTGGGCACCAGAGCTGCAAGAAGACCCTCAAGATGCGAACAACTGACAGTTCTCTGTTCCAGCACAAGACAGAGTTAATTTGCTGATTCTTTTGGCTTTGACTTGAGGCACCCAGGAAAATTAAAAGCTGTCATTAAAAGTCGATGGAAATTTTTGATTACATATTACTTACCAGTGCCAAAGCTTTCCTCTCCACAAAGCGAGCAACGTCCAGAGTCCATAAGATTGGAAAAATATCTCCATCCTGTTGGTGTCTCATACACAGGAACCTTCATTACTTTTGCCACTCTGCAAAAGACACAATAAAACACCAACGGATTAAGACAGTGCTTTTTTTAACATATGGCTTGAGATCAGTTGAGGAATATTCTAGGTCTTGCTACATCTCCTGACAGCTGGGCTAGAAGTTAAAAAAAAAAAAAACCAAAACAGAACAGATCAACAGCACCATTCAAAATGGATCTTTGTCTTAGAACCTGACTTGAACCAGAACCTAGGTATGTTTATACACTAAGTGTAGTATTTTGGAAAATGTAGGACCACAGCTCAATAGGTTTTACCAGTGTATTTCTCTTGTTACTGAGCAAGAAACTGTTACATCTAGAGTGCACGGTTTTGTTATACTAATATTTTAATGAAAGTTAAAGCATCATGTTGAAGTACCTTCCTTTACAAAACACAGGTGGCCTATACGCTTGAAAGACACTTTTACTTCTGTTCATGTGTTCAAAGCCAAGACAATACAGAAATGTTTCCATGATGCAGCTTCTCCTCTAAAAAAGCTTTCCCGGTCTCAACCTGGGTCTGAACTCACTTTCCCCGTCTCCTCTGATGCACCTATATGAAATATTCCCACTAGCTGGCTGACCTGCCAGTATTTTCAAGAACCAAAATAAACCACCACATAAGCTGGATGTGCTTTCCCTTCCCCAGGTTGTTAACTGGTAATTATTCCTGTTATAAACTATAATGAAAAAATCCTTTCTTGGACTAAAAAACAAGAAAGAAGAAAAAAACAAATCCTCTAAGGAACGCACTACAAAACTAGGATTTATGCAGAATGAATATTACCATTCTTCTTGTTTCTAATTGTATTGGCTTGTTTTCATTGTATGCCTAGGATTTTCAGAGCCAACTGGTTTTTAATATGAAAAATAAGACTTGAGACAGTCAAGCAATCTGACTGCCTAAAAAGGACCTTACAATCTCCCTAGGATTGTTGCAGTAATCACACCTAACAAACATTTCCTAAATTCCACCCCCACAGAAGAATACTTGACGTGAGACAACTTATGTAATTTTGACTGCAGTCAAGCTCAGGCAAAGCAGATCAATTAAAGTGGGATTCAATGCGCTTAAGACAATCCACCCAGAAGTTATGTGTCAAGGCGAAAGCAGTCACGTCCATGATCAACAGCGAGACACCTGTTTTCAGATGGTCCATTGCTCTGTCTTAAAGCAAGGCGTGTAAGGTAGATGGGATGAACTGTCCAAATACGCAAATACTGACCCTTTCAAAACCTGGTACATAAATGTACCTAAATGACAGTTCAGCCCTTATGTATTCTCTCTGAAATCTTTAAATTGTTAATCAGCACTGGTATTAAGTCTCCAAATCCACTTTTTTTTAATGTAACAAATATCCTTTGCTATCTAAGTCTCCTCCTATTCAGCCTAGGTGTTCATTTTTGTACTTACATATTACATCTAAAAAGAGTGTTTTTTAAATGAGATAGAGTAAGAATTGATGATACTTATTTGAAAAGAGCTAGAGGTACCTGGAGGAAAAAATATTATCAAAATGTTTAATCCTAAACTCAGTTTCCATGTCTCTAGTTTACAGGCAGAGACAAGTGTATACCTGCTTGTGTTTATACAGCACTAGCTATATTACTGGCCCTTACAAAAGCTGCTGCATAAGGCAGATTATACAGTACGGAGCTGAACAGGTTTCTGGCTGGCTCTGCAAAAAATCAAGAACGTAAAAGGATTTAATCTCTGTGTGACAGTAACTGCAGGCTGGGAACAGGACCGTACTGCCAAAAACTAGAAAACAGTCAACCAGGAAACAATGGCTAATATGCTGGAAGAGCAAAACCAATTCTCTTGAGGTAGCCTAACAATACAGCAGGAATGTCTCTGCTTGCAGAATGTTCCCATATCCTGGTATTGCTTTGGAGCAGGAAATCCTTTCCCTTTCACTTTTCTGTATTCCTCTAGCCTGGGGACAAACAGCCTTGGATGGACCTCTCTTGACCAGCACCAAAGGCTTCCAGGGGCTGTAACGGTTTTCAAAGATTTCTATGCACTAAGCTAGCACTGAAAATACAGATGTTGATTCTGTTGGCATTGGGCTTACTTTAAACTAAGCCTTTCAAACAAACAAACATACATAACATACATATAAACATACATACAAAGTTTATAGTGAAATACAACAGTTGGTTCCTTGCAATGCTTTTTGCTCCTGACTCTCAAGATTTTAACAGAGTAAATAAGTAGAAGCACACTGAAAATTAAGCATACTCTTTTTATTGCCATTTTACTGAACTAAAGAATCATCACTGGAAGTCTCAATAAATGCAGAAGCCTTTATGCAACTTATAGACATTTAAGGTGAATGATCACCCCAGGAAATATGAGAGGGGTTCCCACAGGAAGATGCAAAAAATTCTCAGAGCTGCGGACTCAGAGAAATAATGTGCTGCATCAGATCAAACAAATAACAATGCAAACTACAGGAAAATACCCTCAGAGGAAGGAAACTAATATTCTGTAACTGGGAAATCACTAGATGTTCAAAGCCAGGGAAACCACATTAAATGTGGGAAGGGGGAGGGATTTTTAATGCTTCTACATCTACATCTTTCTAAACAAGAAACAGAAGTGGTATGACTTCAGCGCAGAGAAAGTGGAAAAAAAAAAAAAAAAACAACCAAAACCAACAACCTATCTTCATTTACCAAAACTTTTTTTCACTTTACATTGACCAATCTGCTTTCTTGTAGAGGAAATGACAAAATCAGAGCTTTCAGTCACTGCTACGCCAAGTAGCCAGATTTTTTTTTTTAAAAAGTGCCAACTGAGACAAAAGGGTAGCATCCCTTGTGGACCAAAATTTGGAAATTAGTTTCTAAGTATCACTGAAAATTTCCAGCACTACCTAACACAGCATATGACTTCATGACAAGCTGGAAAGATACTAAGTAAATATTTTATTCTGCTAGGCAAATAAATGTTTAGGGTGAGGGTTTCTGGAACTTGTAATTCTGCAAGAACAATTGCTGGTGAGTCATGGCAAAGTTTTTTGTTTTATCTATAACAAATTACAGATCCATTAATTACAGTCTATGATGTTTTTAGCAATGTACCTTCACAGGACAGTTCAAACAAATTTATATATATATACAGGTTTTTAAGTTTCTCTTCCTTCTGTACATTTACACTCAAGTCCCTAAATCTGGGGAGTTAGAAATGGAAAGTGAAGTGGTTACCATAAAAATTTTATTGTCTATATGAGATCTGTTGGTCAGACAGCATACTACTTCTCTCAGAAAGTGAGTTGTGGAACTGGTCCTGCAAGGAGTTTATATCTTGCAGAGGTTTCACTCATCAGAATAAATTTTATATGTCCTTACATATATATCACACATATATATCATCATCAAGATACTGATGCAGTATCTGATGCAAGATACTGATGCAGTAGTGCTCCTGTAAGGGCAATACCTCAGTCTCTGAGTTCTCTGGGTGAAGGTGTTAGCTGTCAAAAGGCCCAACTTGATGGATGGAATATACTTCCTGAGCAATTCAAAATAAAAACTGGAAAAAAATATGCCATATGAATAGGTTGCTTTTCCTAGTCTATTTGAAGTAAAGGCATTCTATTTGTGTCTAACCACACAGTTGATATACCTGTGTTTATATGTTCCATGAGTATGAACTACGTAGAAGGAATACAACAAACCGTGGACATTCTGGTTCTTGTCACCTCAGACATTTAATGGGACTGACTTCAAACAGTATTCTTGCTGGCCTTCTTGCAGCGTAAGTGCTCACTACATCAATGAGATTACACAATAAAGTTTCTTCTGTCTGTGTGTAGCACTAATTAGCTCTTGCTAGACTGGGAAATGGGGTATTTACACTTGGACCTAAACTGAAGGGCTATCACCTTAGTTATTCTGGCCATATCAGAGCTAAGGGTACTTATGTTCCCAGTATGCTGAAATACTAATTAAGGAGAAAAAACAAATCAAAGAAGAGTGGACTGTACTTTTCACAATTACACACATTATTTAAAACCATATTTTGTAAATTTTAAAAAAGCAGGAGCAGCTGATTTTGCATGGAGAGCTAATAAAGTGAGTTAAAATAAAAATATAAATTAGTGTAAGGTTATATAGTTAAATCCACCCTCCTACTGTACAACGCCACTCTCATTTTTAGTTTGAAGAGCTAGTCCCACACTATCTATACTGACTGCCCACCTTTTATTAAAGCATAAGGAGTACACATACAACGCAACCATGAGAAGCAGTTGAGTTATTTCATCACTAGAAAACAGAATTATTGGAGAGTTTAGTACCAACACAGAACTGTTAAGCCAATTCTTGAACTCTACACTAAGTCTCACCAAAGCATGAGCTGGCCAGTTCATAATAAAGGTAATAACAAACATAACAATAGTCTTCATAATGAAGATCAGAATTTTTGAAAATCTGTCAGAAAAAAAAAATTAACAGCCAATTATAAAATTGCTCCTGAAAGCCTTAACAGACTAATGTGGAAAACTTACCTGTTCTGCAGTAGGCAACTGGACTACTTATTGTACAGCTGCACATCTGAATGTCCCAGATCTTCTTCCATATACTTCATAGCCACATGCATGTCACCTAACTAGGAAAGCAGAGGGTACAGGACTCTTGATAGCCCAAATGATTTTCCTTGGAATTATAGTAGAAATATACTGCTTAAACTAAAACATAGTAAAAAGATAACTTTCCATGGGAAAAAAAAAAAAATTATTTTATTTAAAAGGGTTAAAGGAATATCCCTGTGATACCTTTCTTTCAGTTTTCCACCCAGTGGAGACAACAGACTATTTTTCACAGATGGGCTAATAAAGAAAAGTGGTCCTTGAGTGCATCTCCCAGTCACTGTGGTTTTGCACTAGCAAAACACCACTGACTTTAGCAGAATTACCCTGACTTACATTAATGAAAGTCAGAGGGAAGTTTGCTCCAACCTGTTCTCTACAATGCCACAAAAAGTCCTATGAATACACATCATTCAGATACAACAAATGGCCTGCGGCAAGCTGACTTTCTTGTACCCAGTGCAACTTTTATAACTTCTGAGAATAGATCAGTCAATCAAACAAAATTATCCTGCCAAAGTCGTGACACCTGTTCACCACAAAGATAAAGGTCACAACGCTGGGGGAAGGGCTTTCACCGTTGTAAATGACTGGCTAGAGTTTTGCATTGTAGGTGAAATGCTGGATAGGGTAAACTGCAGCACTGCATTCATTCTGGAGTCTTAACTTGGAGGAAGAGAGAGACATTAATGAAAGAATCACTACAGCGGCGGCTATTGCATGGCCTTGCCTCTCGTCTTCCACCACCTGCAGGTACCAGCTGCACGTGTGAAAGACGCTCACGGACGTTTGGGTGAGCAGGCTTCAAAATACAGACTGGTGTTTCTTGGACACATTTTTTTCAGTCCCACTCCTCTCCGTGGAGCCAGCACTGAGGTAGACAAGGTGCTGTAATTTACAGATCAACGAGCCTGATTCTACAGAGGGCTAAGCACTCTCGGGCCCCAGCAAGCAGGAATTGAAGGAATTTGTGGGACAGACATGTGGGCCACCGAAAGACAGTGTGTGGTGGCAGCATTTTGCAAGAGATCAAACCTCTGTAACGGTTTCTTTCAGAGTTACTGGCTATAGAAGAGAAAAGGTTCCACACTGGGTCTTCTAAATCTCTATTAGCCACTGAAGTAGACGGTGTTATCTAATCTCCAGCTGATAAAAGCCTCATTTGATTTAAGGTCTGAAGCATATTTTATTCTAAAGACAAGATTATGGTTTGACTGAAACTAAGAAAACCAGTTTTTCTTCCCACTTCTGTAGTCTTTCTTCACGCAAAGAATGAAAAATACCTCAAGTAAGGATCTGCATCTGATTTATCAAGAAAATAATTTCTCCAGCTGAAAATAACAGTCTTCACACAGTCTAACCTTGGCATACAAATGTGTGTTATTTGATATTTTACCACCTGAGATGCTTCAAAATTTTTGTAACACTCTGGACACTTCTGAGATCAAAACAACTGACTTATGTTTGCCTGTATCAATTTTCCCATCCCTTTATTAAAGATCCTACTTTTGCTATTCTCTAATCATATAGTACAGTCTTTGCCTTGATGGACTTACATAAGTGTACCTGCAACCAGACCTAAACTTTTATGGGTTCGTTCTTTTGGAATACTAAGATGACATCCAGGATTGAACTATCATGCTGCCACAGTTTCTTTTCCATCCAGTCATTTGCATTACTTATCTTATTCCCTCTCCAACATTCAAATTTCTTTTGCAAAGAATTTTTTTTTTTATTTTATTGAAAATTTAGACACGATATTCATTGCCTTTTTAGTCACCAAGTCCCTACACTGCATGATGTTTCCACTTGTTCTTTCTGTGGTCTCTTCTTGTTGATGCTGAAGAGCTCCTTGCTACTTCATTTCTTAACTTTGGAAGTCTAATTCAGCTCACCTTTGGTCAGTTCCTTCTTCATTCTTATTATTTCTCAAGATGCAGGAGCCATTAACTAAATGGTTTTAACTTGCTTCTTCAGTCTCATCTGTAAGTCTCTCCTTTTTAACTGTGCAACTCCAACAGCCTGTGAGAAATTCACAGCAGTAGCAATAACAGCACCAGCACTGGCACCAACTATAACGTAAAATGGATGTTCTGCTTCTGGATGTTTTCACTCTGTCTGCACTGCCTTCCCTTAAAAGGCTTCAACTGCATATTGTGCAAGGAGCAGAACTAAAACAACAGTCACCCCCCTTATATGGTCAAGTATTACAGTGTTACTCCTTCCTGGTCCTTAATTTATTAAGCAAAAAGCAGTGGAATGCTAAGCCCTTGCACACAACACAGATAACCAGGACATATCATTAAGATAAGATACAAACTGCCATGGCTGGCAGAGAAGCTGTCAGGAGCATAAGGCAGAAAAAAAATAGTTAGTAGACAGCAAGTTCCTTTTATTTCTGCTTTCTAGTATGCTACATCTCACAGAGAAAGATCACAGTAACAGGAATCAATAAACAAAAGGCATCTGAAGACACTTCAGCTACAAAGGATCTAAAAAATTTTGCTTTTTTGGTTTTGCTTCCTCCACACCGCTCCAAAATTTTAACTTCGAAACACTTCTGCAGGTGGACTAAAGGTACACTGAATCAAGGTCTGATGTTCAGACGTAATTTCTGTCTTGAAAATCGGTAACTTCATGTGGATTTTTTTGGCTGACAACAGTTGTGAGGACGGTTATAGATTGCTAATAACTGCAGAAGTCATCTCCTTGTTACATTCTATTCAGGACAATTTGAATTCCCTTTCTATCAATGGAGCCTCCTGGCACTCACGCAACGTAACTGCGCTGCCAGCTAACTGTTCCAATATTCTCTCCTGCCTCTCAGTCTCACATTGGCCTTTCCCCGTGTTTGAAATCTTTCAACAGCAAAAACTAAAAATTATCCCAGCAGAAAGGCAAAGTCCTAGAAACACAACCTACCTTGATCATGCCTTGTAACACACAGCAACCATACATATTAGAAACTTATTTGAGCTACATGGAACACACTCATGTTCAGCACAACACCACTGTACTCCAAGGATGTGAACTATTTTGTGGAAGGTCAGCCCCTTGGCTTTGAATTCCTAAAACAAACAAATTTAAAACTTAGTATCTCCCTTTGGGCCCTTCAAGTTCATCGGACCTTTTCTGTCTCCTGTAGAAGCAGACTTTAAAAGGCTTGCACCAGCACAAGGAGAGTCAAAACACTCATCAGGGAACTCAGGCTCCCAAATACGCACACAGTGGGGGCCTGCAGTTATTGACACTCCTTGTTGCCACCTATAGACCATGGTGTGAACATACAGCTCAATGTTTCATACCGTTAAGTTTTCCTGCACACAGACTCCACTATCTCAGTCAAAAGTTACAAGCACCTTGTGCAACATATCAAAAAGAGAGCAGTCTTTAAAGTATTTGAGACACTTTACAAAATAATGGTAAACTAAGTTGTGTCTCTATCCCAACGGGCAACTTTCTGATTCAGTCCCAGGGGGTAAAAGTAAATTCACGTGCCTAACTTCATAGCCAGCTACAGAGCCAGGGGAGCACTGCAGAACTGAAATGCATTTGTAAGCAGGCCAACAGCTGCAGCACAGCTCTGCTTCAAATCTCTGAAGAAAGGGCTGCAAAATGCCTCTGCCTCTCCCCTGCTCTTCAGGGAGTAAGTGGTCAAAGTAAAAATAGCCAGCACAGCTCCTTGCTGAGTCTGCCTTTGCCTTCAAAACTAATGTGATAATCCTGTTCACTAGGGGCAGGAGGTGCAAGGATACTTTTTATGGACATTGTACTTTAGCCTAGTCTCCCTAATTTGCTGTGCAGTGAACTGCCACTGATGCAGAATTCAGTGGTGAATGGGGACAGTAAATGCACCTTTAACAAACACACGAAGCAGACGGCATGCAAAGCTGGAATTTTTCACCCCATATTTGCAGGTGCTGCAAGTAGGTTATTGTCATAGTGATCAAGATACGAAATTACTGACAATGTTAAAAGTATCAATAGCATGCAAGTTACATATGTGTTACCACAGTGAGATTGTTACCATCCCCAATTTGTGTGTGCCATGAGGCATTAAACCAGCTTTTTCTGAGAAGTTGAATCAGTTCTAAGAAGTTGCACCGGAGGAGACCTCATACACAGGCTTAGGTTTTAAGGCCTTGAGTACAGCTTTGGCTTATAAGTTCCTCTCTGAAGTGTGGATGATAAGATAGAATCCTAGCAATATGATTCCATGGCAGAAAAAAAGTTCCCTGAAGACCTAAGTGCTTAATTTTCTTTAATAGAAGTTTGTGAATATGGAAACTAAGAACTTCTCTTCTTCTCAAGGAAATACAGCAGTAAAGAAATCCCACCATGAAAACCTGTACTTTTTATCAGAAGCCTCTCCTTCAGACAGGAAACTGGCCAGTGAGCCTACAACATCTGTTTCTGCTCAGGCAGACTATCATGGTATGGACAGTGCTGTCAGCATGAAAGCACTGTAGCTCAGACTACAAAACACACAATTCTTCGCAGTCTCTGGAAAAAAAAAATGAAATCCCCTCTGTCAGCATTTTAAAAAATCTCAGCACTTTGACAGATTTTAGCATGGAGCAGATGTTCAGAAAAGAATGAGAAATGGACACAACTGCTAGATGCTAGACTTTTGCACAGTAATAATAAAATTAAATTGAATAAATACTGACTCAGTGGTGTTTGCTATAGGTAGAGCTACTAAGAAGCACTTTCTTGAAATTGCTTTTAACATTGGAATTCACCTGTAATAAATGCATTAGTAGGTCAAGAGGAAAAAAAAAATTCTCCTGCCTTTTTTTAAAAGAAAAATTAATTTAATCATAATGAGAAACATTTAATTCCAGAAGAACTATTTGTGCTCTTATTACAGGCAGTGGAACCAGGTCTTACATGAATTCACATCTAACTGATAGAAATTATTCTCAGTTACTTTTTACTAGGAATTAGTTGAGTGTAAAATTCTGTTTCCAAACTATTAGTAATTTTACCCTTTTGAACTCCTCACATGGCCAACACTTTTCTTTCTCTCCTGTTGAATGATAAAAGTCAGAATGAATCCACTGCGTCTAAAACTAACCCAGACTGTCAACTTGAATGCCTTTATCTGGACTGAGTTTGCTAAGAGTAAGTGTTTATTCTAAGTACAGTATTTATAGTAGTGTCCTTTCCTGCTGTGCGTGAGGGAAAACACAGACATGACAGGATGAGAAGAAACAAGAAAGAAGACCAGGAACAAGTCTGCAGCATTTCTCAGGTGCAGCTCCGCTAAATTCGTAGCCCAAATTTTCATGGGAGGAGGGGACTAGAGTGATTTAAGTCCTACTAGACACTCACTAACCTTAGGCAGCTCTGAAGGTGCAAATGACAGTAAAACACATGCCATGTTGTGCAACTAAGCATGGTTCAGGGATCTATAACCTCATGGCGAAGAAGCCATCTGTTCAGGAGGAAGCAGTCTGGTCCCATCAGTGCGGCGCTGTGCCCCCGTTGGTTGGTCTCCTTCACAGGCCGAGTTTGGTGCTTCGCTAGCACAAACACACACAGGCAGTGGGACTCTAGATAGTATCCCTGCACTGCTCTGTATTGTACCGTGTAGACATATGGGCTTATCCAGGCTTCCATGAAAAACACTGCATTGTGTGAAGCAGGCACGACTCAGACTTTGCTGAATTAGTGCACTGTATTTTCCTTAGCTGAAGCAGTGTTGAGAATGTTGACAAGCTTTATACGATTTCAAACTACAGTACTGTCTGTGGACACACAATCCAGTCTTCTCAGTTGTGTTCCTCCTATCCCTTCCACTTCCATGCCTTCCTATGTCTTTTCAGCCCTGCTCCAGCATGCCACCCATGCTGAGATTTATGAAGAGAAGCCATCTAGGAGGTTCGTGCTAGGGGATGCTGACTCAGTCACAGCACAACTGCAATTTCTCCTTTGCAGGACAACAAGTGTTTTACACAAGGGCTCAGCGCCAAAAAGTAATGAGGATAATACATAATAAAATGGGGGGAAAGACAAAACATTGAAGTCATGGAAAAACTAGCACTTTTGTGAAAAATTTCTTCTTTCTATATTCTGCATTCATTTTTTTAAATGAACTTTCATATTTCCATTCAATCTCTGGGGGTTCTCATGAGTCCAAAAGTTAACTGTGCTGAAGTATTTTGCTGAACTGGTGCCAAGAGGCAAAAGTCAACTATTTTGCTTTATTGAGTATTAAGCACCCATTATAAAGCAAGACTAGTTATGTGTACGGTAAGACCTGTTTCCAAGTAATCTGCTAACAAATCCAGTACCTTGCAAACAGAAATACTGCTCCTTATGAAGAGGAAAAAAATTGATGCCAAGGTGGACAGGGCTGTGTAAATAAAGATAAGTTGGAAGGTTTATTGTTTTAAAGGGAGGGAAGAAGTAATTTCAAAGTGCAAAAATGGACGTGTTCATCCTTTTGCTTCTGATTTCTCCTCATTGTGCACATCTATGTAGAAAAACAGGATGCTGCAGACACACCCTATAAAGAAGCCCAATGAACGATTCTTCAGTGTAACTAAAGCTAGCTGAGATGTTTGTCTGTGCTGAGACTATAAATTGCATGTGGTCCTCCTGCCTCACCCCTGCAGACGTCTCCTTTATCTCTAACCAGAAGTACCAATAGGAAAATTCTGTTGTTCATATGACTTTATTTAACCTTGTACTCAAGGCCCATCAAACAGATTAGCTTGAACAGGTATCAGTCATCACTAACAAATGAATTGTAGCTCAGACGGACTCCAAAGGCCAGTTTGTTGGACCCACATGGGGGAAGAAAACCTTCTAGAAAAAATAGTTACTGAATGTTACGAAGTTATTATGGTGACTTTCCAGCAGTCTCCCAAGTCACAGGGTGATGTTTAAAAGATCCTAAAGATAGCTGGTTAAATAAAGAGCGTGTAAAACAGCTCTTCTTAAATTGAGGCATGAGCAACAGGCACAGGAGGAACTCAGTAGACTCCTTGCCCATTTTATCTCAGGTATGGGAATACTCTTAGGCATGCTAAAGCGTTGCCAAGACTCTCATCCATTCATTAGTAACAAACTTTTAATGTGCTGAATGATCCATTTGAAGAATTTCCAAAAAGATATTGCCAGGTTTTCCATAACTCTTTCCAGTGAAAGAAAGAATTGACTTATGTGATACAAATAACAAAGTGTTCTGAAAACATATGACATGTGGAGCTTGATTCATCCTGCATTTGATGGTGGCTGTAAGGATAGAAAGGGACGGGTCCGATGGGTTAGTTTACGCTGCAGTTAGATATTATTACAGTAAACTCAGCAGGACATTCCACCAATACTTCATTCCAGTGAGTTACAAGAACCTAAACTCACTCTCTAATTATGCTGGCTGAGCGATACCCACCACAAAGACAATTTTTGCGAAGGAGCAAAGTCAGATTTAAACTGGATGAGGAGCATGCAGCTCACAGAGTGGTAACCACGTCAGTAAGGCATTGGCAAAAGCAAGCATGAATCAGGCCTCCTAAGCATTTCTAAATGATGGGAGAAAGAGCAAAACAAACTATGTTTGTACAGAGTTTTGACAAAAAGAAGCTAAGAGAGCTTTAGGTGTACCTGATGGGGAGCTCATTCATTTGAACACGAGGAAGTAATCTTGCAGATCTACCAGCCCCCAATAGGCCTCCTGAGAACATACAGACTCGTATGATTTTAGACCACAATTTCTTGTGTTTTTGAAGAACTATCTAAGCAAGATTCAGGTAACTAGGAGGGGTATAGAATTAGCTCTTGATTCTGGAAGACTCAAGAACCAAGAGCTGGTGTGGACCAGTGCACAAGGGCTGACAACCAATGCTGTCTGGCCTACAAAGGAGCTATCCTTACAATCACATCATGCCCAGTCTTCCCTAAGAAATCCATCTTCACATGGGAAGAAAGATACTGAAAAAAAACATGACACTGGATGATTGCAGAGGTAAAACAACCCAGCAGACGACCCCAGCAGTGAGTGACCAGCCAGTCAGGAGCAGCTGCTAAAGAACTTAATTCTTCAATTTACAAATAGATCTATGACTAAGCTGATTTCCTAACACAACCCAGCAGTAAGTGTATGGAGACATTTGCTGTATCTATGTTATTCCTCTCTGGAATTACAAAAAGATTCTGTAGGCCAGTCAAACCACCTGTAATGCCTGCCCATTGACATTAAGTAAGGAGGCTCTCTAGCATACTACAGGAAACCCATAGCATGCTGTGAGTCTACCCATCAGAGCAACAGTAAGAGTTACTGCGGAAAAAGAGATAGGGAGCGGCACCTTTAGTGTGCCACCTGGGAGCCTATCCATAGATAGAGTTCTGTCGCTCTTGGGCAGGGGGGAAGCAAATTTTGCCACAGTATTGTGGTGTTTGGTGGTAGAAAATAGCCAAAGTGTGGGGTTGCTCTCTCACTCTTCCTAGATGGAAAGAAAAAGTCAAAAGGAAATGTGAAAAACTTGAACAAAATTGAAACAAGGAGCAAACAACAGTCAGGGCACTGAAAATCCCTTAAACAATACGAATGCCAGTGATTATGGATGCCTCTTAACCTAGACCACCTATAACAATTAGTAATGTTTATGACATTTCAATAAAAGGACATACTGGAGTACCAGGAAGATATTGCTGAACTTCGGTAGTTAGAGATGGAAATAAATACCTTCTAGAGCACACAAAGATAGAGCACAGGTTCCCATGGTACTGCAGTCCTACACTTACCACACCTGAGATCCATACTACCAAACGAAATAAACAACAAAGAGCAATCCTTTAAGGAAATTTAGAGGCTGTGGCTTAGTCCACACTGTAACATTTTGGCAATCTCATGATGTTGTTTTAGTGGTAATAAATGCTACTTGGACAGCAAAACCCTAATGGGTTTCATCAATAACCAAGGCCATACTTCTTCTCAGAAATTTAAATAAGTGATATAACTGATACAAGTGATGAAAACATGAAAATTCTCACCGGTCTCCCAGCCAAATCAGGTAGGGTAAAAAACTACTTATGCATTACAGTCACAGGCTATATATATGGGAAATTATTCTTCTTCTCTTTAATATAAATAACACACACACAGTGTATCATATGCAAGTTCATGAAAATGCCATCACTGCCTTTGAACTGTACATTTCCAGGAACCTAAATTTACAAGTTTGAAAACTTCTAACAAAAAGTATTACAGTAACTAATTTTGTTTTTAACTGTTTCTCCTGGTTACAAATGTTTTGGAAAGCTTTGCACAAGATGCAGTCTGTGTAACTCCTTCTTATTATGGGGTTGTTTTCTTCAGTGTGTGGGATGCTAACAGGTGTACTCACCACAATGTTCCACACCAAATGCTGTTCTCATGTTGCTTTAGTCATCAGTTCGAGATTCAAATCCAAAATGCATAACTTCACACCCTCTTTTGTAAGTGTTTCAAGACTTAACTCGCAAAGGAAGTATAACTTTCAGGACAGAGTGCCTGTTACTCCTTGCCTTCTGAAAACTTCATTGTCCCCTTCACACAAGGTCTAATAGAATGACTAGAAACAGCTGTTGACATATACAGTATCTAGATATGGCTGCGATAAAAGTAAGGATAAAGCAAGACACAAAAGCTGCTTTGCTAAAGACAACTAGCAAACACAAGCGTTTCTCTGAGTATACAATGAGGGAGAGATGTGCTTTGGCAGCAACATATCCCAACAGAATTTTGTCTTGCACATAATAAAACCAGTTGGCACAGTGCTCTGAATCCCTGTGAGGTGAAATTAGAATCATACAATATCTCAAGTTGGAAGGGACCCATAAGGATTATCAAGTCCAACTCCCTGCTCCTCGCAGGACTACCTAAAACTAAACCATATGACTAAGAGCGTCGTCCAGACGCTCCTTGAACACTGACAGGCTTGGTGCCATGACCACTTCCCTGGGGAGCCTGTTCCAGTGACAAATTGCACACGTATGTACTGTAGATCCACACAGAATCTGAGGTTTGATCGCAGAGTTCATAGTACTAATGAAGAAAAGTCCAACCATCTGGCAAGCATGTGGCCATGCTCTCCAGATGTACTGCAGTAATCCCTAAGGTTATTCATGCCCTTCCTGGCTGAGACACAAGAATCACTTTTCATTACTATTTCAGCATTCATATGCCTATAGAGTAAGTTAACTCCTCTTTGTCAGTAAATTAAAGGACGAAGGGAATGGACAGCAATCACATATGATGACTTCTAGCATTTTCACTGAACTTGGACATAACAAATGTAATTCCTTTAAGGATTCCAAGCTTATCTTAGCCTCCGAATTCTGCCATGGCTCAGCAGCAGAAAGATTATGCCTTGTTCTGGGAAAGATACTGTCCACTTTTTTTATGAGTGCAGCTGACCGTATTAGACAGTCCGTGTCTGTCCCATTCCCAACAGCATGGCCTGTGACTACTTAAGCTCTGCGAGCAAAAGCAGGTTTTTTGATATATACATCCAGAAAAACACCCGTCCCTGCTATGCTCTATTAACAGCCTGCCTTGTTACTGGCTTCCTGAATAAGGCAGGTAGGAGAACAATCTTCTTAATGCCCAGAAAGAACAGAAACAAACAAAACGACTCAGGTTGTTCAAAGCAAGCCTGTCCCTGGAAAAGGAAATTCACCTACCAATATAAGATACAAAATTACACAAATGAATTTCAGTGGTGGACTTTGTCCCATTCAGGATTTGGCAAAAACTGCATATTTAGTGCAACAATGAAATGCCAGAAAGGTCTGCAATGCATGCATACTATGGGGGAAAAAAGCTTGAACAAGGAACAACCAACACTCAAAGCTTCCACACCTCCCCAACCTCAAAGAGGGACATTTTCTGTTCCAGCCTCAAGTCCTGCATGGTCACTGCTGCATACAAAACCTGTGAGTTTTCCAGCAATAAAAATGGTCTACGAAGGCAAGGGGGAAATGTTTTGTAAGTTCTCTTATTCTATAGAAACTGTCAGGGAGATTTTATTATACCAGAAAAGAGAAGAGATGTAATAAATGGACAAAAGGGAGAGGTATTCTCCTCACATCCTTCTGCAGATACTTAGTGAGGTGAGCCTCAGTAATGCCATCACTAATGACTGGCAAGACCTGTGGTCTTTTACAGGAAATGCAATAATCCTATGAACCTACACACAGGGACAAAACCCTCCATTAACTCAGGAGTACCCATGGCCCATATGAGGTCAGGTGGTTCAAAAGGCTCTGTGCTTATGCTCATTGACAAAGATGCAAAACAGATGTGCATATAACCACAATATGTGGTACAAAACTCTGTATTGACAGCGATTCAAATTGGGGTTTCAGTACTCTTGAATTGTCTGAATAATAGAGAAAAAATAGCTTTAGGTACATATCAGAAGTTACTGGTTGCTTCCACAGCTTCTTCTTCACCTCCCAAGTACTGTAATACTACATCTATCCTCTCATGCAGAGTCAGCAGGATAGCTCAGAAAATTATCGGGAAAAAAACAGTGCAGTTTCTCCAGTTGGATAATTCCTTGGTTTAGAAGAAAATAAAGAAGTAAGTAATTTAAGGCAACATCAAGGTTTTCTATACATCACCTTGCTGTTAATCATGGTAACTACAAGACTGCAAGAGTGCAGGCAGGCTCAACAGTCTTGGTAGCATGAGGACTTTCCAGCAAAAGTCTCTTCATAGGGCCACAGCATTATAAAATAATTCAGATTGGAAGAGACCATGGGAGGTCTCTAGTCCAACCTCCTGACCAAAGCAGGGTCAGCTATGAGATAAGAAGAGGTTGCTCATGTCTTTATCCAGTTGGAAACGGAACAACTTCCTTGTTTCAAATTATTATAATTGCCTCTTGTCCTCCCACCATGCATAGCTGTGAAGTGCCTGGTTCCATCTTCTTGACAGCCTCGCTGTAGCTACAGGCAGCCGCTATTAGGTCCCACTGAAGCTATCCTTCTCCAGCCTGAACAAACCCAGTTCCTCAACCTCTCCTCGCAGGGCCTGTGCTCTAGCCCCTATCTGTCTTGGTGATCCCATTCTGAACTCGCTCCAGCTTACTGCTGTCTTTCCTGCAGAGGGGATCCCCAAACCAGACACAATATCTAGAAGTGGTTTCACAAGTGCTGAGCGGAGAATAATCACTTCCCTCACTCTCTGGGCCACGCTTTTATTCATACAGCCCAGGGTGCTGCTGGTCTTCTCCAATTCCAGGGCACACAATTGGCCCTTGCCCAGCTCACTGCCCACCAGGGCCCCTGGCTGTCTCTGCAGAGCTGCTCCTCAGCCCCTCTGTCCCCAGCCGGCATCACGGTAGGGCTCTGCCTTTTTAGGGGCAGGATTCAGAGTTTGTCCTTGCTGAATTTTATCAGGTCCTTGTCCATCCATTCCTCTCAGCTGTCCAGGTTCCCCTGGCTGGCAGCTCTGCCTCCAGCATACCAACAGGTACCCCCCAATCTGGTGTCATCTGCAAACTTGGTTAGAGTGCCCTCCATCCCCTCTTCCAGACCCCTGATAAAGATGTGAAACAGGACAGGTCACAGAACAGACCCCTGCACTACCCCACTTTTTACCAGCTCATTAACCAAGGCCCTTGAACCTGACCACCAAACCAGATTTTTACCTGTCTTGTTGTCCACCCATCCAAATCATAAAGTCCTGAGTTGGATACAAGAATAATGCAGGGCACAGTGTCAAAAGCCTTGGTAAAATGGAAGTAAATGACATCTGCTCCCCTAACCTCATCAACAGATTCAACCATTTTACCAGCCAGGCAAGCAGACTGGTTAGACATGATTTATTCTAGTAGCTCCCTAATGATGCCACTGAGATTTGGATTTCCTTCCTTACACTAGTTTGGCTTTTTCTCTCTTGAAAACTGTTCTGTGGATTTTAAGAGAGTGAGAATTAGTAAAAGTGCTCTGTGTGGTTGTGGTACTTGACTGGGAAGGGAAAGGAAGAAAGCAGTTTAACAACTTTATGATAGCATTCATAGAAACAGAGAAAATTAAAAAGGAAGACAAAACTATAATATGCCATAGAAATAGACTGTTACTACAGAATCACAGAATGGTTGAGGTTAGAAGGTTCTTAGGCCTCTTCCATTTCCCCACAAAAAGAAACAGAAGACAAAGTTTCTTGTCCTCCAAAATTAATCTGACACTTCAAGTGACTATAACCTAAAGTAAGATCTAACAGGACACTCAAACTTCTTCAAATAATGTGAAGTACCCTGGCTTTGTCACAATCTTACAGAGATCTTCTTCAAAACACCCAGAATGTAAAGAACAATTTCCTGTCTTCTTAATTTGTAAACAATCTAAGTAACTTAGCAGAAGGTTATACTTTAATACATATAAGAAGTAGAATTTCTAAACACACTGCTTTGAAATTCTGCGCCAGGAAAGTTTTCTTTTAAATCAGCACGAAGCTTTCTCCATGAAGGTCACCCATTTACAAAAAATCCACTGATGGGAAAGGTTGCTCTTGGGCTGATACCAGCTGTGCTGTCCGCAACAGGCAAAACATGTTCAGACACACTAACCCATGTGGAAGCCTTTCTAGGTTGAAGCATAAAATAAGACTGCTAAGCCCTTGAAAGAAAAGTGGCCCTTATTTTAAACTTTCTTTTAGTAGTCACAAAGTCTTCTCTAACTGACTTGCTGTAAACTTCCTCAGATTGTTTTAATTAAAACACTTTGGGACTGTTTGATCTGGACATTTGTAGGACTTCCTGTTGTTTATTCATAGATGTATACTTTTTGAGATATAAGACAGATGCAGCACTAAGAAAACTGTGGACTTTCTGTTACCCGACATCTGTCTATTGCACAATGCAAGGCCTGCTCAGAACGTTTTGCAAAAGTAGGTAGTTTTTCACGTGTGGCACATTAAGCCCGGACAAAAGTCTGTTTGTTTGTGAGAACTGTAAACAAACGCATTTCTTAACAAGAGTCAACCAAGTTTACAGAATATATTTATGTCCCACCAAGCACCAAATCTTGCTCTCTGTCCACCAACTTTGGTGGACAAACTGACCTCATTTATGGCCAAAGCTTAAGCTGGAAACAGAGCACTGCATAGTTTTCAACTCATCTTTTCCTTTTAAATGAAGAGAGCTTTCAATACACCTTTCTGTACGAAGTCCTGAAAGCTGCACATTGCACAACCAATGAACCTGCTCATTTTAGGCTAAGCAGCTATAGCTTTCCGCTCCAGGCGCAGGCCAGAATGCAACTAACTATGAATGAGAGTAAGAGTTGTATGTCATGTAATGCTGCTCTGCAGCTTGCCGTTCCTAACAGGGGCAAGTTGCCTTCAGGCTCAGAACTGGCCAGTGAATCCCTCTCAGACCCAGAAACTATCTGTCTTGTGTGCCAAGTAAAAGGAGGTAACCCACAGGACCACCTAGCCTCTCTTGCCATTCATTCATAAAGAACAACACAGAGTTTTCTACTGATATTTCACAGAACACCAACATGTTTTCTGTCCTTTTCTTCACAAGTAATGAAATGCAGCCACTGAAGAACACAAGATGCAGCATCAATTAATTCTCTCCTGGGAAGTTCAAAAGCATGCAATACATTGAAAGAGGTTCATTCTCATTTTGGCTGAGAAAGCATCTGAGAGCATCTGAGACTGCTGCCATCCTGAGAAGTGTTAAGAATAAACACTTACCACACATACATCCAAAATGTGGCCTGCCATGACCACAGTGGGAGGCACGTTTTCATCAGTGCAGGCTAGGACAATGAAACACTGGATAGCCCAAGAATATGGTGGGCTTGCAACAGCCAAATATACCACACTATACTAAAGCATACCAAATCCAGCATCAAAAAAAAATACAAGGAAGACAAAGAATGCTCCTTGATGATATCCTTGAAAATATTTGCAATGATAAATCACCTCCACTGCTTAAAAAACATTCAGGTATGAAAGCATAACAGCTAGTTTCCAAGCACATTGTAGAAATAAAACTAAGAGGCACAGCTAATGAAAGAACATCAATGCCTTGTAATCACAGCTGTTTTTTTCTCCACAAATCTTTTCAAACATGTCATATCTGTGTAAATAAAATGTTTAGCTGCATAACATATTTGAAAGCTGATATAGAAAAACTACCATTCTTTACTAGACATACAAGCATGAAGAGGACATATATAGCTATTTTTAATATTGCAATGTTATTTTAAAAGTTACAAATCCTGAACAAATTTCCCACCACAGTGCTCAACAACTTTGTATTGAACTTCAAACATGTTAAATTATATTCATGAAGGTTTTATGCAGCATTCCAGAACAGAACTTGTCCTTCTGCTCCCTCTAATTTAAAAACTGCTTGTACGTGACATGGACTCAGTTTGACAGAGGTGTCTTAAAAAATTCACAGCAAGCCTATTCCAGATAAGAGAAAGTGAGACTGATTTATCCTACTGAAGGAAGATAAAAAGAGTGAGGTCACGACTGGCATAACTTGAACAAATCACAGTCACTGAGTGAACGCAGTATCAACCATGTAGAAAGATGTATTTATAACTTGGAGAAGTCTTTACGTTGGAAGAATCCCTTACAGCTCAACAGTAAATGACATCCATGTAGAGAAAGAAATGCACAGCGCCTATCTGGCTTCTGGCACAAACTTCTTCATTAAAACAGGTGATCAATACAGAAGAAGGTTGCAAAGAAACAATAAGCTACAGATTCCCAAGAACAGACAGACAAAAAAAAAAAAAAACCAATGTTGGATTTGTAAATGAAGAATTCAAGGAAATAATCACAAAGACACAAGTGGAATGTAGTGTGCTGTTCTCCATGGCCAGAGGTATATGTTTCTTTAACTGCTACTGCTTGTTAAACAGCAATAAAAGGCCCCATCCATTAATTCATTCAAAAACCTTTTTCAATGTTTACAGAGGAAAAACTAAGCTTTACAGGAAGAAGCAGCAGAAGCACTTACACTGGACAACACATTCCTCAACAAAAACATATAGGAAGGGTCCAGTGCTTCAAGAAGAAAGGTCTCCTTGGGTCTGCATTCCCTGGTTGAGAACTGGGTTTAGACCATTGACTCCCAACAGCACTGTCCCTGCTGGTACCAGGCCCTGTGAACCACTTGCAGAGGAACAGTCAGCCCTTCTTTCTTCACCTTCCCATCAACCTATATAAATTTTTGTGCACAGCTTGACTTTGACATAACACAGTACACACTAGCCCGTTATTCAAGGTTCATGATGCCCTTGCGGTTTCTTTCTATTATAACTGTGTTCTAAATGACAAAGAGAAATGTTCATTATTTGTTACTGGAGATAATTTGCTTCTCTGGTGCTTCCAGGTAGGAGTGAGAGACAAAAGCAAACTGACCTAAGCTGAGAATGAAGAGAGGACCTCTTCTTGGACAATTCCTACCAAACAGCCAACTCTTTCTTTGTTTCCTAATTCTCACAGTGAGGTAAAAACTCCTGGAGCACTGTTGCTCCTCTCTAAGCAGTAAGAGAGAGCAACCCACCTGATAATAATGAGTAAGCAGAAATCCAGCCTTTGCTGCAAGTGGGCAAACTTTCCCAGGTAGTTGGACAAAATAATTGTAAGAAGACAGTTAGTTGAATTAATATTTTTCATCCTGTCTTTGTGTCATTCATTGCTGCTTATAATGTCTGGGGCTCCTGTCCTAAAAAAAACGAGCATACAGAGCCATTTAAGCAAGCTTCCTGCTGTGCGCCAGACAAAATGGACACCACTCCAAACCAGCACTGTGAATTTAAGAGTTCCTTGCTGCCAGGGTCAGCCTCCTTCCTGCACCCAAGACCGCTTGTTTAGAGCTCATCACATCTCTGCTCTTCACTGCATGAAGACATTTCTTTAAACAAGTCAGAACAGTCAGTGTCACTGCAGGCCCCCTTAAAACCTGCCTCTAGCTGACCAGATAGTAAATGAACAATCAGCCGACAGAACACTGATGTGTCAAAGTTGCATTAAAAGATGGTCTACCAGATGTAAAGTGGCAGGGTGCTGCATGGTAAGGTGCTTAGCTTTGCTCAGGGTAAGTATAATCAGAGCACCTACATGCTCTTGAAATGACCTGGCTATAGAAACAAGGCATCAGATAATGCTAGCCACAGTGGTATTCTCTCAACAACCTTCTTTTCCAGTGCCAACTTGACTGCTATTTTCCACACCCATCCAGCTTCGTAATTCCTGCAGAAACAAGTTTTACTCACCCTTGTGATTCTCATTTTGGAGACCATTAGCTAACATGTCAGCCTTTCATTTCCTTTCCTGTTATGCAGACATCAGATAAATCAGAATACAAGGATATGAAAAAAGAATAGTTTGTTAACAGGGTACACAGCTTCACATTCCCCACAAGAAAAAGAACACCAACCTAAGGGTACATATCGCCAGAGAACCAAAGTCTGGAGACGTACTGCCACAATCCTGTTGACGTTGGAGCACATTAAAGCAGATGTTTCCTGTCAAGTGTTACGCTCTCCCTACAGTACATACTAGTATATTCCAGCAGTCACTTCAAGCAAACACATGTAAATGTTAAACATCTTGAGTGAATTCTCTTGTAATCCACTGCTCCATTTGTTAATGCAGTATTCCTAAGCAACATTTACAGTCCTCTGGATTATTGCTTCCTTCTGTTTCAGTTTAATAATGCACTGCGAAAAAATATTAAACAACACATTATCACGCATACAAGTGAAAAAGCATTAGATTTTCTAAATCCCTTCTTTCAAGTACTATATATGATTTTTTTTTATAGCTAAGGAAAAGCTCTAGTACAAAGATTTAGGCTAAACTGTGGCCACACAATATGGGTGCACCATAAGAAGAGGTGGTTTTCATTTGCTCTCTAGCACAGACTTCAGGAGTGAGGCCCATGACCTCAAAAGACAGTAGCCAAGTGGACAGGAATTGATCCAATTCCCTCACACGGCAGCTACTCTTAGTACCAAGGTCAGAAGCGGGCAAAAACAGACAGTTCGGTACACTACAGTAAGATTAATTTTGTAGACACAAATCAAATTACACCTTTCAGACAATAGCAGGGCTCTGATGACCAAAGAAGTGTTATCCCAAAGACACTGTGATGACACCATCAAATACAACGAAGTATTTCTAGCAGCATTCATCTTGCTCTCATGAAAAAAAATTAAGAAATGTTCACATACAAGCTCTTTTTGACCATCATTATCTCTGTTTCCCTACTCCGGTAATATCTGTTGGGAAAAGATTTCCAAGTGTTTAGATGTTTTATGGAGTAGTGACTGTATTATTAAATCCTGTGCTTGAAGTTAGCATTTCCTAACTTCTTCAGGAAGATTAGCAAGTAAAATGTAAGTTTCTTTTGTTTTGCTAGGCACTATTTCTGCTATCCTACTGCATCTACTATTACAAATGTTGCCGTGTCCTTTTCAATCATCTTTATTGTAACACTTTCTCTATTTCTAGTGTTAGAACAACAAAATACAGAAAATAAGAAGTATCAGCACTCAACAGCACAGGAGAAACCTTTAATTACTCTGTTTATTAAATGTGCTTTCCCTCCCTTGTTAATCAAGTGTTGTTCTTATTCTTGTCCATACTATTACATGATGTAGATAACAGTTGGCCTGAAAGTCCTTTTCCTTTATTTATTTTTTTCTAACTCATTAACAAAAAGGACTTTTCAAAGTGTTTTTAAACAACCATTCCCATGGAACTGAATGGTACAGCACATGCATTAAAGGCCAAATTATGACTAACTCAAGATGTCATACTTCAAGATTAAATCTAGCGAGGTAAGTGGGACATGTCTAAGAAACCCATGGATGTCGACTGGTATAAATAAGAACAAAACTTACCACTTAATCTTTGTGTATAAGGTCTGCTATGCATCTACTACCTCACATGGAATAAATGCTGATTTGAATGAATGACAGTCTAGATACGAGAGAAATATTTAAATGTTTAAGGGATTTGTTTTAGATGTTGTACGGAGTGTACGTGGCAGGGTTTGCCAGAGGGGGCCTGCAGGGGCGGCCTCTGTGAGGCAAGGCTGGGGCTGCCCTATGCCAGACACAGCCAGTTCCAGTCAGCTCCAACAGACCCACCACAGGGCACAGCCGAGCCCAGCAGGCAAGCTGGTGGCCCCTCTGGGAAAACATACTTTAAAAGGGCAAAAAGCTGCCCAGCAGTGAGGACTGAGGAACAAACGTCCCTGCGAACACCAAGGTCAGAGAAGAGGGAGGGGGAGGAAGAGCTGCTCCAGGTGCTGGAGCAGACATTGCCCTGCAGCCCACGGAGAGAGCCACGGTGGAGCAGATGGATATTTCCTGACAGGAAACGCAGCTGGCGGAGAGCCGCGCTGGACCAAATTTTCTCCTGAAGGACTGCAGCCCGTGAGGAGAGCCCACGCTGGAGCAGGGGAACAGCGTGAGGAAGAAGGAGCAGCAGAGGGAAGCTGTTACGGACTGACCCCAACCCCATTCCCCATCCCCCTGCACCGCTTAGGTTTATTTATTGCCAATTTTAATTGGCAATAAATTAAATTAATTTTCCTCCAGTCGAGTCTTTTGCCCATGACAGTAATTGGGAAGTGATCTCCCTGTCTCTATCTCAACCCACGAGCTCTTTCATCCTATTTCCTCCCCCCGTCCTGTTGAGGAGGGGGAGTGAGAGTGGCTGGGTGGGGGTCTGGCAGCCAGCCAGCCGCAGTCAACCCGCCATAAGTATTTGGATACATATTTTGATGTCCATTTTAGAAGCACCTAACAAAATCCTTAACATTGGTATAACTACAAATAGTTAATAGTTGCAAAAAAGGCAAAAGCCAAGCAGTTTTGGAAAGTTATGCAAACAGGATAGATTACAGCTAACATCAGATGACAATCCATAACATTTCACTCAAAACTTCTTACTTATTTCATTAAAATCACTATTTGGAAGTTCATTAGAATTTATTTCATTGAGTTCATTTTGACCAATACCCACAAGCTTTCACTGTCAGATGTTTCACTCACCTTAACAATATACTTGCTACTACAACTAGCACTATGTAACACAAGAGTCGTCTTCTAAAGACAAGAGTGAGGCGAGGGATGAGTGCAAGCCTTAAGCAAGGAAGACCTGCCCTCAGCAGAGGACGAACACATTGGGGGACACTTAAACAAACTAGACATACACAAGTCCATGAGGTCTCAGGTGCTAACAGCGACTTCAAGGCCACTCTCTGTTATCTTCAAAAGGTTGTGACAATTGAGGGAGCCTTCTGAGGACTGAAAGCAAGCAAATAGCACTCCTATATTCAAGGGTGGCAAGAAAGAACATCTAGAGAACTACAAACCAGTCAGTCTCACCTGAATCCCTGGGAAGGTGATGCAGCAACTAATCTAGAAATCATTTCCAAACTCGTGGAGGACAAGAAGGTCCTCCACGAGTAGTCAACATGGATTTAGGAAGAGGAAATTATGACTGATCAACCTGATAGCCTTCTACAATGAGGTTACTGTCTCAGAGAACAAGGAGAGAGCAGTAGATAGTCTATCTTTACTTTAGAAAGGCTTTCAACTCTATCTCCCATTACATCATCACAGACAAAATGACAAAACACACAGTAGGTTAAGTCAACAGCGAGGTGGACTGAAAAGTGGCTGAATTCCAAGGCTCAAATGGTTGTGATCAGCAGCACAAAATCTAGCTGGAGGCCAGTCATCAGGGGTGCCCCCCGTAGGTCAATACTGTGGCCAATACTATTTAACATCTTTATTAATGACCTGGACAATAGGGCAGAGTGCGCCCTTAGCAAGTTTACAGATGATACAACACTGGAAGGAGTAATATACCAGAAGATTGTGCTGCCATTCAGATGGACCTCAACAGGCTGGAGAAACTGGCAAACAGGAACCTCATGAAAGTCAATACAGGGCAATGCTGCCAAGCCCTGCACACAGGGAGGAATAATTCCTGGCACCAGTACATACTGGGCGCCAAAAAGCTGGATAGCAACTCTTCAGAAAAGGACCTGAGGTCCTGGTGGACCATGAGTTGACTATAAGCCAGCAATAAGCTTTTATGGCAAAGAAGGTCAACAACATCCTGGGTAACATTAGAAGAGCACTGCCAGCAGGTGGAAGGAATTGAGCCTTCCTCACTACTCAGCACTATCAAGACAAAACCTGGGGTCCTGAGTCCACTTCTGGACCTACTGGAAAAGTTCTGGAAAAGGGCCACAAAGTTGACTAAGGGATGGAGTATCTGTCATACTAGGACAGGCTGAGAGAGATGGGATTACTAAGCCTCAAAGAGAGAAGGTTCAGGGGGGAAATCTTGTCAATGTGCATAAATACCCAATAGGGGGTGAGGGGAGTAACCAAGACAGAGCCAGACTCTTCTAACAGTGCCTAGTAACAGGACAAGACACAACAGGAACAAACTGAAATTCAGGAAATTTTGTTTCTACTTATGAAAAAGCTTTTCTACTCTGAGAGTGGTGAAATACTGGCACAGGTTGCCCAGAAAGACTGTGGAGTCTCCGTCTTTGGAGATACCCAAAACCCAAGTGGACATGGCTCTTAGCAACCCACTCTAGTTGACCCTGCTTTGAATGAGGGTATTGGACTAAATGATGTCCAGGCACCCCTTCCGGCCTCCACTAATCTGTGATTATTTCCTCCTTTTCTGCCAGAATTAATAGTCACAGTACAGTTTTTAAATTAATTTGTAATGCTTCCAGTGCGTAAGCTTGAAGCATGAGCTTTATGGGTAGATATACAAAAGGGTTCTGTGACAGTTGTCCCTGGAGCACACACGACCAGTCCATTAGAAAGGAATAAAAGGGATCAAGAAACAAAAAAAGCAATAGATTTAAAGCATACACTAGTAAGCAGTAACCTGAAACCTACTGCAGGACTTAAGCAAGCAGTGTTATCCATTCTTTTCTGAATGTTCTACTCAAAGCACAAAATATTTTCCTTACTGATTTTATTATATTGGAGGTGAGACATGCAGCAGCAAACACAGAGAGGATGCTGGCCCTTACAGTAAACAACATGGTATCAGACATCACATTTTGGAAGAGAAAGGATTTCCCTTCCTATTGCAGAAGTATAGATTGAGGTTTTAGAATTTTAATACTAAATATTATGCTGGTGTGCTAATTCTACGTAGAATTGCTCAATCTTTCTTTTTTCCTTTTTGCTTCATTGTATTAGGAATATTCTTGTCCGTCCAAAAGGCTTTGTTTTTTCCTTGCAAGTTGGCCAGTTAGTCCATGGGAATGGAATCATGAATGCCTTACTCATATTCTTTTACACCCACTGTCCCACTCTAAGATTTCACTGACGCTAGTGGAACTGTCCCTTATGTTTATAGATACATGAAATTGGAATTCAGTTCAACATGAAACCTATACTGAGAATCAACCTGTTTGTTAGCCACTCCTTCAAGCAATATATTGGATTTCAGAGAATGGCATTCCACGATTTTACTGAAAAATACCTCTTACAGACAACCATCTTTCCTGGAAGTTCAGCAGCTCCTTATGGTGGGTTTCACTGAGAATCCTGGAAGACAGGATGGCTCAATAACTCATGCAGTGAACCTCTGAGGAAGGTGTTTATGATACTCCTTACTGCGTTCCAATCCATGTAGCCAGCCAATATATAGGAAAAGTGACTTGCTTAAGATGAACTACTGACTGTGATTGCAGGTCTAAGGTGCGCTCTTCAATGAGTGAGTTCAGCACTGGCACTCATCAGTTCAGCAGGTTATACAATTTGGGCCACCACAGCATGAGAATCTCTGGACAACATTATGGTATTTTTACAAAAAATTAAAATTCAGTTATTTTGGATTGTCATGTGTGTAAATGAGTCACAAAACAAAAGCAACCAACTTTGAAAACATGTAACTTTTAAATCTTCAGGAAAACAAAGACAACCACAAAATGAAAGAAAAAAAGAAATTCAAGTGTCCTGGATACAGACTGCAAACTTCATAATAATAAATATTTGTAAGAATGGCTGGGAAAATATTTACATGCTTCCATCATTATCAATTCCTCAGTTTTATTTAATAATCAGGCTTAGCTCCACAGAACTAAATAAGGCAGTAATCACCATGAGGCAATCTGTGCTCCAGAAGGTCAAGTAAACATTGTCAGGAACATAATTCAAATAGTCACAGTGTTATTGAAGGGGACTTCAGTATAGTCATACTTTCTGACACAACTACCAAACTTCAAGGCAAGAAGACAGACAAACATATTTAAATGTCACTGTTTCTTCAAGTCTTACAGGAATGCAGATATCCTGGGTTTTACATCCAAAATGAACCTCTCTTTATTTTATATAGTATTTCAATACAATGGCAGCTTTCACTTAAACAATGAGATTTTTGGCTCTCTAAACGGAATAAACAAAATACAGCAAACCCTGACCTAACAGTATTTCCTTAAACTAGACCATCTACCTACAAGTAAGGAATATTTCCCTGAAGACTCTGTCAAGCATTAGAGGAAGCTTCTAGCTCTGAATTTCGTAACTTTCAGAAATTTCCTGAATAGGGAAGCACCCTAATATTCTTGCTTTTCAAAGAGCAATCAACCTTCTCATACGAGCTACGTTTCACTTTAGAATTACTGTTTCCTGATTAGACACATTTAATGGGGGCAGCAGATCATTCCTGTGGTAGTAAAGCTATGCAATCAGATCAACACTGAGACACAACTGACTCAGTGAATGCTCTTTCCACACAGAACATATAAGGCAATAATATTTAGCTTAATCCTCTTATGCCAATATTTACAGAAAATTTAGGTCTGGATGAGACTTGTTCAAAATTCAGCTGCTAACACAGAATGCACATCCAGCAAATCTTTTAAGAGCAGATTGGGCTTGTCAGAAGTAGATTTAGGTATACTTTTAACCTGCCTTGAAACTGGAAATGGATTTCATGACTGCCTGCAGTCCTTTCTGGAACATTTTGTATCATAATAGATGATATATTTCAATGGCTTAAAATAAGGGGGGGAGGGGGTGTTAAATGCTTGTTTAGTACTGAATTGCTACTTTATCTGTTTTAAACGTCCATGATTTTCATAAGCAGGGCTGCTAGATTAGGCTGCAAACCATTATTTACCAAAAAAAAGAGTAAAGTTATTTGGAAAAGGAATTACCAGTCAAGTGTTTGTACTCTCAAAAAGGTTCAACCTATTTATTTCTTTTCCAGGCTGAATTAAACTATTTTCATCCAAGTAAATGTTGGTAAAATTAGTCTAGGTAAGATCAAAATATCATCAGAACTAGCTAAAACAATAAAGCACATAAAGATTGTGAAAATTAGAAGCTCTTATCAAAAGACTTCACAATTTTGGAATTGCTATGTAGTGCAAAACAGAGAGATTACTAATGTAATGACCAAGGTGATATAAATAAATGTTTCGTCTTACTTGTCCAGGGCTGTGCTGGTAGGCATGCTCCTGCCAAATCCTCGGACACCCATTTGACAAAAGTATGGAATGCAAGACAGATTGGCAGCAATTATAGCCAATGAATCCGACGCATTAACAAAGAAACCATTTTGGCCAAGGATCATGTAGCGGTCCTGGAGAAGAAAAGAAATTCAAAAAAAACATCTTAAATTTTATGTTTTGGAGAGTGGTAATTTCTTTTATTAGATCCACTGTAGGTAAGGAAAAAAAAGGACAGGTTTTGGGTTACTTGCATCCCTCTTCAGGCAGAATAATTTATTGGTATCATCCTGGCAGGTTTATAATCTCACTATCACACCATCACTCCCTCCAGCCTTGCAAGTCAAAGCTCGAGATCAGTCCCTAGCTTCAGCCTCCTACACGACACTTCAGTAGGTCTGTTCCTGCCAGGGAATGCTTGTGTAGGAGAATCCTTTTGCCAATGACACACACTATACAGGGAGTAGGAGGGTGTTTTGTGTTTACTGACAACAGAAAACAGCTTCGGTTCTTCAGAACATTTTCATCTTTCTCTCACCCTGTCAGGACAGAAAGTCGTTTCTGTAATACTTTGCTGTTTATAATGCTGATAATATGACATTAAAAAAAATTAAAACAGAGATTATGATTCAGTGCTTTATTTAGCTAAAAATCTCTCGATTTACGCTGTTAACCAAAAAGGACTTAACTTAGTTACTACTTACTGTGAAGCAAGTCCGTATTATCTATGTATGCTGTCTCTTCCTAAACAGGGAATAAAAGTGTCACACCAGTACAAGATAAAACCAGCCTAATATTTAAAGAATTCTCATTCTGCATTCAAATCCTGCTTGATTTGCAGTCATCTGCAGAGACAAATTACAACATATGTGTCCGATTTATGGGTTGCAAATGCTGTCATCTGTACCTGAAAGTAATACCACTTTCAGCTTCCAGGGCTTACTGAAAAGCAAATAAATTATACTTACATGTCCCATACCTGACCCCAGACAAAACAACTATGGTGAAACCTCCAGACAGATCAAAATACTTACACCGTCAGCATCAAAAGCAGCTCCAAATCCATACTCGCCACCTCTCATAGCCTCCAGCAAGGCAGTTGCGTATGTTAAATTGGGATCAGGAGGCTGCCCACCAAAATCCTCCAGAGGAATACAGTTTATGGCAGAATTTGCAGGAGCTCCCAATTCATCACACAGGATTCTTCTCACATAAGGTCCCATAACTGCAAAAACAGAAATCTGCCATGCAATCACAAAAGCGTATGCTTGACATTCCAATTTTTCACGGCACCGTGGAGACTTGATACAAAACATACTTTCAGCAATTCTATACATCTGTCCTAGCAACTAAAAGCAAACTATTATTTCACAGAGGAGTATGTGATTGTCCCCCCAGTAAATAATCAATTGGCAATTCAGCATTAAAAACACAGTTCCCCACTAGTGGAAGTGAAAATGTAATCACTGAATGGTGAAAGATGCAAGTTTTATTTACCCATTATTAAGTAAAACAATTATCATGCACCTAGAGGGTTTTTTCTCACTAGAATAAAAATAAGATGCTATTCTATGTATCCTGGAATGCAAACAGTTTAACACATAATAGCAAGGAAAGTAAACAGTAGGGGAATACAAATGGGAAATAAACTTACCTCAACATTCCAATTCATGTTAAGATTACAACTGGTTTGTCCACCAAAGAATTTTGCCACATTTTAGTTACTACCATGCAGATAATAAACAAAAACTTTCTCAAAACTAACTCCAAAATAACTTCTTCATTTTGTTAAAGATATGGCCAACTAAGACGCCAGCTCATGCTACTATATATCATAATTATTATATGCATTTGGCAGCTGAACGGACACTAACAACCGACTGAGCTCTTTGCATCCCTGAGGCAGGTGTGAAGAGGTCACTCAGAGGTAAAAAATTCATGAGTGATTGCTTGCTCTCTCGTGCTCTGTCTTTCTCCTACCTTACTCCCAAATCTTGCTAACTGGAGCAACTGTAACCCAAAGTAAAACTGTGACAAACTTGTGTTCAAGAAAATTTAGGTGCTAACTCTGTAAAATATACAGTAAACAATGATTCAGGTTCTTATCAAGAACCTGACAAATTACTCTGTTCTACACTAATGTTAAAGTATCAATGCTTACAGGCATAAAAGCATATTCCAGAGGTGCAGAGCTGAAACAAACTTTGGAAAGACAGTTTGTCCGTGTACACATGCGATCCTCTCTAATGTTCACTATATTGTGGCTGGTGATTCACTTCTGGCTAATGCATCTCATCCAGAAAGTCTTTTGATCTGATGCCACCAAGAGAAGGACAAACCCCAACTATCTTTGGTAGATTGCTCCAGTGGTTATTCACTGTTACCCATAAACAAGTGAGCTACATTTCAATTTGAATTAGTCTGGCCTCAACTTCTCACTATTGATTGGTTTTGGTATTTTGGGGAATAGAAGACTGAGAAATAATTTTTCTGCAGAATAAAAAAAACCAACCTTTCTCTCTGTTACAAACAAATATTCTTGTATACGCTTACTGTATGTGTACTATGTATCACAGTATGGCTACTTCTCCACCCAGATACAAAGTCATAAAGCCAATTCTCTGTCACCTTGTAAATAAAGTAAACAAACTCAGTCCTTTAAAATCTTTGTGATGCATCAGTTTTCCTAACCCTGAGCCAGACTATGCATCTTTTTGACCACATGTAAAATTTTTCAACACTCAGTTATAGATCTGGACATCAGAGCTCTATAAACTATTTGAGTAACATTCCCTCCAGTAGTGTACACAATGGGAGGCAGTGCCTTCCTCATTGCTCCCTCTGCATTGTTCAAGGACATCATCTGCCCTTTTGCCACAGCCTGGCAAAACTAGGTGTTCACACTGACTGTATGCCCACTATAATCTTTTGAACAGTGACTGTCACACTGTAACAGATTAAATGCTTTACAAAAGCTCTGTAAGTCTATCCAGCTCCCTTTATTGGTCTGTTTTTGTAATCCCATTAAAGAATGAAACCTGGTTTGTTTGATGGAATTTGCTTTCCATAAGATAATGTGGAACAGCTTTACTTATATTCCTATCCTTCAAGCAATTATCTGTAGAAACCTATCTTTATTTTTTCATGATGTAGCCTAAGACAGATCTCATACTAATCTATGTTTCCCCAAGTGACTCAGCTTATAATTTTTTAATATTGGCACAAAAACAGTCCCCTTGCTGTCTCCTGTGACACTTTCTTTTTTCCTGCCCCCAGTACACTGGAATTTTTTAACAGTTAATGTTAGTGAGACAGAGGTCTCAGCCAACTCCTTAAGAACTCTTGGGTGCAATTTATTCAGACTTAACTAACTTGATACTAGTTAGAATTTACTCTTAGTAGAGGCTGCCTTGTAACCTCCTTGGGTACTGCACACTGCAACATACTTCATCACCCTCTCATGGCAAGACTACCTCATCCTGCTTGCTTCTGAATACAGAAAGAGAACGTTTATTGGACACATATGCCTTCACTTCTTTACCAAGAAACATAAACCTCTTTGCCTAATAAGGGCCTTAACCCATTGTTAAGACTGACTTTGTTACTAGTATAATGTTCAAATCCTTTCTTATTACTATTAACCTTACTAAAAAGTCTGACTTTTATATGCTGTACCTTTATTGGGAAACTATTGCAGTGTACCATCTTTATGGGGAAGCTATTGCAATGTACCTACAATTTTGTCCTGATAACAACTTAAGTTCATACCTCCATTCATGGCATCAATCCGTATTTTAATCTGGTTGGGTCCGGTCAGCAAATTTCTGATCGCATTGAAGTCAAAGATACTTCGAAGGAGATTGAGGTAGATATCCACAGAATCCACAATTTCCACTAGAAAAATTAGGTAGAAAAAAATCGCTACAGTTCACACATGGGAAAATAGCTCTTTCAGCACACTCCCACCAGCCATGCACCTCAACTAAAATCAGAGCGTGCAACCTCTACATAATATGGATTTGATCTGAAGCCCATAGAGGCAAAGTCAAAGACTTCCACTGATTTCAGTGTGGCTACCATCAAGCTTTAAGCCTTGCAAAGATCAACAGTTTTGCCTGCTAAAGGACTGCAGAGATAATGTAAGTTGACAGTTCCTATTTCACTGAAAACATTCATAAGAGTACATTGTATCAAAGTAAGCTCTTTATTTATCATTCACTACATCACTGAACAACTTCTCAAGATAAACAGGTTTATTGTCAGAGGATGGAAGATGCCCATGCCGAGTTGAAGCCACACATTCTATTCTTCTATCTGACAGCAGTTTTTGTCTGCATCATTCCATCAGGAGAGACATACAGCCTATTTTTCTCGGTTTTGGCACCTGGAATATCTGTCTCCAGTTTGTTGTCAATCTACCACTATAGTTTTGCATTTTTAGATCTCACTGATTTAGGAAAGTTAGGCTCAGACACAACATCTGTCTTTTGCTAAGGTCTTGCTAATTTGAATTCTAAATTCATAAAAGCAGATAGCTACAATTCTTCTAGTTCTTTTGGATGTAAAACATTAAACTAAAACAAATTAATGAAAGTGAGTCTGTCATAATGAAAGCAGTTACCAAGCAACTGTCAAAAGCCATGCTTCTCAGTCATCTTGGAATGTATTACTTTTCCTGATTAAATTAAAAAGCTTATGTTATGCAAATGTCTTTTTATCTGGTTAAATGAGTATCTTGAAATATTTTAGTTACAAGTTAAATTATTACTTAGAACATCAGCCAGTTTTTCTCAGAAACACTGACCTCACCCTAATGCTCTTCTTTAGTATAACATGAAAATGACACAGACATTTTTTGAGCCTGAGAAAAACACTTAGAATAGGTTGTGATGATACACTTAAATGGAGAAACAAAAAAAAAGGTTCTCAAGGCTGAAAAACAACTTGTAAAACCTATGTGAAAATGAGCTAATTCTATGGTATATGTTGAAAGTCTCAAGGATTCACCAAAATTACATTACTGCATATCTTCTATGCCCTGCTCCTAACAATGTTTAAGTAGGCTCTAAGCTGCACACATCTGAACAAATGCCTCAACTTCAGTGGAGCTGCTCACACACGTTAAGATAAAGTACGTGTAGGATTAAAGTCTAAAAATTACTTTAGCTCCTACCAAATCCAACTGGTTTACTCTCAGTTTCTTCAACACCTCTGTAGCTTTGATTCACAGGATTTAGTTCATACAACGGAAAAAGCAGAAGTTTTAAATACATCAGATGATAGTATCTTAAAATACTTTTTAAATTATTTTCATTCTTTCTGCACTTTCATTCTGCATTCAGACCTGTGTAAACGATACTTATTCATGCACTTGTAAGCCAATTACATTGCTTTCGTAGGGATTCCTGGCAGCTCTACTGTCCCAGGACAATGTGTTCTGGGAAAAGATGACTAGGAAATTATTTTCCTTAGAAAAACATTCAGACAAATTGCAATTATTTTTAATCCATTTTTATAGTACCTGTAGGGAGAGGGGATGTCTCATTTTCATTTAGAAAAATACAATTTGGAGAGATTAAAAAGTTGAAAAAGCAAAATTTAAAACTGTGGCAATCACATGATTCCAGAGTGGTCCTAGAGCTGAATCATCTTTGCTTTTTGTTTGCCTAAAAAGCCAAATATGTTCTTTGCAATCAAAAAAAAAAAAAAAACCAACATAATTTAAGGATTTTTTAATCAAAAACTTTATTTATCAAAATGTACTTTGTCTCAAAATACAATGTTTTGGTGGAAAATAAACTGGCTTTAATTCTACAACATCACGAATGAGGAAGAATTCTTGAAGCCACACAGAGTTTTACAGTATTTGAAATACTGTCTGGACCCCTTCGTTTGCTTTTGACTCCTTCACGACAAAATGGCTGTGTTAGCTCTTCTTAAATCAAGTGTAGGCATAAAAGTACTCACGTGCTTAAAATTAAACATGTGCTTAAGCACTCCCTTTACATTTGGAGTCACTGGATGTATAGTGCCTTACACATCCCACAACTTTTCAGAAAGAGCAGAGAATGAATAAACTGAGACTCTCATGAACTCTTTTGTCAATTAGACATCCATTAGCAAACCATTCCTAGTCCAAAAATGTTTGTGTTTGGTGTTTAACTACTAGCAAGCCTAAGCACATATATTTGGCAAAGGTATTTGGCTAAATGATGAGACTTGATGCACTTCAAGTCTGTAACTCAGCTTCCTTACGTGCAAAACAAATGCAACACCTACCTATAGTGCCTAATATTTTGCGAACTTGTAGTAAGGCATTTTGAAGAATTAAAGTTCTGTTTAAATAACTACCCATTATCATTCTGCAGCAATTCTAATATTCAGAATCAATGGACGTAGCATGCACAAAAGCACACACTGATACCTCGGAAAGGTTTGAATTTGTTCTCCAGATCAAATTCTTGTCTTCCTAGGCGTGATAAATCAACTTTGAGATCGGGACAAATGGCATATTCCTCCAAGGTTTTGCTGATTTGATAGATTTTATCTGAAACCATATCTGGAGCAGGTCCTATAAGAAAAAAGAATGTGGTGGGTCATTTTTTTTTAAATGAAGGTTCTCTATTTAAAAAGTGAGTACTATAGCAAATGTTTTTCTGAATATATTGGAGTTGCTAAGGAATAAACCCAAACAAAGAACTATAGTAAATAAGGTCTCTTCTTTCAGTGTAACACAGGTCTAAGACATTATTGTAAGAAACAAAACATGGAAGTACAGTGTGTTACTTGCAACATTTTGATTCACATGGAGTATTTAAATGAATCACTATCCAAAGCAGGGGGGATGAGGGAACCAAAAAACCCACAGCCATCTTTCTTTGGGTTTATTGCTCAAAGACTGCCATTTTTCACTCTACACAGAATCTCAATATACATATTAAAGGAAAACCTGTCCTTCAGCAGCAGTTTCTGGTATTTCATAGATAGGGCTTTCTGCAAATGCATGCTTGTGAAGGTGAAATAGCTTTGTGTTTCACATTATTTCATTAGACATAATTATCATTTTAAAAAATCTTACCAGTTTGACAGTGGTGTTGTCTTGCAGTTTTCCTCCAATGGCTTAATGAAATGTATCTTTGTTAGAATTCAAAATAATTTAATTGCTGAACTGGAACAGTTATGTCATTCAGAAACAGAAATCACATCTTACTTGTGCATGACTTTTATTGCCAAATCCTGAAGATCGGCTCTATTTTTGAAGATTTACTGTCAATCAAATAAAAGTTGCAGGCTTGATGCAAAAATTACCAGATGAGCTATGCCATATGTAGTGCAAGAGTTGAGTCTCAGTTACAACAAAAGTCTTTTCTGGCTTATCTGATTCTTCATTGCTTGCATTAAAGCCACACTTCCACTCCGAAAAATTACTTCCTGTATTCTCTTTTACGTACTCTCTCTCCTAATCCAAGGCCTCTGTCTTTTCAGTGCTAACTTCCCACTCCTCTAGCAATGCTGCTATATTCAGTGCAGCTTTGCCACGTAAATTACTGTGTTCCATCTCAGATGCAGTGTACCAGATGGTCCAAGGCAATACGATAAGCAACAGTCACTTAACTCTTCATTTGGCTTAGAAAATGACTTCTTATTCATCGAATCCAAACCCATCCAACAGGTAAGGACAGGTTTCATTAGCTCCAGATCATCCTTGTATTGTCTACTGATATTTCCAGCTAAGGAGATCTCACAGTGTCGCTCTGCATTCTCTCCTACAGCTATAGAAACAAACTGCTTCTGCCTGCCCTTGATCAGCAAAACAGACTGAATGAGAATGCAGCGCAACAACCGCCTTCCCTAGGAGCTTGTCATGCCGCCTAACCATTCTCTTGGTTCAAAAGCCTTGCCTAATACTTAACCCACATTTTCTCAGCTGCAACTTAAACCAACTACTTTTCATTACGTCCCTGCTGATTATCGTAACTAATTGAACCTTGTGACCTGCACTTGAGGAGTGTTTCATATTTAAAGCTTAATAGCCTGTTTGAATTTTCTTTAAAAAGGCAAAGTACACTAAAAAGAATGCCCCACCAACTGTTACTCATTTATCAAACAGATTTTAGGTGTACATGGTGTTTTAAAGTTTATAGAGTGCTAATGCATCTAATGGTTTGGCTCTGGTATGTTTGTGCTGTGACCCTGGCTTTCTCACTGCCTGACCTTACGCAGTCCCTTTAATCTCTCTGGGATTCAAGCCTATTCTGTTTATAAAATCACACTGCTTTAACCATGCATGTTTTTCAATTAAACGAGGTACGAGGGAGAAGCATTCCCTTCTCTAGTTCTTCCACCTTTAAAATGGGGAATGAAACATTATTTTAAGAGCACTTTCAGTTTTTTAAGATGGAAAGCACTCTACTTGTGTGCGGTATACAAGGTGTCAGCAATTGTCACTGAGCTGTTTTATGTGTATACACAGATCTATAACATAAAACATACACAATGTATAACATACCTACATGTGTTAGCTTGCCCATTTTGGAATACAAGACATTAGCTATATAAACAAATTCCATTATTCAACAGTGGAACTGCAATAGTTAAAATGGTACAACCCTCTCCCTGGGTAAGAGCAGTTATTTCCTGGGTAAACATGAGAAGTACTTTCTTCCATACAAGACAATGAGTTACACTGCTTACAGCACTTCTGAAATTACATGCTTTAAAGTAAATGCCAAGACAAGCAACGCAGAAATATAAGCAAAACAGAGCTCCCTCATAGGCATCTTTATAAAAGGATCAGAACTGTTACAATGACCTGGCAGACTACACAAAATGCTATAAAAATGGGATGGCAAACCTCTTGTTTACAGAAATCTTACAGCTACCACAAGGACTTCAGTGAACATTTAATGCTTATTGTACAGGCCGATGTAAACAAATACGCTCCTACTATTGAAAGAAAAAAAAAAAAAACAGATGCATATCTTCTTCACAGTTTTAATAGAATAACTGAAAAGCACATAGGTAAGGTCAGCTAGTCATCCTTGTCAGCTTATTTTCATCACACCGATATGCAGTGCTGTAATGTGTTATTAAAAAAAAAAACCTACCTCCATTGGCAACCTCAAACTTGACTCCAAACTCTCCTCCAGGTCCCCCAGGACTGTGGCTAGCTGTTAGGATAATTCCACCAGCTGCTTTGATCTTCCGGATGATACATGAAACAGCAGGTGTGGATAAAATACCATTCTGTCCAATAACCAGTCTGCCGATCTAGGTGGAAAAGGAAGTCAAAATACTCTGAATGGTTCTAAACTTTTGAAAATTAATAAACAAACACATGCACACACATATAGGCATACGTGTATAGGATAGAAATTGTAAAGTCCTAGTACGGAACCTACTCTTTTGCAGAGAAATATATGTACGTGAGTTGGTTGCATACTAATCTGGAGAGCTAACAAAAAATATTGTATCCCAGCACATTCAACCCCAGTGGCCTGTGTACTGACAGTAAAGCAAGAGCACAGCCATGGTAGTGATTTGCAAAGCTCCCAAGCATAGCACTGGGCTATGATCCTGCTACCAAACCTTTCCAGGTATCCCCATGAACCAACAAATCCCCTCAAATATCAATATAGTTTAGGGCTGACTGTGTGGATGCAGTTTGCAGGGCCGTGGCTTTAACTAGCCTAAAAGAGAAGAGCAATCAAACTGTCTTTCATGGAGTGGCCTTTCAGTGTAATCACAAACATCACTACATGCGAAGACCTGTAGTCTCTGCAAGCTACATCTCTATTACCACAGCACCCCTGGACATCCTGCCCCATAGACACCATTGCTCCTCCTCCAGCCATCAGTGACTCCTTGGCTATTCCAGATGAAGAGGGTGTGTTTCCCAGTGCACAGCTGAGCAGGGGAAGTTCCCACCATTCTTAAAGTAAAAAAACCTTTCAGGTGGTGTTATTAAATACTGACTCAATGTGTTTGGTATTATGTGCAGTTCCACTGCAAGGTTCCAATTTCAAAACCTTGCCTTCATCCCCTACACAGTTACTACAGTTTCAGCTCAACACAAATAATCTAGGAGCCAACCAAAAATGTATTTACAAAGAAATATGAAAAGGTTCCAGTTCGTGGGAAACAGGCAGATACAAAAAAATGAGGGGAGAAAGGGAGGTTAGCGTCACAGATGAGAACTGAGGCAGCTGCATATGGACCTTAAAAGCATATTGCCAAAGTTTGGGTTTTTTTAATATCCTCACTTTTAAAAAAACCCACAACCAACCAAACAAAAAAACCACCCACCACTATTGAGCAGTAGTTTGGGAAGGGGGTGGGAGGGAGAGACGGAGGTAGGAAGAGGTAGAATCCTTCCCGCTCCCCATCTAAAAGCACACTGGGAGTTCAACCTCAGATTTCCTTCTCTAGTTTGAGGGAGATTTGATAGCTCTACTGTCTGTGTGGCAAAGCAGCAGCACAGGAGGTGCTGCCTCCTTTCTATAAAGAGCCGTTCCTTCATATACAGATGACCACCTTCTGGGTCCAGCACTTGTGTGAGGCCCTTAATGGTGCAGTTCCAAATAATTTCAGAAAAGCAAAGGATTAATAGATGATTTACTTCGCCAGTTTTTGTGAACTATTTTAATAAAAAAATAAAGATTTCTACATCAAAATGATCAACTTCTAAAGTAAGCACGAGTTACTTTTTGCTACCCCTCACAAAGCAGGAACTGTGGTCAGCCATTTCTCTTTCACTGAGAATTACAAGATCTGCTTTCAAATTTAAAAAAAATGTGCAGAACAATGCATTCTATTAACTGAGATTTCCACCTCAAGATTCGGTGACAGGATGATTGTTTTTCTACCTAGTTCTGTTTTCACAGTTTTTGTAGACAATTTTGAAGCTTATGGACTGTTGCTAGAAAACAAGAAAGCTATCAAAATTGTAAGTAAAACTGTAAGTATCCTTGTTGATTGTCTGCAAATCAGCAGAATCCACATTTTCTATTTCAACAGATTATTTTAAAGCAGTGCTTCCACTGACATGGCCAGTTGGTGAGGGTGGAGTGTATACACGGTTAACACATATACCACACAGCTGAACCTCATTTCTGCTTGCTTCAGTGGTGTTGAACAATTTTACTTCCTATTTAAGCCTAGCGATACAGTTTCATTAACCTACAACTGAATGATTAAGAGCACTGCCGTCTTCCTTCTCATAGAACCTGATGCCGATTATAACATAAATACCTTTGATCATTTGTGGAACAAAACATACCAGCGAATAGAGTTTTCCTTGAAGAACAGATTAAATGTTATGCTTGTGTACTGTGACAGCATTTACTTGCGAGACTCTGTATCGCTTTTTGACTTTATCTCTCTCCTGCCTTCCCACTCTTGCTTCTCCCTGAAAGTAAAACTAAGCAGTAATTTACAGCATGTATATTTGTAAATCTCTCAATTTATCATAATTTACAGACCTTAGGAGCAACAATAAAGGTATATTTCCTCCACTCCTAGCTCCAAGCCAAGAGAAGCAGCTGATTAAATGTTACTTCACTGATTACAGAACAAAATTGGTATCTCTCTTACTGATCAGACTTTTTCACATTTATGTAGTATTCTTCCCAACCTTTAAAACTCTTGTAAATCTCCAAATGCTACATTTATATTTTATTTATTCAACTGTTTTCAATACTAGAGTACTTCAAAAATATTTTCTATACAGCCCTACTTGTTACCACAGAAATGCAATTCCTACATTGTGGAACAAGGAAGACTCTTTTATTTTTTTTTTCTTTTTTAAACCAGAAGCGTTTCCAGTTGTTGTGGGCTGACAACTGACAGGCACAGTTTTACCTCAGAAAATCCGTAGGGTAAAACTCCATCCATCAGGATGGGCCCTGAAATCACTAGAAGCTCTAGCACGTGCTTTGACACACTTTTAGAGTCAAGCTCAAGAAAGAAAACTTTCCATTAGCCACATAATTTACTGTTTTATTTAAACCAGTGCCATGTAAATAATTTGAAAGAGAAATAGAGATTTTTTCCAAATTGTTCTGAATTTGAGTGTGTCCTTTTATGGCTTCTTTTCAGTCCATGAAGCAGCTTTTGGACAACATGCCATGTCTTGCTAGACTGTTCTATTTATGCTGTCATTTAATCACTATTGCCAATTGTACTGAAGCATTAGAAAAAACACAGGACACTGGGAAACAGACTTCAACAAACTCTCCTCCAGTCTATACAACAGCCTACCCATGTACCTTTATTATGGAAATAAAAGCATGACGAAAATAAATACTGAAAATGTTTGTTTTGAATATTGTCTCTCCCTTTTCTAAACTATGAAGCATGTAGAAAGCTAGAGCAATGACTCAATCTTCCAAATACAGCTGGCAGAAATGGGTGCCAGCTCTTAAAACAGTATTGTGTATGGGTAAGCAAAAGGAAGATGACAGGAATTACATTTTGCAAAATGCTTGAAAACAACAACACTGAATCTATCTTGAGGTACTCAAGTATAAATGCATTTGTACTTGCATACAGGCTTATCATGAGCACATATTCTCTGTACTTCTAAATCTAAACTAGTGAGGTTTAGATTTTTGCCTTCATGCACACTGAAACTGTTTTTTTAAAGTAAGTAGAATACTTAGATTATTCAGGATGCACAAATTACCTGGCACTCTCTCTTCACCATATTTTCATCTTTTTCCTATTCAACAGATGTTGCACAAACCAGTTTTCCCATTTTTCTGGACACCAAATATTAATACGAACAGGATTAATTTGCTTTGCCTTCAGCATTTGTCATAAGGCTATTATTTCTGTACTACTTAGAAATATTATTTATTATATTAATCTCTATACTATAGAAATACTGCAATTTTTAGTATTCTAAATTAAGGATGTTGAAAGTGAAGTTACATGAATGATACACGTATATTTTATTTGCAGTGACTACTGCGAAGAGCTTTATCTTATGTGAAGGTCTTCAGTGCATTTACAAAACTCCCTGAGGACAGTGCAGACCCTAAAAGTGTACACATGCTACCAATCTTCCTCTGCTCCCTTCATTTTGGTGGCAAGAATGCACAACCTCATCCTCTCTTGGCGCAGAAGCTGTTCATTTTGTCTCTGAACCAAACACTAAACTGCCATTTAATTAATTTTAAGAAACAAACACTCAGATTTACAGACTTCTTGCAATCTGGGCTAAAACAGTAACCAAATAATGTCCACGTACTGACTCACAATTGAAGTTCCAGCAATATCCTTCTGAAAATCTTGGACAGTTTCATAGCATGGGAAGATTATCTTTGGAATTCGAAAACTTGCATGGCTACGAGATCACAGGCATGTCATGTCTCTTCTAATACTGTGCCCCTACGCCACATTCTATTTTGTCACTCTGCTTTTAGTAGCAACAGCAGAAACAAAGACCATGATCCTCAGCAAACTGTTACAGCTGAAAGAATAGTCACCCTAACAAGTACTTGACAAGAACATTTTTATGCAATATTACCACTTGCAGCTGTGCGTTTTCAGACGATTCAGTTGATTATCATGGAGTCACTTAATGCTTTTTTTTATTATTTTTCCCAGCAATCTCTCACATGCCTCAGTCAATTAAACTTGAAAGAATATGAGGCAAGCAGATTATATCCCGGACAGCACGGGGCTCTGCCTTCCTATCTTTTACTATAGTATCCTGAAGATGACTGAGCACCACACTCAATGTAGAGGCAAATACATCAGTCATACAGGTCTGGGGAGGAAGGGCAAGATCCGCATGGAAGACCACGGAAAATAAAACCAACACGGTATTATAAAGAAGACAACTGGAAAACTCTCTGCCATCTCAAAGTTCTACAGCATTCCTAGCAATACTCCCTGATCTCTCTAGGATGCTGCTATGACTTTCCATATTCAGAGTATGATCATCAGCTTCTTATCTGCCACTGAGACTCATACATAGCAGCTTCTCATTTAAACCCATCCTAAATTTTGCATCAAAAATGAGACGCCACATCCAGCTGATGGGTCTAATGGAATACTTGCATTTAATTTGTAGTGGAACTGTATTATAAACGATGGAGCCTTTTACCTCGGTTCTTCCAGACGTTGAGGTACAAGGACACTACTACTGACAGGACACAGGTGAAAAGGGAAATAGAGCCTCAGACACTCTTCTACCACCCAACATTGCAAAACTGCTTGTTGCAATCCAGAATGGTGCAGGACCTCTGCGTGGCTTTCCTCACACTCCGCCACCCTCCCATGACAGGCAGTCCCTCACCCAAACGTGTTTGCTGCAGCCCCAGCTGTGTGACCCACCGAAGGGTGGCTCTGGTTGGCCACCTCCAGCTCTGAACCGAGAGATGTGGTGGAGCACATGCTGAGGACAGCTGCAGGGCACGGACCAGCCTGTAGCCGTTGCCACCCGTGGAAGCCTATGCGGGCTACAGCTGTGAGGTGCGTACCTGCAACCCCAAGCTGGAGGGCACGAGCCAGAGGGGCTGGAGATGAGAAGGCGGCAGGGCAAGCACTGGCAGCTGACTGGGCAGGGGGCCTCATCTCATTCCTTGTACCGGGGCCTATGCCAACTGTGCTAGGCTGTTAACGCAGGGGGAATGCGGGGTGAGTCACCAAATTAGAACAAGGGGAACCTAGCAACTCTAAAGGGCAATACATTTACAGTTGATAATAGAAAATCCCTTTTATTTTTGTACTCAGCAGGCACAATTAAACGTAACACTCAGTATGGGTCTTCCAGGAAGGAGATTCAAGTTCAGTTTATCAGCACTGCGTGGCTGTCCCTCTCCTGGCACGCCGGGGTGGCTAAAGGTTTTGAATGCAACTCCAAGGCTTCCACACATTTCATCCGATCCTGCCTACACCAGCTCACTTCTTTCCTTGTGATACTGGCTACATGCCTTCTAGTGACATTAACCTCATCCAAAGGGAGAGATCTTTGCCCTCAGGAGTACTCCCTTCCTCTCCCCCTACTTACATGGCGCAGCACTAAACAATGCCGTCAGGGAGGTTCAGATATTTTCCCAGCAGATGTATTTTAACAGCCAAAGATTAAAACATACAAACAAACAGTATTCACTAAGTAAACATGAGGCTTGCGCATTTACAGTGTGCTTGAGAGAAACAGGGGTGAGGGTGAGCCGGGTGAGGATGGTAGAAAGGGGATGGAGCATCAGCAGATGAAAATGGGAAGCCTTTTCAGTATCAGCAGCACCCCACCAGCTGGCCTGCTGAATTTGTGACGACTGTGTCATTAATAAGAGTATCATGCTTGAATTCAGATATTTGTGGGAACTGCGAGCAGAAAAGCTTGGGTTTTGGCTTCAGAAAACACTAGGAAGAAACTGTGTTTCCAAGAAACTTGCAGTAACTTAAGAAAGGGGAAGCACTACTACAGCAAGGTGCCAGAAACATGTCAAACTGGAAATCTCCCGAGGTCAAAAAGACCTGATCTTCAGGGGAAACAGAGCAAAATGGGGAACGTGACAGAAGCAGCAGAAAGGAGGCAAGCTGACAGGAAAAATCAGTCAGGAAAGAGTGCTAAATACAGCATAACCTGGCTGACAAGCCCCTGGTCTTCCAAACCCTAAACTTCTTGTCTTCCTCAGCACCTCAGTCCTTGTGGTCACCTTGTGGCTGTAACCCACTCTGTAGCTCCCACCAGCGTGCAAGGGCAGGCAAGGACCTCAACCTCGGCAGGGCAGCTCTTGCCGCAGGGCTCTTGCTTTAGCTGTTGCTGCGCTTTATCCCACCTGGTCAACGGGTACAATTCCGGCGGCGAGGCTTTCTCCGCCGAGCCACACTGGGGAAGGGGCTAGGGAGCAGCACTCCTTTCGCGCCCTGTCCTACCTTCCTCACAATGCCCCACACACCAGCCCGCTCCTGCTGCTCTGCGCTCGCTCCCCGCACGCTCGCTCCCCGCCGCTGCGGACGAAACACCACCGCACGACCCTCACCAGTGTCCCCAGCTTCGCCAGTGTCCCCCCGACAGCCCACCTCACAGCCTGGGCCACACAAGCCCTGGCCTCTACCAAGCCCCTGTGCAAAGGGTGAGCTTGCAAAAGGTTGCCAGTACGTAACACAGCCGGTCTCTCTGAAACCTCAGGTATCACTCAGCGTCTGCTTCATAGTATCAGCGTGGTGAGAACGTGCTTTAGAAATAAATCTAAAATACTCATTATTTATACCAGCCTGGGTAATCCATATAGCTTGTACATGACAATAAATCAGCAGGGGAAATTTAGACACATATGGAGATTCGTTTCAAAGTTGAAAGGTCTCCTGGTTACAAAACTGGACTGCATTTAAAGAATGGGGCTTTTGAAAAAAAAACTAAGAAAAAGTAAATGCACTCCCAAAAAAACCCCTATAAAATTATATCACTTCTTCTGCCTGATCTGGAGAATCAATTTAGCCGTCATAACAAGAGACAGCGGCTTCAACTCTGCTTTGAAGTAGAAACTTCAAGCCTACATTAGCTGGTATTTCCAGCTTTCTGTACATACACACCAACACATGAATGTGCACGTATCTATCAGAAGACATCAGTCTTTTTCCCGAGATCTTTCCTATTTTCAAAACTGCACAGGAAAAGCTGTAACCCGTCTGATCGCAGAGGTATTTGCCACTGTGATCCTGCATTTCGTAATTTGGTCGCAAGTGAACAATAGAGAAGAATGATTATTATTTTAAGACGCAGCCAAAATGCTGCATTCCTCTTGCTTCAAGAACACCGTTTTCCTTTAATATTTTTAAAAGATCCTGAGCAGCAGATACCCGCCTGATACCTTCGTTTCCCACACGCTTATTTTTAATTCTGCTACATTTTCTCCTGCAGAGTCAACCGTGTTCTTCAGCTCCCACTCCTGCCTCGGTCTAAAACAAGGTGTGAAAGAGCGCGGCGTGGCCAGCAGCCTCCCGAGGCCACGGCGACCACCTCCGTTACCGGCGGATAAAGGCGGCCCCGCCACAGCCCAGCGGCACAGCCTGACGGACGGAGGAGCCGGCACCGGCCGCCACCTTCGCCTTCCGTCCGCCGGCACCTGCGGCGCTGGGCGGGCCGCGGCCGGGGAGCGCCCTGCCGCGCTGCCGCCGGCCGGACCCGCGCCGCCGGGCCGCAGGCAGCAGCCGGGCCGCCGCTGCCAGGAGGCGAGGGGGCGGCGGGCCGAGGCGGGCCGGGGGCGCCGGCGGGGCGCGGCGGGGAGGCCGCCGGCGGGACGGCGTGGGGGCGGCGGGGAGGGTGAGGGGGCCCGCTTACCCCGTTGGCCGCGGCCATCTGGACGACGATCTCGATGGCCGTCTTGCTGAAGTACCGGCCGTCGCTGCCCACCACCATGGTGCAGCCCTGGCGGTCGCGGAGGTCGACGGAGGAGAGGAGGCTCTGCACGAAGTTGGGCAGGTAGTTGCGCTGGCTCTCGAAGAGCCCCGTGGGCCGCCGCAGCCCCCCGCCGCCCGTCGGCCGCTGGTCCTCGTAGGGCGCCGTCGGCACCGTCAGCACCGGGATGGGGGTCCGCTCCATGGCGGCGGGCCCGCTGCCGCCCGCCCGGCTGTGGCTCCGCTGGGGAGCGGCCGCCCCTCACGCAGGCTGCCTGCCCGGCGGCGGCGAGCGGGGAGGCGGTTCCCTGCCGCGGGCTGGCGCGGGGTCGGCCTCCCCTCACGGCCGGCCTCCCCTCACGGCCGGCCCCCGCGGGGCCGGAGGCGGGCTCGCTCGGCCCTCGGCGGCCCCGCCGGCGGGAGCCCGGCGCCGCGGGGGAGCCGGGGCGGGAGCGGGGTGCGCGCCGCCCCTTCCCCCGCTCGGCGGGGCCCCCGCCGGCGCCGGCCGCCCGCAAGGACGCCCGGGGCTCGCCGCTCCGCTGCCATCAGCATGCGGCGGCCCCGGCCAAAAATAACCCTGGAAAGCCACGCCGAGCACCGCCGTCCCCTGCCAGGGATGTAACTGGAGGCAGGGGGCAGAGGGCGAGCCAGCGCCGCACACTTGCGCGGGGGGATCACGCCCTGTCAGCGCCGGAGCCGTCCCCGCCGACCCCCGCCCGCTGCCGCCCTCCCGGCCGGCGGAGAGGCGGCCGCCGCGCCCCGGGCGTCCCCTGCCCCGCGGCGGCGTGGGGAGCCGCCCGCCGGCGGCGGGGCCGGGCCGGGCCGGGGCCGCACCCCCACGCAGCGCGGGCCCCGTCCCGGGGCTGGAGGGGGCACCGCCCGTTTTGCGGGCGAGAAAACGGAGGAACAGGCAATCCAAGAAGGAACGGGTTCCTTCGTTACCAAACCTTAAGCGAGGGGAATCGATTTTTCTTTTTCTCTTTTTTTTTTTTACTATATTGCTCAAAAGCAAGGTTTTTGTGTAGTAAGCAAGCTTACCGAGGGGTTTTGGTTTTGGTTTTTTCACGGCAGGAGGCGAGTGCTACAGGAGGAGTCTGGCCTGACTGTAGGATAACTGATCATGCTGGTTTCTGTCCGGGATTACTCCCTGTGAGGCCGAGCAACCCTCTGAAAGTGTCTTTCCCTTTGAAATACTGTAAGGTATTTCATACGGATGTGGTGAGGCTGAGTTCATTGACACGTGTTCATTCTGCGTAACTTCATTGTGCAGAGGTGGTGGCACTGGCAATTGAGAAGATGCCTGACATTTCCCACTATAAAGGCTGTGCTTACTGATGCCTGTGACTGTCAAACATCAGCTGAAATTTTCCATCCAAATGCTTGTTTCACACTGGGCTCACACAACAATATTTTGCCGGGACAACTCTGTTGGCTGGAGAGTTGGAAAAAATAGTCCTATAACCTAGATGTCATTCTTGCGCTTAAGAAATCCCTGATCTAGACCTGCACCTGAGCAGACAAAAATAATTTTGTAAGGCATTCTTCTGGCCCCTACGAAGGAGTCTGCTCATACACTGCTCAGAAGCAGGATGGAGTGTCACGGCTCAACAAGACAACGCGTTAGCTGTGTGAGAGGAGGTGGCCAGGCAAACATGGGGTAAAATGCTTTTTGTCAGTTACGTAGACTAAGAGCTCATGAAGAGTCAGCGGGAGTCACCTGATGAATGGCGACCAGAGGAACTCAGTGGTGGCTTTGAGCCCTGTCTCTGCAGGCTCCTTACTGGTTCCTGTCAGGTAGAGTATGGCAGTTTAAGATAGAATCATCTGCTGCTCATCCATCCCTTCGGCAGTGACCGCTGCCTTCACAGTAGAACGCTACATGTGCTACAGTAGGCAAGGCCCAACAGTTTAGTTTAAGTAACCTAATCCACTGAAGCACATAGAGGAATTATACCTCTGTTGAGGGAACACCTGTGTACTGGGCCATGTACTCGGGCAGAGGGCCAGAACAGACACAGGGAAGCAGTAATCTCTTCTTTGTCTTCTGTTAGACCTCCTAGTCTGTAGTCACGTTGGTGGCCTCCTGTACTGATTCAGAATTTTACATAGCAAAAGGAAAAATTCTTCAAAAAAGAAAAAGTCTTCAAAATAGAGAGTTGACTGCATTTTTCATATGGATAGGGGAAATGTGTTCAGCATTTGGAAGAAAACATATCTGTTTGAATCGGACTTTTGTTTTTAAAACAAACTTAAAATGGATTTTGTTCTTAAAACAAAAACTCTGCAAGCCCTGACATTCCCAGAATATACATTTAAGATGAACAATTTTCCAGAAGTGTTTGTCTTCACCCATATCATTTACATTAACAGTGCGGAAAAAGAAAAGCGTGTAAAGAAAAAGTGTGGTTTGCAGTTTTTTCAAGCATCACCTTGACAATGGCTCTACCAGGAGTGTAATGGGCTGTAAAGAGCACTGTAAATTTTTTAGTTCAAACTCAGGCTCTGCTTGAGACAAGTCCAAGCAAAAGTTTATGTGACCCCTCTTTTACTGTGATTCCTGTAATACTTTGCAAAACTCAGGTTCTCAAAGTCGTGCTATTTCATGAGAAGCTCAGGGGTTTTTTTTAAAAAAAACCTGTCAGCCTTCACTGTAGCAGTGTGAAGCATTAAAAAGTTGATGTAGAGAGCCTGAACATTCTAGTACAAATGCTGAAGTAACAATAGTTTACTTTTTAAATAAATGTGTCAATTTTCAAGTACCTGGATTAGCATTACATTGACACATTTATACAGGGGGATGCGCTTCGAATTCTTTTTTATAGCAATTCCAAGTCCCACAAGCAGTTCTGCTCTCAGCAGATTTCATTGAAAAGTGCCGGTCTCTGTAAATAGCCAATATTGCAATTCATTAAGTGATTCCTGCTATGTATCTCTAGCAAAGGAATAATTATCAATATGGGATGACATTAAAAGCCTGGAATGCCTTCTTGGAAAACAACAGCTAAATATATTCTTAGTATTACCATAGTGTGTTGTAAGTTAGTTTGTAGAAGGTTGTTAAGATAAAAAACGACTTAATGGAGTGATAGGATACGTGTTAAATTTGTTCCATTTCCAAGTAAAACAATTAGCTTTCTGACTGCCAATTTTGCAAGCTTGGTTTGACATATGCTATCTAGTTCAGGAACATTTTCAACCCTTACTTTGATTCTTAAAGCTTTTTAATTCCCGAGCCTTAAGATGTTTACCGTAACTCATTTGTCTTGTGGAATTGACTGAGTCAATGTTAATTACTTGAAGAGCCCTAATTTTTGTGTTTCCTGAGCTTTTTTTTACTAGCATTGTACTGGTGCCTTTCTTTGTCCCTTTAGGTCCAATTTTTTCATGCACTGAGCTGGGCATTGGGTTGTTGTCTGTGTTGTCTCGAAGGAAAGAAATGTGTCCCAAGCAACAGAAGCCCCCTACTGCCACACAGTTACTTCTAATTCGGTTGACCTGGTGACCAAATAGTTTTGTGCATAGCAGAGAAAATCAAGATAAATATCCATTTCAAAACTCTAACAATATGCCTGCTCAAATTAGTGCTTTGGATGCTTTAGAATCAGTAGCAATTTTTCACTTTCCAGTGCTACTAACAGGCCAGTCCCTTCCCGTCGTTCTTGTTTTCAACAAGTGATCCCATAGAAGTGCTCAGGCAAGCGCGCTGAACGCTAGGCCACGAGGTGTTATGCAGGTGTATGAAGAGCAGATCCGTCGTGTGATGGATCTTGCCAGTGTGGGGAAGAAGCAGAATCTGAACATGGACCCAAGCAACTGTCTTTGTCCCCGCTCCCGTCCTGCCACAGTTAGTTCAGCAGCTCCATTGCTGGTCTAGCCTCCGCTGCCAGGACTGGAACGAGCAGGGGAAGCAGCTGACACTTTAATTCTCCTATCGCCTTAACAGCAGCTTGGAATGTGACCCACCAGCACAGGGCAGGAAACAAAATGTAATTCCTGGGAGTCGAAGTAAGCCCTCTCTCCAGTCCTGCAAGGGGATATGCAATTCTTCCCCTCTGAGTATGTCGCCTTACTAGCAAGAGCACCATTCTACTTATTTACACAGCTTTCTTAGATCCGTCACCTGTTATCCGCTCCTTGTAGATTAAGGGAAATAATACCAGATGTGTTAAAGTCTTACTCCACATGCTGGGTTTGCTAAATGGCTGTGTAGACCAAAACGGGCGCTGCTGTGTGACGGCTTTTGCTGGATGTCTGAAATCCAGGATATAGTGGATATGCTTCTGCACAAATTACAGCTTCTCATTAGGCAGCCTATCTGGATTGGCACAGGGGGAAACGAAGGGTGGAATAAATGCTGCATTGATAAAAAGGCTGTAAGTAATATATGATTCAAGTTTTTCCCAGTATTGTTCCATAACCCTTGTTTAACAGCTGCTAGATTCAATCATTCAAATAAGCTATAAAATTTATACAATTCTTTAGGCACATGCTAGCCACCAATATTAGGAGGTAGGACATCTGCAGAGGGCATCTTCTGGGAAGAAAGTCTGTATTTTTCACTTGAGTTCATGTTGGGATTTATATACAGATGTGAGATTTTTTTTTTTCTGTGTGGGAATTAAAAATAAACTGATACCAGAAAATTCAGGATAGAATGATGAACCGTCAGCACATGCAGTGTTTGTTACTGTCATTTAATTAAGTACAGATTGGGAAGTAACATGATTCAAGGGTGGAAAGGGCTATGATGGGGTTGGGGAAGGGAAAGGCTAGGGACAAGACAGAGCTACGCAGTCTAGTGGTCTGCTCTCTCGTGGGAGGAGAAGGCAGTTGGAGAGGACACTATGCAGTACAATTCCCTCCTGCTACCCCATAAATATGCTTCAATGTAGTTAATTCCCGGCATGAATGTAGCAGAGATGCAGTCCCAAAAACCCAAAGATGTCTGACATGGATCCCATGTGAGTTCTTCACAAAATCTGGAACTATACTTAATCCATCTAAAATACTAATGTTCTCAAATAGTAACATTTTGTAATTAACTAAGTAAATTCCTGCTCAGGAAGTGACTGCTTCTCTGAGTCCAACATAATCTCTCTGTGGAAGTGCTGCATACGGAAAGATGCTTCACACCCTTACTTTTGTCCACTGTCAAGACATTCATACTCCTTCTAACTGCAAATAAGTAAGTTAATTAGTCTTGCTATATGTAAAATTAAGTGTGCAGTCACCACAGTCTTGCTAGACTATGTGATGGAGATGTATTCTGTTCAAGAAGCTGTTTGTGCTGCCAAGTAAGCAACGTGTCGTCAAGGCCTGATTTAGCAATAGCTTTCTCCATATACACTGTGGAAGCCTTACACTTCCATTTATGGCTATTTACCAGTTATATGTCACGAGTTAAGAGTGGAAACTTTAACCATATGATTGGCATTCTGGCGCATGATACGCAAAGAATAAAACAACCTACAAACAGGTCCTACTGCAGCGGACCTGCAGATTTCAGGTCTGATGTTCAGAGGCATGAGAAATAGGCACTACCACTGCATACAATGACAGTGACACAAGACTAGGCCCTCCAGGCTGTAATGCTCAGATGACATCATGCTCTATAACCATGACAAAATATGCCTTACAGATACTGCCAACTGAACGGCCTCTTCCACATGATTACCCACTTACGCACTGCAGAATCCTGTCAGATCATGGTCCACTCCTTACAAGCTAGCACGTTCTCTATGTATGTTTATCCTTTCAGTGGTGGAATTACTGAGTAAAACAAAAATCTCAGCTCAGGCACAATGGTTTGATCCTAAGAGCTGGGCAGTGGTAATACAGAGGTGAAACACACATTCTCAAGTATATCCTGGCTATCTATCTACCAGCCCCAGGGATGCTAGGTAGTAAAGGTAACAGAAATATGCTGGTTTTCTTGCTCTACTAACAGATGGGTACATGAAGAAGAGACTGAATTTATAGTACAGATCTACCGTCCATCCATTTTAAAAGTCCAGGATTTTTAACATAATGTCAAAGCCTATAGACAAAGTTTAAAAACACAGAGCAGGAAACGTTCCCTCAACACCGCTTCTGATAAAAATCACATCTGAAGGAAGATACACACTTGACATAATGATGGTTTGGTACAGGGATTCCTTATCTTACATCCACCGGCTTCTACAACAATATATCAAGGTAGGAAAAGCAAACCGTCATCACCCCTGCTCTGAGTCACAGTGTCTCTGACAAGGACTCAAGACTAAAGCTTTTCAGGAATACAACAAAAATGGAAGAATAAGGCATCATGGAAAAACAGCTCCTTGGAATGTGGAAAAAAAAGGGGGGTGGGGGGGTGTTTCTTTCTGAGTTTTGGGGAAGTCAAAATATATTTAAGTCCCTCAGTTCACCAACCAAGTTCACTGGCCTTTTAGAAAGCACTTTGAGACCTAGGGTTTAGAAAGCCCTATTTTACAAACGGGTCTCAGACAGAATTCCAGCAATTCCTTAATAAGTGTCAATATCATGGTTTTGATCACTTTGCATCGTTGCTTAAAGGTTTGCTTTGTTTCTGCACCCACTGAAAAAGACATTGTTAACTCTTCACTGCCTGCTGTTGCTGGCCCTTCCATTTGGGGGAATATTATTGGACAAAGCACTTGGGATTTTTCTCTTTTTAACAGTTCCCCTCTCTTTCATGTCAAGGGTCACGTAATTTTTCAGCATACATACTCTAAATTCTAGCTGACAAACTGATTTTGCCAGGAAACTTATTTTGTCTTCTGACTATAGCTGATGAAAAGAAGAAAAAAATTCTTACAGCAATATACTGTGTCTGCTAAACAACTTCTTCATATCCAAGTGGCTCTGATTGCTTCTTCGGCCAGCAGTGAGGTTAGATAGACGTGAAAGCAGTACTTCTTTAAATTGATAAAAGTAATCCAGAAAGAACCATTGACTTGAAGATCCAGGGAAAAAAAAAAAAAAAAATCGGACAAAATGCATCAAAGGTGTAATTTCAAGATGCCTCAGGACATCTGCATCTGAGTCCCGTGCTGAGCGCCCACCCGAGCGCAGGGGCCACCAGCAACGCGGAACGTGGTCGAGCAGCGCCTCCTTCCGTGGGCGCGGCTGGTCCGGCCTTCGAGGGGTCCGTCCACGGGAAAAGTCTGGTTTACTTTTCCCTTCCGTCACGCACCATATGCTCTGGCTCATCTCGGAGAGGTTTGCTCTCAGTTCTCACGACCTGCAAGCCAGGAAGTGTTCTTAATTAGGAATATCCATTTGGATGTATGTCTTCGGGCACTTGTAGTCAGGAGGACTAGCCTTTAGGTTTTGGTGTGTCTTCCGCTCCTGAGCTTGCCTGACCTTTCATCTGGCCTCAGATAAATCCAGGGTAACTTCAGATTTTCTTGTTTAGATTCTGTGAAAGTGTTAAGTGCAACAAAAATTTGATGCACTCTGGAAAGGGACTGTGGCTGTACTTGGCAGTTGCAATAGAAAGTTAGGTAAAATAAAGTATTAATTGCAGGTGTTCAGTAGGGCATTTCCTCAAGATTGGCAGAGACCCAGAGTTCGTGTATCTACTTATACCTGCACTCCACATCTGGGTTGAGGTCTTTGGAGACTACTGCTGCAGAAATGAATCTGCCGTGGAACTGACTTGAACAAGTCAGTCTTATTTAGACTACAGTGCTTTCAGAGAAGTGACATGCTGCTTTATTTCTTTACTCTAGAATTGCAAGTTCTTGTTTCCAGGAGGCTCCCCTTGCACAGAAGTGGAGGGCTGTTTCTACCTACCACTTTTACCGAGGGTGCTGGTTTGACTTGCTTTTGTTGGCCTTTGCCTGTCAGGTTTTACTTTGAATCAGGTTATGTCAATGATGCCACTTCCTTTCCAGCCTCCTCCGCAGCTACATGATTAACCAGCAAACACCCTACCAAAGTGGTGGTTTCCTGGGGTTTCTGGACCTTTTCTCCAGTGATGAAGCTATCCTTGCCTTAACACAAAATAATTCTTGGTCCACAGTTTACAAGCTTGTCTTTCAGCCTTCCTAAGATTACATTCAAGTGGAAAGGGCTGGAAGCATGTTTGAAAACATATGACAATTTCACTTTCTCCTTTCTAATACACATTGTTATAACACAGACATTTAAAAAGAGGTTCACATAAACTGGGAAGTGGGTCTTTGTGGACCCCACATCACTTTTTCTTAGTGTTGTCTCTTAACCAAGGGTGTATGATGGCATAGCCTCATTTCTCACCCATCCTACCCTTTCCCAGCACTGCTGTATGCATCCTTTCCTGCATGCCAAACCTTGGGCAGAGTGCAGCATCCCAGGTTTAAAATTCGTGGTTTTCCTGTTTTTCTGCTGCATGATTGGACAGTCCTCTCCAGAGCCTGTGCTATCGAACAGCCATCAGTGCAACTGCCTTCGGATGATGCAAAGCAGGGGTACCTTATTTGACAGTTCTTCAAAGAGTCTAAATTGATGCAGCTTTATTGATAGCTACAGAGCTAAACCAAGCAATAGGAGCTGTAACTCAGCACACCAGGCATATATTGCTGTATATATCTGTGTATTACAGATGTGAATGATACTGCAAGATTTCATGCATCACTGTCCATCCTGTAGCACCAAGAATACCCGTGGGGAAAAAATTAACTACAAAGATAACTGTCTCTCCACTGTGTTTGAAGAAGCTGATTAAAGTTATCCCTCTTCCTATGGTGGGGGTGGGGGGGAAGCTTGTCTTCTCAGGAACCTTTGTCATCACTATTCAGTCTTGCAATGGTGCTAGCAAAGTCCTTCATCAAAAAAATGAAGTCAGAATTCTCTTAGTTTTAGAAGAAAGAGGAAAGCATTTGGCAGGAAAAAAATCTCACTATGATTTTAGACTGAACCATCAGTAAAAGGATAGGAGCTTTTTATTCTTCATAAATCCTCTCCTTTACTACTTGGAAAAGAGCATAAACCCAACATTGGATATAGAATTTCCCAAAAGAAAACTGAAAGAGCGTTGTTGCAGAGCAAACAAAACAGTTGCTAAAAAAAATTTTACCACTAGATGACAGCAAATACTAGTTTTCTGTGACATTTCCTTTCCTGTGAGCAGCTCAGTTACTAGAAGACAAAAATAGCCAAAGAAATCCTGTGTTAAGGGAGGATCTGGGATAAATCCCCATTTGGAAACAAATGCTGTTCCCCCTGGAGACAACAGCAGAGTTCTTCATTGAGTAAATTCACTTACTGGGCTGTAAATTCTTTGTTTTGTCCCAAGTAGCACGCTGCTTTAGTCCTAGCTTTGAAGAGTTGTCCTCTGAGCTATTAGGCTTTCTGATGGTCTTGTTTGCAAACTGGAACTCCAGAAACTGTGTCAGTTTTGATTTTTACTCACTTTCCCTCAGTTTCTCTAAGGCAGATGCTGATCCCACAGGGATGTTTTCAGGAAAAGGCAGCAGAATTTTTACAAAGAAACAAATAAAAATATTACGATTAAGAAGTTTTGTTTATTCAGGCTATTATCTATGAGCAACCTGATCTAGTTGAAGCTGTCCCTGCTCACTGCAGGGGGGTTGGACTAGATGATCTTTAAAGGTCCCTTCCATCCCAAACCATTCTATGATTCTGTGATTATGACTGGGTCCTTCTGGAAAATACAGTTTTAATGTCATACCAACACAGCCTTTGTTCAGATAACCCCCAATACATTCACAGCAGCTGTATCAGTGTAAGGAAAGCATCAGAGTTTCTCAAAAAACAAGCAACCTTAGATGGATAATATCAAAGTTCAGATCCTAGAGGAAATGGGACTTTACTTCAGCTAACTAGCCTTTCTTTGTATTAGGGAAGGAACTGCCACAAAAGGTATCCATAAAAGAAAGGCTTTTTGAAGAAAAAAAAAATGTAGACAAAGAGCTTATTGTAAGGTAGGCACAGTTTTGGCAACAGGAGGAGTCACCCAGAAAAAGGCAACCTTCCCTACTTGCCTCCTGCAAAAAAAAAGAAGGTGCTCCTACCAGAGGGAAGCCAGCCCATAAGGCAATTTATAAACTAAGAAAGTGAAGTTAATTCTTAGGAAAGCAGAGCAAATTAACACAAGCAGATTTGCCTGACACTTGGATTTCTCAAGGGTAGTTTTCTAATAAAACTGAAAGTAAAAATGAGTATTTTTAAAGTTTTTAAACTCAGATTTCCTCTCCCTCCGCCCCCAATTCTGCTGTCATGTGTGAGGCTATCCATTCCTCAGCCCTGTAAACTACTCAGTTTGACAGCAGCTAAAATAAGGAACTCATGAATATTGACACTCAGATAATTTTTAAAGGTACATTTTTAATGGGTAATTTTTAATGAGTAGCTCACATTAGACTCAGGACTTGAAGTGCCTCCTCGGGAAACACTCAGCCTCACAGGACACAGCAGCACGATCTCTTCCCCTACCAAAGGACTTGGGATGCCAGGAACAGCTCTCGCAAGCAGAGATCCCCTGTCACAAGCCACACAGCTGCATTCTGGTCTTCACAGGAAAATATTTGACTGCCACTACCTGGCACAGGCATTGTCACATCTCCCACATGATAAACACTAATTTGTAATGGACAAAGGTTTTTCTGACCCCTCAGCTGATGGTGAGTGAGATACAGGGACAGTCTCTTTCCTTCTGCGGAGAAGAAGGAACAAGTTGCTTTACTAGAAAAAGTAATGCAACTACAAGACTTAGGGGCTTAATGAAGCTGTTGCACATTTTTGTTTAGAAAGTTTGAGAATCCGTTTTAAGTAAGTACAGAAAATGTGGAAGTGCTTTCTTTTCCCTGCCACGTGCCATCCCTTACATACCCGCAAGTCTAACAGCTCAGTTAAAGGTTTGCGTACGGAAAAGACTCAGACCCCGGGAGACAGCACAAGGCATGGACAGAAATTTGTTAGGGATTGGTCTTACCTAGAACCTGAGATCTTGGAGCAAGTGTGAAGTATGTGTGGGGCACGCATCTCGCCTGTGGCACGTGAGACGAGGGAGGTGTGCCCGTGGGAGAGCGCTGCGTGCGCTGGAAGGAGAGAAAGAAGTCGGTATGAAAGGTAAGGTGGCATGTAAAAACGCAGTGCACCCAGGTAGAAGAGAGCAGGTGCTTATAACCAGTCCTGCAGCAGGGGGAATGTAAGCCTCTTGTTATTGGGCAAAACGAGTATTCTGGGAGTGGGTACTCTGAAAGGACAATCTTGGGTAGATAGCTCGGGTAAATGGGAAATCAGTAGTGCTCCCATTACAGGAGGACATCATCCACCACAACATCCATCTCCCTAAACTGGAGAGAGATGGATTTGATGGGTGGACTATTCGGTCATGGCTATTGCAAAAGAAGCAGAACTTGGCTCTACATAAAGGACCAGGAGGGAGGTCTTGAGTCTCGATACACAGCTGGTTGGAAACTGCTGGACTTGGACAAAGAGTTTTTCTTTCTAAACCTACATCTTCTAAAAAGTATCTTGTCAAAGCACAGGGAAAGTCTTATCCACGGAGGAGGTACGTTTCACCTGCAAGCATACATTAGCACTGGACTTCCCTTAACCTGCCAGGCAATCAGCACAAGTTGAAAGTCAGCTTCCAAGGAATTACGAAGCGCCAGTCCTCCAGGGACTGCCATGGGTGTTGCTTGGTGGCCGCCCTGGTAAACAGAACCAGTCCTTCACTTTGACAAACTCCATACCACAGACACTCTTTAAGCATGCAAAAAGACCTAAAAGATTTTTAATTTTGCAATGCTTATCCTCAATTGGCGACTGTGAGTAATGTTTTGTCATGATAAAATCAGTCATGGATTTCATGTCTAAAAAAAAAATCATCTTGCTGCAACAGAATAGATGACCATAGACACAATGCAGAACACTGCTTTGATACACTCCATGAACATGCCAACAGTTCTCTTTCAGATTTAGTTTTATTTATTTATAGTAAAAAATATAGAATCAGCACTGTGAATTCATTTCAAAAATTACTGACTTGATGATAGGAAAAAACTTAATACGAAAAAAAAAGAAAAGTCATAAGTTCTTAGGGCGAAAACCCACAACTGTGTGATATCTGATCTGACTTTCTTGGATGTTGCAGTAAAACAGCCTGTCATATTTCATCCATAACTCCAGGAGTGTGATACCAAGGAATACAAACAACAAAGCGTATTCTAGAAGGATATCCTACTTTGACTTATGACCTCAGGTAGCTGAGACTCCAGGTTGCTTCAAGTAGTTAAATATCTGAAAGAAAACTTCAGCTTTCCACTGCTCTGAATGTTCTAGATCTGGCTGTGGTCTTCAGCTCTGGTTGTGAGCTCTCCTGCTAGACTTAGAACGCTTCAATCTGTGAAAAGTCTTTCGCAGTGGTGATTAAACTAACTGACAATAGGTGTGGACAAAAAAGCCCAAAAGCATAGCATTAGAAGGGAGAAGCAAATAAACATAAACATAAACATAAACATAAACATAAATATAAATAGTATAAATATAAATAGTATAAATATAAGTATAAATATAAATAGCATGAGGTTTTGGATGATTCTGATAGCTAAAGGTTACTTCTAGAGCTCTGAATTCATCTTAGTTCCTAGCAGAAAAAAAAAGGAACCAGCAATCTCCAGTTTCTCAAGGGGTGGAAATTCTGATTTCTTCAGCAAGTTGAACAGTTTTCCAAAGAATATTTTAGCACCAACAGACAGAACGGATTTTAGTTGCCTTTCCCATGGTCCTTTTGAGAAGTCTGTTTATTGTTTTTTGCTCTCTTATGATGAAGAGAGGCTCCAGAAGACAAGCTGGTTTTAAAAATCGCACCTGCTAACAATGGCGCTAAGAGAATTGTGCCGTTACAGCGAATTAAGCTATTGTAATGTAGGCGACCCCTTTTAGCTAGCACGGTTGAAAATATCTTTTCCAGCCATGTACTACTGCTCATCAGTTGAGGTTAATGCTCTTATCGGTTAACGCCCTTGAACATGAACTTCTTCAGTGCAGTGTGAGACCAGCCCCATGTTCAGGGCAGCCTGACCTAACTGGTTTGACCTGGCACCGGAATGGTTTCGGCAGTGCTGGCTGGAGCCGTTCTGCAGGGAAGACGGGCATCTCCAGCAGAGGAGCAGTAACAGTTCACACCACCACAGCTTTTTTTTTTTTTTCCCCCCAAAGTGACCATGCCAGTGCATCCTAAGAAAATGTGCTGAGAGAACAGGGGGAAGGAGGGCCAGCCGGGAGACCCGCTGGTGCCAGAGGCCAGCCCTTCCCCTCGCAGGCTGCTCTGCCCTGCCTGGCTGCCGCTGGCAGGGTTTAACTGTACAACAACCAGGTCCCTTCGCCCTGTTACAATGGTACAACGGCATTACGTTGTTATAGATTGTTAGCAGCTAATTGTAGTGTTGTTTTTTTTAAAAAAATTTCTCCGTAAGGAAAGATTCAGTGCTGTGAATCTGACGAACCTATTGTGAATTAAAACAAACTTCTGCGCTATACAAAACATAGAGAACTATAGTCTTTCATGTTGCATTTAGCTGAAAATGAAATTATAAAAATACCAATATCTTTTAGTCATTTTAAGAGTATAAAAATCACTATTAGCTGCTCATTCCTATTAAAAAGAGCTGTCAAACAAGAACAGTACAGTGAAAGTAGTAAAGAAACCCATTAACATGCTAACTGTGCTTGTAGATGGGATTGAAATCCTGTTAAGAGTGCCATGTGAAAACTAGTAGCTATTTCAGACTACCCAAGCAAGGACAGTAAGATCACTGGGACTTTCCGCTATGTTTGAAGATTGGAAGCTTTCGTCTATATGTTAGACCAATATTTATGAGTAAATGCAAGTGGCAAGTCTTTTACCCATTTCTTAACAAGCAATACATTTCCTAGTCTGCTTGATGCTTGATCTGTTACAGCTCAGTTCTTTTCCCAAAATTTCCATGGATGTCCATGGACGCAGGACTTAGGCCAAGCTGCGCTGGAGCCCGGACGCCTCTGTGAAGCTGCCGGCCCTAACCGGAGCTGGACCTCCTCTTTGCTCCGTTTGCCCGCTGCGTGTCTGTGGCTGGAAGAACAGAAGGACCCTATGCAGGGCATCGGGATGGGAGTGTAACCATGTCGCCCTGCAGTATGGCACTGCCACTGCCAGTGACAGGCCATAAGCTTTCTACTGAGTGCGCAAGGCCTCAGGGCTGAGGTTTGTCATGCCTGCTGTGGCTGATCTTTTCTTGACCTGCCCGCAGCCTGGTGTTGTTTTGGTTGCCTATGACAGCAGTTTCTCTAACTGACTAGGTGTCTATTGCTAATTTGTTTTACTTCTTTATCCTTGTGTGTTAACAACCATAGATTTCACAGCTGGCAGTAACAACCCGCCATTCCGTGCAGAATGAGATATTTATGGCTGTAATGTAATGATGCAGCGTGGAGAAACACATGCCTGATACGGTATCAGCGGCCTTGAGAAGTGGAGACAGGGATCTGGTGTAGAGGAGTACAGGCACGGGGTGATAAGAGATGGGGCACAGGCCTAGCACCGGAGGCCCCGTAACGATTGTCAGTTAAAACAATGCAGATCCGGAGGTGGATAAAACTGGCTTTAAGAGTAAAATAAAGCAAGCAAACGCATGTTATCTAACATTTGTAAACGTATATAGCAAACTGGGATGCAATGTGGGGCTGCAGAGCAAAGCGTGGTAGCAAACAAATAAAAATGATGCTCGGGTGGGTCTGAGAGGGAGGAAGAAGAAACGATGGCCGCTGCTCGGGCCGGCGCTCCCGGTAGCAGGGGAAGCGCCCTGGGTGGCGGCGCGGATGCCGCCGCCGCGGGGTCTGCAGGGCGCCGGGCGCACGGAGGAGCAGGGTGGCTCATGGGGACAGTGGGCAGCTGGGACCCCAGCCTGACCCGTCCTCTCCCATCCGGCCATGTCCCGCGCACGGGGGACAGGATGGGACATGGACGACCGGCCCCTGCCACTGCCCCACCCCGGTGCGGCGGGAGGGAGGCAAGGAATGTCGTTATACTTCAGGATTAGAAAGGAAGAATCTAGTGAAAATCTAGCAAATTCAGAACCGCTTAAATTTTAAAGGGCACCATAAAGCAGAAAAATTAAACCTCATCCATCTCCCTGGGTAGTTCCTGAAAATTAAACACGACAGGTGATATAAACAAATGGCACGATGGTTAGTGCAAGGAGGGAGATAATTTCTATTGTTTATTTTCAAGTCTAACAGAGCTTATAAAAACATGTGGAAAGTATTATACAGTGGAGAAAATGCAGTTTTGGAAAGGTGATTTCTGTAGACTCCTGAAGCTCGTGAGGGGGCAGAGGTGATCAAATCATTGCATTTTGTCTCTAAGAAAGAAACTCCTTCTCTGCCTCTGCTAGGGAAGAAAACGCACGTTGATGAGATCGATGCCGAGCGCGTACCTAGTGCGTGGCATGTCTTGGAGGGGGGGAGTGAAGCGTTGTTATCCTGGGAGTTATTTTGGCTCCGAAGTGGGCCCAGACGTGGATGGCTGCCCTGCAGCCATGGTGGCCGCCATTTCCTCATGAGCAGGTGCAGCTCACTCCCTGCTGTGCCCCTCCTGGGGCCTGTGCAGGGAGAAATGCTAATGCCTTTGACCCCTCCTCGCGCCCCCCCGCCCCGAGCATCCCTCGGCCGCCCCACCGTCCCTGCCGCTGCCACCCAGGACAGGGCTGAGCGGCGCCTGCCTGCTCCCTCCGGCCTCCGGCACAACCTCACTTTAACCCAGTTCCAGTTCCTTGGGGAAGGGCATCTTTGATACAACTGCCAGTACATAAATACCGAAAGCAACCATCAATCAGTTCACTAAGGGCAGCTTTTACTGGAGCTCTGTCATTTACCTTTCCTCCTCTTTTCATTTTGCCACGACACAAGAACAAGACTTAGCACCCCAGGGTGGACGTATAAGAACAGACCAGAAAAAGCCAGTTAAATAAATATCCAAGAAGAGAAAACAGCAGTCTTCTTGGGAGAAGAGGATGAAGATCCGGCCCCTGGCTGTGTTGGCGCTGTCATTATGTGTGAACGGAATAGAGGAGAAGGCAGAGCGGGCATCCCCACAACCGGCCAGGACGGAGAGGTGCACGTCCTCAACATCCTCATCCCGCCTGGGGGCTGCTCTCTGTCCCAGGGGCTCCCTGCAAATACGCAGGGGGAGGAGGGGCAAAGCTGCGCACGCTGACTAAAGCTTCTCTGACACCACCTCTGCGGGCAGTGCGGGGAAAGCCCTGCAGAGGAGGAACCAGTCATAGCAAGACGAGCTATACAGAAGAGTCCCAGCTGCAGAGATGCCCCTTTAACATCAACAAAAAAACCCCAGTATAGTGACAGTCGTCATGGGATTTTTGGAGTATGTGGTTGGTGAGCAAATATAAAAAATAAGCATCTAAAATATGACAGTAAGTGTGTAAGACATCCATGGGTTGTTCCCTTATGACTCACGGTTGAAGCTCTTCTTATTAAATCTCTGAACATGTTTTTCAAAAGGAAAATGAATGATCAGTTGGGCACTTCAGAGATTAATGTTTCCAAAGATAACAGTTCTTCAATTACATGAGGCATTCATAAGATAAAAGGTATTTGATTGCTTTCTCTATGAAGAATGGAAGTATAAGCAGCAACAAATAAAAATGTATTATCCACAATTTTGCATTTACACAATGCTTATAACTCAGTCCATAACACTGATGGCAATCATTTGACTAATTTTCATGCAGGACTAAACGTCATTTATTTAATCCAAAACATTTATCAGTGTGAGAATACGTATTAGTTTTCAAAATGAAGATATGCAAACGCTAAGGGAAACTATCACAATGTCGCTGAACAATATACCCATCTCACTCAAATGCCGCCAATGCTCCACTAAACAGAAAGCAACATTTTAAGTAGATTGTTCTTTCTTTTTACCTTGCCTTAGTTTACAGAAATAGGTAATTTCTGTGAACTCCTTCAAGCTATCTAAAACTACTTATGATGTGAGGAATGAAGTCATGTCTGCTGATGTATCCACCGGGAGACTGAAGAGCTCTATCGTATTGGACACACGACTTCATATATTAACCAAATAAGACACCAGCTCGTGGCAGGGAAAGGTTAACAATGTCTCTTTCCTCAGCTCTTTAGAAACAAACTCCAAACTTATTTCTTTTAGTAGAAGCAAAAGGAAAATTCTTAAAATGGCTGATAAAGTAATGGCCTCCTTCCTTTCTTTTTTTTTTTTTTTTTTTTAAGTTTGATGCACCTTTTATCCTAAAGCAAATGTTAGGTATGTGACATGTGACACACAGCTGTTATGCAGATAGTATATATTCCATGTGGTCTTCAGCCTCTGCTATCTACGTATTTTTAGATTCATTTATACAACAGCTTTAGCAGTACCCAGGATGGATGTATATATTAAAAAAATCACAAAACAAGTGGAAGGTGATGGAAGACATTTTAATAGTAAACACTAAATAGTTTTCAGTGTGATTATATCACTGGCAATTATCACTGTTGCTTCATTTCCAGCAGTAAAAGAGAGTTAGCTAGAGACAGCACTAGGCTTCAAACATGTTTATCATATTCCCACTGTAATACTTCATGTACAGCATGAACAAGTCTTTTGCCTATGTGCATTTTTGCACAGGTAAATGATGTTGCTGACATAACTTAAGCCAAATCCAAAATGGTAAAATTCTTTGTGTTTGATTCTAGACCATAAGGGCTAATCTTTAAACATTATGTCGGCTGGGATTCTTAGGAGGATTTTGGGGTTTAACTGTTGTGTAAACTGCAAGAGGAAAAAGAAACTACTATACTGGATGTCACTCAGTCTTTTCTGTCATAAAAAGCTTGCAGGGTTAAGCAGACATTTCATGTTTTTCATAGTTTGATGTCAACTGTTCCCTTGTTGCTCTCTCACAGTGGCTATGAAAACTTCTTTGATGGTCTCCTTATCCAAGTTCCTGCCTGTAAAGAGAAATAAATTAGCTAATTGCATTTTACAGTATTAATACAGTGTATTATCAAAACGCATGCAAGCAGCAACCTGCAAGTCTTCTCACCAAAGAAAATGTTTATTATACCAATGAGCGAAAACATTAAAAATTAAAATTAAGCTGCAGGTAACAAGACAACTTTAGATTTTACAGGCAACAGACTTCAAGCTGTACAAGTAAGGGAAAGGAGGAAAAATACGGGTTTTTTGGTAATAAAAACACTTTGCAAAGCAGAGAGTAACACACAGGAAATGAGAAATGTACAACCTCAACATTACAAGCTTTTCAGAAAAAAACCCAGATTTTATATATTTTCATGGCTATGATCACCTTCCTTACAGTTACTGAATATTTGATCAAATATTCAAACCATTCCCATCACCATATTTATAATTATGGATTTTAAAAATAACATTAAATATGCCAACATAATTTATGAATGCTTAGTATTTTATTTTTTATTTTGTTTCTCTAAAAGGGATAGTGTAGATTCCTCTCAGTTGGAATATGAAACTGCTGGAGGTGTTCACGGATAAACCTTTGAATGAAGGTTATGCAGAACATACTCACTGCTATTATTCTGGCTGGTTTAGGCTTGTTGCTTTTCCTTGGACAAGTCACAGGACTGCATGCTGAAAAAACAGCTTCTTAAAGTCAAACAAGGAGACACGTAATTTCCTCTTACCTATTAGGACCAGTCTATTTGTTCTCTTTTCATTTTCTTTCCAGGCTACTGCAGTCTCTTCCAGATCATAGAGCTCATGGACACCTTGGACTATCACCTGATGAGATTTGCCTTGAATAGATACCAGTCCCTTATCAGAAAAATAACTGTTAGGATATATAAACAAACCTTTAAAAATGAAATATCCCTGGCAGTGATGCACCAGTTAGTCAAAACAACCACGTAGCATGATCACTTCTCATAACATCCATTCTCCCATCTCCTTATTTTTTTAAAAACTAGTAATTAGACTTTGCCATACTCTGCCTTCTGTTCCTCATTTGGTCAGTACCTAGCATGTCTGAACAAAAATAAAATGTCGTCTGCTACTATACCACTTCAAATATATGTATGATGTATGTGTCTATGAAAGATTGATTGCCTATCAAAGATGATGTAAAATGAGCAAAAATGTTTGATTTCAGATTATTCTGATGAAGCTCTCATGCTCAGCATTTTCACTATTCTGAAACAGAATCTCTGAATACTGGAGAAGGAACAAACATTTGTGAGGTAAAATGACTAGCAACAGAATTAGAAGGGATTACTGTCAGAGTGAGCCCATTAACCCACATACCAAAAGTTGTATTAAAAGAGTTTTCATCACTTCATGTAAAACTTTATAAAATATTCTAGTGTAACACATTCTGTAAAACATGCCTCATATTTCCCTAAAGAAAACAAAAAGGAGTTAAAAATATTTCATGAAAAAAGGTCTGCATTTGACGTATTAGTTGGAATTCTGTAACTATCACTGCTACAAGGATTATGACAGGTAAGGCATAAACATAAAAGCAACAAACTTTGGAACCCATTCTATAATTACCTGGGGTTCATTTTCTTTGATGTATTTGTCTGTGACTGAGGGCCAGCACACAGCTTATCGCAGGCCTCAGATCTCCTGAACAATTACTTTGATTCCAATGCTCAATACAGAAAAAGTGTACTTGTGCATAGCAGTACTGTTTTCAGACAGCTTAAGATGCATCAGTAGCTATTTTCTTCTATTTGTCAGGAAGAGGAAGACAAGGATATTCTCGTATTGTTGCTGAAAGAGCAAGAATACAACCCTTCTTCCAATGAAATGAAAATAATTATGTTGCTATCCATGACGCACAAGTGTTCTCAGAAAACAAACCAGAGCGTATTTTATTGTATTTCTTATAGCTTACCAAATGACAGACTTGATTCTCATTTTTTAATGATCTACTTGGCTGCTTGGTATAAGGAAAATGAAAATATAGCCTAAATTGTCACCTATACTCCTCTCAAAACCATGCACCTGAAAAACATATGAAATGCCCGTGAAGATGAATACTTATGGGTTGCATTTTTAAAACTACAGTCTGACAATACTGTAAAAAGTTTTAGGTGTAGACCACAACTAGTATTGCACTGCCACGTTATGCCAAATTCAACTTCCGCATATTATGCCAACAATAATAATTACGGATAGCAATCCATAGTTACATCCCTAGATAAGGAGACATTTATGTGAGATGGATGGAACCTTTCAAAGCAATGGAGGTGAAAAATGAAAAAGTGATTTAACTATGTCCTGATTATTAACTCTGCCACTGATGTTTGGGACTGTACATCTTCCCTCTCAATTCAAAACAAGTAGGATCAGTGTCTGCTTCTCTGTCAGCTGTCTCCTTTTGAGTTGTTCCACCAGCCAGCAGGTAACAAACTCTCTCTACGTGGAACAATGACAAATTGCTATTCTCCATTTTGTCTGCTCTGTTACAATGATCCAGTAGCGCCTTTGATAGGTCTGTAACTGACAGCACACTGCAGTTTTTTAGGTGTAAAAGAGGAAAAGCACAAAACAAAGAATTTGGTCATTTCTGACTAACCTTCAGTCTTATGACGTCCATGGTGCGTCCCGTCTTATCTTTCACATTCTTCTCCCACAGAAGATTCTATGAAAAGGAAAAATGTTTTCATAAACAGAATGGCATAGGATGATTTTCTATGAAAAGCCACAATGATTTTTCAGTTAACAGTGATGTATTACTTACCTGAATGAAGAGATTTAAGTTTTCTTCTTTTATATTTCCTGGAACTTCAAATGTTACTGTGACTATACCCTGCAAATGGAAAGACACACTTATTATTACCGAGCTGAAAAAACATTTCATTACATTAATTTCAAAAAGTGTTCTTTATAACTTGGCCTCATAAAAAAGCAACTATATACCCATGTCAAATTAAAATAAAATATCCCTTTCTATTACACTCTAATTTTCTATATCATGCTACACTTTTTGTTTCTGTTTGGATGTGCACTTAAGGGGCATACACAATACTTTGAATAGGTTAATGCCATCAGCTTCTACCACGTAATTCTTTGCTGTAGCTGATGTTTGTTCTCAAAGAAAGCCCAAGAATCTTAATTCTTATAGGCTAGTAAGCTCAATCTTTCAAATATGTTTAAGAATACTATTTTCTTGGCATACTGATCTTTGTCACCATTTCTGATCTTCATCACTATTCTATCAGACAAAAATTAATCAATGTATTTTTCACCTATCCATACTTTCTTGTTATGAAAAACTTTTTATAAATAGACTATGTAGGAATAGATTCCAAAAATAAAGCTGTCTGAAGTGATGTTTTATTCTGTAATAGAATGTGTAGTTTAAAATTAACTATTTTTACAAAATAAAGGAAATAATGTGTCTTAAAACTTATTTTTGTCACTATAACCTCTCAATGGCATAGAAGAACATACAGAGAGTTACTTTTTGTACAACCCAAAATTCTTTCAAATGATTACTGCTTTCAGATGACTAGTCTAACTTAAGAAATAAAATAGAATAGACTAGACTAGATTATTTTAGTTGGAAGGGACCTACAATGATCATCTAGCCCAACTGCCTGGCCACTTCAGGGCTGACCAGCAGTTAAAGCATGTTATTAAGGGTGTTGTCCAAATGCCTCTTAAACACTGACAGGCTTGGGGCATCGGCCACCTCTCTAGGAAGCCTGTTCCAGGGTTTGACCACCCTCTGGGTAAAGAAATGCTTCCTAACATCCAGTCTAAACCTCCCCTGGCGCAGCTCTGAACCATTCCATGCATCCTATCACTGGATACCAGGGAGAAGACCTCAGCACCTCCCTCTCCACCTTGCCTCCTCAGGAACCTGTAGAGAGCAGTGAGGTGGCCCCTCAGCCTCCTTTTCTCCAAATGAGACAAGCCCAGAGTCCTCAGCTGCTCCTCACAGGACTTGCCTCCCAGCCCCGTCACCAGCTTTGTTGCCCTCCTCTGGACACACTCAAGGACCTTCACATCCTTCTGAAATGGTGTGGCCCAGAACTGCACACGGTGTTCCAGGTGAGGCCGCACCAACGCTGAATACAGCGGGATGATCACCTCTTGCCCAGCTGGCTGTGCTGCGTCTGATGCACCCCAGGATGCCGTTTGCCCGCTCGGCTGCCAGGGCACACTGCGGGCTCATATGGAGCCTGCTGCCAGCCAGTGCCCCAGATCCCGTTCTGCAGCCTGCTCTCCAGCTACTCCTCTCCCAGTTTATACTTGTGCCCAGTGTTACTCCATCCCAGGTGAAGAATCTGACATTTGGACTTGTTAAATCTCATGGCACTGATAACTGCCCAATGCTCCAATCTATCTAGATCCCTTTGCAAGGTCTCTTGTCTCTCCAGAGAGTCAGCAGCACCTCCCAGTTTGGTATCACCTGTAAACTTGCTAATGGTGCATTCAATTCCTGCATCCAGATCGTTGATAAATATATTGAACAGGACTGGCCCTAGAATTGAACCCTGAGGAACAAACACCACTGGTGACGATCACCAGCCAGATGCAGCCCCATTCACTACAACCCTCTGAGCTCTGCCCTTCAGCCAATTCTTCACTCAGCACACTGTGAACCTGCTCAACCCACAGCTGGACAACCTGTCCAGAAGGATGCTGTGAGGGACAGTAACAAAAACCTTATTAAAATCCAGAAAAACTACATCCACCGCCTTCCCTGCATCCACTAGGCCAGTGACCTTACCATAGAAGGATATCAAATCAGTTAAACAGGACTTTCCCTGTGTGAATCCATGTTGACTGTGTCTGATGATTACATTATTCTTTAAAGGCCTTTCAATAGCACCCAGTATAATCTTCTTCGTAATTTTTCCAGGAACTGAGGTTACACTAACAGGTCTGTAGTTTCCTGGGTCCTCCCTCACACCTTTTTGTAAATTGGAATAACACTGGCTAGCTTCCAGTCAGCAGGGACCTCCCCAGACTCCCAAGACCTTTGGTAGACGATCGAGAGGGGCTTTGCCACAACATCTGATAGCTCCTTCATTACTCTGGGATGAATCCCATCAGGCCCCATGGACTTGTGAACATTCAGCTGACACAGCTGGTCCCTTACAATTTCAGTGTCCACAAATGGAAAGTCACTGTTCCCACACTTGTGGTCCCCTGACTCAGGGGACCAGGCAGCCCAAGGTCTATCAGTATTATTAAACACTGAGGCAAAAAAAACCTTGAATGCCTCCGCTTTTTCTTCATCCCTATTAGTCAAATAACCATCTCCAACAAGTACAGGTCCAATGTTTTCTTTAGATCTCCTCTTGCTATTAACATACTTTAGAAAGTGCTTCTTGTTATCTGAAACAACACTGGCCAGCTTCAATGCTAATTGAGCTTTGGCCTTTCATGTCTTCTCCCTGCACAAACAAACCACAGCTCTGTACTCTTCCTGTGAAGCCTGACCTTACTTCCAAAGATCATACAATTTCTTCTTCCTCTTGAGCTCCATGAGGAGTTCCCTGTTCAGCCAAGCTGGTCTTCTCCCCCGCTTGCAGCAAAAAAAGAAAAACTTGTATTTTTATACAGTAGCTTAGAAAAGTGTACTTTCCTTCTAGAAAGTTGCTATGATTAAATTCAATTTTCAGGTTAAAATATGATGCATACAAGGCCTGTATTTTTCTTTCTGAACAGCAAATCTTGACTGTGAAGCTGCTAGTCTTGAAAACAGCAAAAGGCAATTATATCTCCTTTTGGAACTAAAGTTGATTAAATATAAGCAACAAGCAGCAGATTAAATATAAGCAACAAGCAGCAAATCTAGATGTTTAGCTAATGACTTAGTAAACTCACCAAAACAACCAAGCGCTAACACTCTGAGCAGCTTCAAAACAAGACAGACAAAAGCTCACTGTGCTCCACATACAGTGCAGTATTGCTTCTGTTGACCTTCCACGTGAAGATAATAAGCACACTTTATCATCCAACAAGGACTTGCAGCCTACTGCAAGAGAAGTGTTCTGCTCTCATTTATGCCTTATCCGTCTCAACAACCATCTTAAAACTGTGGGTGTTGAACTAAACAGGGATAGTAACAATGAATTCTCACCGTTTCCTACTGGCCGAATGGCTCCACACTACAAAACCAAGAATAATTTCCTTAACAATATAAGCATGCTATAACTGTGCTAACATTCAGGAAGGCTTCTATTTAACTTCTTTTCTACTTTAGCTATCTATTCAGACTGTTATTACTATAACTGAACATATTTAGGATGAACACAGATTTTAATTGAACAAAAAACTATGAACTTAAGATTCTGATTGCAATTACAGCTGGAGCATAAAACTGATTTTATATTTAATCTTTAGTTCCAAAAGGAGAATATAACTGCCTTTTACTGTTTTCAAGACTAGCAACTTCACAGTCAAGATCTGCTGTTCAGAAAGAAAAAAAAAAAAATTCCTGTTTCAGAAAGAAAAAAATTCAGGCATTGTATGCATCGTATTTTAACCTGAAAATTAAATTTAATCATAGCAACTTTCTAAAAGGAAAGTACACTTTTCTAAGCTACTGTATAAAAATACATGTTTTTCTTTTTTTGTGGCCCCTGAGGGGACTGTTGCCCATGGGTGAACTGCACCCAATTAGGGATACCCAGGAGAGGACTGTGATCCACAACTCATCCACAGAGTGGTGTACCTCTATATGGACTGGGGCCCATGGCCGACTCATGGAGCTGGGACACTAAGGAACAGAGCAATGACAAAACCACTATGAAGCAAAAAGGAGCAGAAAGCTACTACACAAAACTACAGGCCCTGGTAAAAAGTATCTCCGTCTTTCTTATAAGCCCCCTTTAAGTACTGAAAGGCTGCAGTAAGGTCTCCCCAGAGCCTTCTCTTCTCCAGGCTGAACAACCCCAACTCTCTCAGCATTTCCTCATAGCAGAGGTGCTCCAGCCCTCTGATCATCTTTGTGGCCCTCCTCTGGACCAACCGTAACAGGTCCATGTCCTTCCTGTGCTGAGGACGCCAGAGCTGGACACAGTGCTCCAGGTGGGGTCTCACCAGAGTGGAGTGCATTACTGCAATGACCTGGGGACTCCAGAAGGAGCCTTGGTTCTGGTACTGGGAATCTGTCATTGGATATTCTCATGTGAGTGGTACACCCATTACGTGTGCATGGATGTGTGCAGACAATGTATAAACTGTTGGAAAAAGCAGGGACTTGTGAAAGCCCTAGTGGGACAGGAAGATGACTGGGAAGACACAGGATGGTGCCAGCTTCAAATTCACGCACCCATGGCACAGGGCCTTAACAGTCCTCTAGGGCAGCATCCAAGAAAGTTAGCCCGGGAGTTGCAAGGGATAGAACTACCACCTGTAAAACACTGGGAGACGTGCTGCTTTGCTGCGGGGGTATGACAAGAGTTTCTCATATGCTTCAAATGGAGCCTCAGAAAAATCGGGACCGCTTAGAATTCATCACCATCAGACTGACAGTCACTGTTAAGACTAATGGTCTGCTAAAAGATGCACCAGCAAGTGCTCAGCAAGAACAACAAACCCCGAATCAAAATTTAGCAGTGGGTAACACTGAACTGGCCAAAGGGAAACCTGTGTGACAAGCTATCCAATCTACTATGGAAAGAGTAAGCCAGTTTAAAATTAAGAGAGTCCTATCAGGCAGCCCATGTTACAGTGCTGCAGAAACAGGAGCACTGCTCCCCAAATTGCAACCACTCTGCGACCTTTTAGTTGGATTAATTAAAGCAGCGCAGGACACCTATGGCTGCTGCCCACAAAAGTTGCTTCTGCAGTGGCTGTGGTGGTGCAGGGAAGCTGGAGAAGGGCACTTGCAAAACTAGGAAACTCTGGGATTTACTGATGGAGGGGTATGCTGAGCTCAATCCTTCTCATCCCACAAACAAGATCCCGGTGGAGGCACTGAGAAGAAGGGGCAATCGACTCTGATCACTTTGACTCCTGCTGTGTTTACAGGCAAGGGGTAAGGGACCCCAAAAAGGCTGAGGCCACAGACGAAAAGCTCTGACAGCTAGGCACAGTCATTATTGCCCCTCTGGTATCACCTGATAACCAGAGGGTCACACCAATAGGTGTGACATCCTATTGATCAAGGAATGACCTACAGTATCATATTGGGGGGAACATGCCAGAAGCAAGTGTGAGATCAGCCTCATGGCAAAGCATGACAAAACTGAAGTTGTGAAAGTGTCAGGAGGGGATGAAAAATCTCCATGCTCCCACCCTACAAACTGGGACTTGGAAAGTGGAAAAGAAACCATACAACAGTAAAAAAACCCAACACCCCACACATCTTCAGGCAGAGAAATGCATGGCACCCTGCTAGAGAGACAGGCACCTCCAGCCACTTGGGACTGAAGACTCTTTGGAGGAGGCACGGCACGCCATGCCGAAGGGGGTACGTTCACCCCCGAGAGAGTGCAGCTTGTTGTTTAGCCACGGAGCAGGCGCACTCCACAGGGACTGAGGGAACAGAGCAGGGATGAGGAACAGAAAATCATTACACTAACACCCCCAACTTCCTATGCTACGTGTGGCCTTGCTGGGAGAACGTGGACGGACTAAGTGTAAGCCACTGAAAAAACAGGAAAAGATGGGGAAGAGAGGGAGAGAGAAGGAGAGGTGTTCATGTAAGTGTTTGTGTAATTGTTTTGCATTTCTTTTTTCAGTATTCAAATCAATAATTGTAAGTTTTTGTTGCCTCGCAATAAATTCAGTAATTCCTTGATTTAAGACTGTTCTGCTTTTGAGAAGGCCCTAAGCAGAAAAACATAGTGTGATCATAACATTTGGAAAAAAAAACAAACAAACAAAAAAAAGAAAATTAAAAGGGATCCTTTCTAGTAAAACCTATACATCAAGAGAGGTGCTTAAAAGTAGCAATTAGCATAGAACGGTTTATATTCTGTAGAGATGGTAGACCAGACCCTTTTTCCTTAAATTTGTCTTTGAAATCAGATATGCTGATCACAAAAAATACTGTATTTGCCCAAATAAAAGCCACAAAGGCAGAAATGCTATTTGCAGTTGCATTATGCTAGCATCATTGCATTGCACACAGGGATAGAAAAGGTCCTGCCCTGATATAAACACACATTGGGTTGAGTACCAGGGGTGGGGGCCGGCGGACAGGAATACATTTTAGAGTTTAATTTTACATATGAAAATAACATCAACAGAACTGTTGGGTTGGGTTTTTTTAGCATACATGTGTTTACAGGATTGGTAGGGCAGAATCTTCCTCACTGTTACAAGTTAAATTGTTAATATTTCTTGTGAAAAAAATAGGAAGCACTCATAGAATGGAAATCTACACATGCTTAACTACTTAGTCAAGTCTTATTACAACTTTAAAGAATGCACAGTCATGAATAACATCTCCCTGATATCTACCTACACAGACAACATCTAGACAGAAAACGTACAGGATAAAAACTGGCTACCAATTTAGGACTCGATTTTGCAAATATTAAAATGAGTAGTGCTATTTATCTGTTTCAGTAACACACTCCATGTGAATTAATGAATGACGTGACTATCTGGAGCACTGAAAGCCTAGAAGTTATTTTTGAAAGTAAGACTTACTATATCCATTTAGAATCTATTTACAACAAAGCACATTCCTATATGTATTCAATGTAATCTTCCAAAGATCTTAAAACACATTGCTTCCTAAATGAAACCTTCTGAAAAGGTAACATGATTAGCATGCAATGCTTGCAATTACCCTGAACAACCTTGTTGTTACAAAAAGATTGAAGCAGTAGTTTTGGTAATTACCTTATCTAGATGTGCATGCGTTGTCTTTACATGCTCAAGCTTTTTCTGCAAACTGAAAATAAGTAAAGTTAAATGTCACATTTGTGTAGGATGGACAAAATGTCATTATTTCAAAATTTAAATAAACTCTTCAGTATTGCAAAGCGAAACTAAAATATCCAAGATAGACTGTATACTCAGAATAAGCTTCAACTGTTAATTCAGTTTTAATCTCAAAATAGATATGTTTAATTATATTGGTTTGTTCTAGTTAATGATTTGTGTTAGAACACTAAGTTTTTAAAATATAAACACAATTATAATAACAATGTGCAGTATCTTTGGGATTTTAAGTATTTATACTTCAAGAAGTACAACACCCTTGATATTCCTTTGTGTAGGAACAAAAGGCAAACTACATCATAAAGCAAGAAGGGAAAATCACTAGAATCTGTAGAAGGATGATTTGAAAAGTAAGAAGAAAAACAAACGTACAAAGCTGTTGCTTCACAGGTCAGACAAAAGCCAGTGCCAGCAAAAAGAAAGGGCAGCCAAGAGTCAGGAAAAGCAGGCTATCCTTTGGATAACTGCACCAGTTCATTGAGAAATCTCATGAGCGCATCTCATCTACTAGAGGTTACCAGCCTGCATCTTCTGCAATTTCTCCCTTCTGTGAATAAGAAAGTGGCTACGTTCCTTTACCTGAAGTGAGCAGTATGTGTCCAGGAAGAAAAATTAAACTGATACTTCCCCCAGTTGCATATTCTCTCCTTTCCTTTACGATTGCTCCAGTACTCCTTGCTCTCTTCGCCAAACACTTCCAGCACACAAAGTGGACAGAAAGCCCTTCTCCCCTTGCCTCCAATTTTACTTTTCCACCCATCTACCATGCCAAACTCGTATTTGGCACTAAAAGAAACGAAAAAAACCCATGGAACACAGTAACCAGAATTTAGAGTGGCTTCATTTGTTGTGGAACCTCAGTCCCTCATTGGTTTCTGTGAAAACTAAGGAGGCCTCCAGTTCATCATGATGTGAAGTGAGAAAAATTTTGAAATCCTTTAAGTTTTAAGAGAACCAGAAAAGAGTGTACAAATTTGCTCTGGTACTACTATTAAAGTAAAATTTGTATTTTGCGGAAAAAAAGCCAACCAACCATGCACACTCCGGCTCACTTCACTTTACAAAGTCAAAAAGCTTTTGTTGCACACAACAAAGCGGACAGAATTCTCAGTCTGAGATTACCAGTTACAAAGTAAGAATTTTAAATAAGTGACTAAACTAGAATTTCTAACAGAAACTCAGATGCAAATTTGAGCCACAGTTTGAGTGTGTCTATTTCATGCAGGTACTTATACAATGGACACTATTTCTAATAAGAGACAGTGAAATTATCACCATACCTTATTCCAGACAAACTGTCAAAAGCATGCAGGTCCAAGACATTGGAGAGATCAACCCTAAACAGGGGGAAGAAAGAAAGCTTTGCATTTTTGCCATATTTAAATATTGTGTATACTTAAATAATTATTTTTAAAATGGTTCTCTGAAGCTTATGTTTGTTTTCTTGTCTATCATTCTAATGCCATCAATCCTTAGCCTTATTTTTGGATGTTGGTGGTTGGTATTGTCTCTTATAAGGAAATGCAGTTTTTATTTACATAGTAATACGTAAGCACAAAAATGTAGTTTTAAAAAAATATAGTAAAATACAAGGTATTTCCAAGAAAGATGATAAAATCCCTCATACTCGATGCCTGAATAATAACTAATTTTCCCCAAATGGGAAAAGGAACCCTGAAGTTCTTCCAGCAATTATTCTGCACCCTTAATATTTACTAATATAGATCCTCCTCTCAACACACAAAGCCCTGGAATATATGTAGCTTCTGCTGACACACTGTTAGCAAACAAAACTGAAATACGCTATGAGGCAAGTGCTACTATAAAGAATTTCAGCTCTAATAGCTGAAACTTAGACAAATGAAAAATGTAATACGAAACAGACAGTACTGATTGTATTTACTTGTAAGAACGGCAACCTATAAACTTGCATAAGAAGCTTTTTTTATAAAAGCAATGTAGACTACAGGTGTCACTACTAATAGCAACTGACAGCTTTCTAAATGCAGTTAATGATATGTGGCTAAATACAAGGAACATATGAGAGGTTTAAACCAACCAACCAACCAAAAACAACAAAAAAGAGATCTCTGGAGTGTAGCTGGTATTATCAAACTTTTACACCCAACAGTAGCTTTACAAAGCAGTTTCTAAGATGAAAGGTGCATAATGTAAAACACATAAATAATGCCTCTCTCAAATTCACGACCAACTCAGTGCTAGTTGTTCGTTCTCAGCAGTGTTCTGAAAAATCATACAGAAACACTCAAGAAAGTGCTATATTGGTCCCTTTTACATGCAGGTCTTTGAGGAACAAAACCCCCTAATTAAAGAAGACATGTTCTCAAATAACTTGTTAATAAATTAATTCTGTGCTTATTTCACTTTTGGAATATTTAATCATGGGAGAGACAGTACGTGTCATTCACTAAAGAATATTTACTAGTAACACAGCAGTTGTCATTGAGGACTGCATCTGAGGTCCACTTAATCTAATATTCAAAATTTAATGCTGGCTGGCATCAGACACCAGAGAATGGTACAGATGTGGATACCACATTTTACATATCGAATCTCTTCCTAATGGAAATGGACAGATACTGATTTAAGATTCAAGACATGAAGTTTAATATCCTCGTCAAAATTGTTAGCCATGCTGGATACCGTCATCATCTTTACAGAAACCTTTCTTTTTTTTCACGTTACAAAAATCTTGGTGTCAAACTTGCACTGATTTCCTAGGGCAGTCAGACCCATGCATATGCAGTTTATGAGCGGTTTATCAATAGAGTTTGCTTCTTTTACCCCTTCAAAGCATTTTACTGACCATTTCTGTACTCTGCCTTTCAGCTAAAGAACAAAGAACTCCTGATCTGCTTTCTCAAAACCACTGTTTGTCCTCAGTAAAATCATCATGTTGCAACTTCTTTGATTTCAGCTGGAGCAATCTGTTGCAAATCTTTTTCAAGTAAGTGTTTTCCTAAGCCCTGATCATCCTTCATGATTTTCTTCCCCATTCTGTGGCAAAGGTAAAATTCCCCATTCCTCATAATATAAGTTCCAGAATTTTAAAAATTAGTATCACATTCCCAAAAGGTTACTAAACAGGAGGAAATGGAGAAGCTACAATTGTATCTCTGCAATTCCATCACTTTGCAGTATTTGTTCTTCTTTTGTCTTTCAATCTTTCATGCTGCACTCAAAGTACATACATTAGATGAATACATTTCTCACCGCACAGAGGTCATGAAAACAGTAAATAATACAGAGGTCTCAAAAATAAAAGAGAGCCAAATTTGGATATCGTAAAATTAGCTATAAGTAATTATCTATGATTTACCATCAGAATAAAATCTTGGTTAAATTTAACCTGGAGTCACCAGAACATTCTCATCTCCATCTACAGACAGAGAAAAACGCTAGTAGCATTATTCTAACACAACTCAATTTTATTAAACACCAACTTAATAATACTGTATTTAGAGAATAGGATAAATTAAAAAAAGTCTAAAATTTTGATGCAGACTCTAGAGTGACTATTTACACATTAAAACTCTTAACATATCAAAAAAGCTGGTGAACATTAAAAGCTTGATTATTAGAATTGCTCACAAGTTTATCCACGTTTGCTGTTTTGAACTTAAGTCCCTAAATGACAATAGATCCATTGAAGAAAATAACTTTTTATGTAATAGAGACACATGCTGACTTATGAGAAATTATTTACTGAGGATCACTAGAAGAGCAATAAATGAACCAATATGAAACACCTCTCAATAACAGAATTTATGATCCCCTCTATAATATTGTTTATTCTTGTTCTAAGCATTCTTCAACAGAGTTTGCAAGTTAACAAGAAAGAAGAGTGAAGTTGTCAAAGTTACTTAAACATTTCACCTTCCTCCTTGAACAAAGTAATGAAAACAATATAAGAATAATCCTTATAAACTAACATGATAGTCACGAAAGAGAATGCTTTTCATAGTGTAACTGTTCAACAGCAGGGCATAAAACCTCCAGTGATCAGACTGCAGACAGAGTTTCAAATAAGCTGAAGTCAATAGAAATGTTAACAAGATTAACATTTTTGGAAATATAAACTGAGCTGATCTTTAGATTAAAGTCAGACAAGCACCCATCTTCAAAACCCTGGGTTACCAAATAAAATACATATTCTACAGTCACTTGTTGATCCTACCTGATCAGGCAACAACATCAAATATTTTTCTCTACACTGTCTAACTATGTTTGGCAATAACTTTAAAAAGCCAAGTATGCTTTATTGGTAGATATAATCTTATTTTCCCTTCAAAAATTGCTTAAAACAGGAACCTGTATTATAGGAACATTTATCATAGTATAGTCAAATAATCAATGTAATAGCACACAAATCTGTCCTAACAGTCTGAAAGATACACTGCTCTCCTAACGCCCCTGGGAATACCATTTCCATTTAATTTCTTATTGAGGAAGAAATCTGAGTCAGAATTTTAATGAAAAAATAGCAAAAACAATGCAATTACTTTTCCTTCTTATAAACTCCCTCGCACTGCTTTCAAAGTGATTTTGTAGTAACAAGTTATCTGCAGCAGCCATCACAAGTGAGAAAAATCTTTCAGCTGACACAACAGAAAAAAACCATTACAGTGCACATGATCAATGATTAGCTCAGATACAACTTAGCCTTACAAGTTGCTCTTTAGTTACAAGATCTGGTTAATGAGTTACAAGAAACTTGGAATTTCTACCTGTAACAGTCCCTTAAAAATCTGGTACATTTTTGGAATATGCTGAAGCCAATCAAACTACATCTATATTAGCATTTTTCAGGACCTTTCCAAATGCTACTACTCCATAAATGGCAACACGACCAAAATGCAACTTTAATAATTAAAAGCCATATTCATATTAAACTTAGAACAAAATGCAGGTTTTGGAAAAACTAATGCCCAAGCTTTTGTAAAATCCACCTCTCATGTAAATAAAAAATATTTATGGTTATATTGCAAACTCCAATAAAACCCACTAGTGATAAGCTCTGTAAAATAAGCAACATCTTAATAGTGATTTTTTTAAACTAGTTATACACTAGAGTGTAGGATGTGAACAGTAACAAAGAAAAATACGTTTTTACTTCTTTAAAAAAATTTCTTTATCTAAATGATTATTAATAAAATAAATAGTGAGTTAAACATTCCTAATTCAATAGTTTTCCTTTAACCAAACTGATCAAATAGCATACTTAAATCTGTCACAAAAGAAGCAGGATCTGGTACCTAGTAATAGTGGCCATTTAGTACCTTGATCTTTGTGTCTCTAGAATTTTAACAAGTCCATTTATTGACCTAAAATAAAATAGAGAAATCAGAAGTTAGATGAAAATGCAACCGTAATACATTGCTTGAACGACTTAACCATGGAAAGCAGCATGAGAAACAGCACCACAACAATAACCTCAGATCTGTTACCAACTTGTTGAACAAAGCAACAGACATCCCAACACGACTTCATTTTTATGACTTTCATACCCTAAGTAAGGGCTGGGGAACTTCACAAGTTCTGACAACAAAATACTACCGGTAAGAAGAGCGTTTTCCTGTGCAAGTCTCCTCATGATACACTCTGCTTGGTCTAACTAAGCCTTTTTACTTTTAAAATTCAAACCACTAATAGAGTTGTAAAGAATTTCAAAATTTCAATGTTTTGTTTTGGTTATCACGGTACTGATAGAAAAAGATGGGACAAGCCTTTGATTATTAATTTGATTCAGACCGTTGGTTCTTCTACGCCCAAGACCATTAGTTGATCACCTGCCCTTAGTTGGTAACATCAAATCTCACCTAGATAGGCAAACTGCTAAGCTTGTGTAAGCACATGAAGGTATTGAAATGCATTTAGGACAGGGCAGTCTCTTTTACCTGCCGAGCTAATGATTTGTCAGTGTAATCATGAGATCAAATTTCTGCATTAACAGCATGAAAAAAGTACTATGTTTAAATAAAAATAACCTTTCAGCCAGTACAGTGTTACAGTTATGCCAAAAGTTTCATACCTGACAGATGTTCTGACTTTATCCAGTTCTTCCTCTGAAACCAAATCTGTTTTATTGATGATTATAAGATCAGCTAATGCAACCTGCCTATGCATTAAGGGGAAAAAAAAAGAGACAACATGAACAAATACTTTTTCTGTAAGGCAGAAGCACCATCTCTCCCATTACACCAAAAAGCAGTATGAGCATTGTTAGTACAGAAAGGCAATCATTAATCAAACTAGAACATCATGGAATGTGACTACAGCACTACTGTCTTCTTGAGGTGCTCTTCTGTGCCATGAGTCGTCTACCAAGCTACAAAGGCTTGCTAGTTTTTGATTTTTTTTTTTGTTTTTTTGTTGTACCTTTTTTTTTTTTTTAAAGTCATCTAACCTGCAATGCTTCGTAACTTAAGAACTTCCCAAGCCCCCTATTTCTCTTGCATGTACTCTTCACAAAGTCATACTTGAAGTCTCTGCTTTATGAAGACTTCTATTGTTACAATTACCCTTAATCATTGTGGCTCCAGATCTAGCAAAAAATATTCCTCTATCTCCAGTTCTACTTCAAGCATCGGGTAGATTCTAGCATGCAATTCTTTCTTCTCCCCAACACAGGTGGTTTTCCTTCATTTATGTAAAACCCCATCCCTCTTAAAATATGTCAGAAGAAGAGTCAGATCTTGGCAAAAAGACCAAATGGAACATGAAGTCACTTTTCTATTTTCTACCTCATTATACCAATCTACCTTGGTTTAAAAGCAAAGGAGGAGAGAAAAGCCTTATAAAAGAAAAAGAAGCCATTTCTAATGAACTTCTACACAGCACAGATCCTAACTGTTATATATAAAATTAATACATATACCCATACCGAGATGCTTCATTGACAAGGCCTTCTGGCTTTTCCTCTGTCAAGTGCTAGACAAAAATTAAAACAATTGGATTAAGCATATTCAAATGACATTTAAATTCATTTGCAGTTAAATGAAGTCAAAACCAATTCCGCTAAGGTATATTTTTCAACAACGTGTTGAGGAAGATGGCATCTAGAATTTTTCTATAAAATTATGGTGACAAAGTACATTTATAAATTCACCATTTCAGAAGCTTATCGTTTCTTTTATGAAAACACTTCTCTCAATGAATTTTATTACTAGAATGCTAAAGAGTTGGAAAACTGTATTATAGTATTTATTTTTAATTACTTTTCAGATTCACGATGAAGTAAAAGAAATGGCCATGACATATAGTAACCATGGAAAAACACATCTGAAAAAATGAGAGTACAGTCATTTTTCTAATGACCAACTGTTAAAGATGAGTTAGGCTTGCAGTAAGGGATATCATATATATAACTGCATACTCCTTTTCTCTCAAAGATTTGACAAACTTTACTTTTATAGTAAAAATTCGTAACTTTTTCTGGGTTTGTACAAATAAACCACTACTCCTTGGCAAGTCTGCCCAACATCAGTGCTCATGGCCTATTCAAGCTGTAACTGGGCAGAAGAGTCCATCAGCACTGACTAAAGCAGCAGCTTCTGGTCATGCTGCAGGAGTTTAGTATCTTAACCATCTGCAGCTTTGTGCTCCACCTGTTTGCCCAAGCTAATGTCCTCACAGTGAAAGGGAAAAAAAGTGCCTGCATCTCAAGCAGCAGCATGAAGTTTAGCAACATAAAGCTGCACTTCCATCAATAATTTGGCAGAGCAACAGACTTTACACTGAAGCAGCAAAGGTTCAGCTAGAAGTTATCTTCTGCCCACTCTGCCATGGAGGCAGCAGTCTCCAGGAGAGAAGCATCACAGACACCTGGAGGCAGCAAGACTTTAAATCGGTGCTGTAATATTAGTAAGAGCTCACCTCTTACGCCTGACATCTCTGGGGAGATTAAAGAGTCCTGTGCACTCCTTCATCAGCTCTAAATGTACCAGGAATATTATTTTAAAATTTGGTTTTAAAGACAGAAGAGTACCAAATGAAAATGGAATTAATCGTCATGGGAAATACGTAAACTAAAAACCAGGCATCTTGCATTATTTGACTTGAAAAACAAAACTAGATTATTGCATACTGTCAGTCTGTCGCCTTAAAAAGAAGAAAAAACCCCTATTTCTTGATTGTGCACAACCTAAGCTGAGCATAACAACAGGATGACTGGGAGGGAACCTCTCCTCTGACCTTTTCTTTGTAATCCTCCATTTATTGATTCTACTAAATTAAATGTTGTGAGATTTGTTGTGCTGAAAAGAACAATGCTAGCAGTGTAGATGTCAAGTACTGAAAGTAGAGAACTGTCACTTCAAGTTGTACAACTGTTTGTCTGTGATTAAAAAAATGATTATTTCAGATTGCTGGGTGACAAATCCATTAGAGTGATAACCCATGATATCAATTTACCACTTCAGTTTCAATTTGGCTGACTGGTCAGGGGGTGCTATTTGCCAGCTTTTCTTGTGATGGGTTGCATTCTTTGAAGCATGACACCCTTAAATTGCTGCCTATTATCTCAATGCCATTACCTGTATGGCTTTCAGAATTCTTTGAATCACAAGCAGCTGTTGAGGTCAAGCTTTGCAACCAGAGGAATTGCGCAAGTTAGCAAGTCCTTTATACAAAGCCAAAGTTATTTACTTGGCATATAACTGAGAAAGTCTGAAGTTTCTGTTATTCTGAGTGGATGTCAGTGTTGTACAGGCTTACTGATTAATAAAGTAAGAGTTTTCAGCGAGCTGTCAAAGATAATAATGGACAGAAAAGCTGAATGTTTCAAAACATTTTTGTGTTGCTTCTGACATATTACTTGAAAGTTTAAATATTAAACATTTTATTTTTTAAACAACAATAATTCAGTGCTGCTGTGTGCAACACCATTATATTTGATTCAAGCCAATAAATCAGCATTGCATGAAGAGAAAGATAAACAGAACAACATTTTTGCAAGTAATAAAACACATCTGAATTAGTTTGAGGGCTCCCAGCTGAAAAGGGGGCTGACACAAGACATGCTGTGGTTTCTTGTGATACTTGACCTAATTTAAAAGTTGGTTCCTGCTTAAAAGGGCAAACCAGCTCTCAGCCCCTTCCCCTTGTTCTTCTCCCAACTCCTCTGCAAAAGTCTGTGCAAAACATGACCACTTAACTCGCCAAACTGGCTTGCTATGAGGTTAGATTAGTTCCATCCTGGTGCAACACAAATGGACAAGAGGACAGGACTGCCCCCTTTCGGTAAATCAGCTGCTAGATCAGCTCAATTGAAACAAAAAACCCGAACACTCCAAACAAAATAAAATCCTTAAAAGGAGGGATCACTTCCTTATTTTTTAACCATTATTCTTCAGTTTTCTCAGCTTTTTGGAGCCATTGTAAAGTACAGAGATACTAAAAATACCTTCACAGCATGATGGGATTTTTATACTCTTTTCTTATGGTCACTTTTATTTTGAATCCTGTAAAATCAATACCTAATCAAAGTAGTCACTTCCTAAGTTATTACGTTGCAAATAATTATTTTTATGACTAGCTATTACAAAAAAAGTTGAACTATTTGATTTAATCACAATTTCTGCTGTTATCCCACCTGACTGTTCTATAGGGCTGTTCTTACATTGCACTTTACATAGATTACTCTAATACCCGCTCTTTTTGTGTGCTTCCATGTAATGAAGTAATCTTTTAATCTGAAATGGTACCTAGACACCTGGCTCTCACCTCTCCTCACCACAGTCGCCATTACATCAGCACCTTTCCCAATTTGAGCCCTAACTCACTTGTTACCACACTGGTATCAGAGGCCTGTTCTTACTCCTCTCCTTTCAGGTAACATGGACCAATGACATTCCGTAAGACAAATTTCTCCACTGCTTTACAGTAATCCAAATGCCTGTTTGGAATACAACTAAGACTCCTGAGTGAAGTGATAGAACTAGAAGGAATCAAGTATCTAGCAACCTGACAAGTCTTAGTAAACAGGCTGCTGTGTTGGTAAGAATCTGAATTCCTATGAATATCAGTACTTCCTTGTTCCCATTCAAAATAAGTACTAATGTACCACAGCAACTGAAATACAATCTCATTCATTGTAAGAATTAAAGCAATTGTAAAAATATAATTGAACCGAATGAAAATTATTGCAATAGCTGTTCTAACGTTGTGGTTTTAAACCATGTAACAAATCCAGTAACTTACCTGCAATCCATACTTTGCATCAACAACAGATACAATACCTAAAAGAGAAAATTAAAACGGAATAGAAATGTGCTGAAAGCAGCCAACAATTTAACAACTTATAAACTTCCTGTAAAACTACTGAAGCAACAGTATCACATGTACAACTGCTTATAATACTTTCAATGCTTTCAGCGTATCTGAACAAAAGACTTGTCACCTAACTAGTTTCTTATTTGTTACTCATATCTGTGGTAAAAAGATGTCTACCAAACCAGGTGAGAGAAATTCTCACAAGGGGGATGCCTCTCCTCCTTCTTCCGCAAACTTGCAGAGGTATGTTTTTACAGGTTATCGAAACAAATTAAGAGGACTGACTGAGGTACACAGTTATTCTGATTATAAGTGACCAGGAATCTGCGATTCTCTGGCAGGAACTTAGGAAGCTGTTTCCTATTCAACTGCATGTTTCCTTGGCTAGATGGGTATGTTACAGACTGACCAAAGTGTTAGTAGGATATTCTTTTTAAGCCAAAAAGTAACGTTTTTTCCTACATTAAAAAAAAAAAATAGATCAACATTCAACATGCTCTTTAACTACATATGGTGATGATTTGTATTACAGTAAACTCAGATTTTTAATGGAACACAGCAAATACTAGAGCTAACAAGAGTAAAATAGGCAAAGAAGGCAGAAAAAAAAAGGCAGGAGCCCAGACGTTGACAAGAGTTCAGAAAAAATGAAACAATTTAGGAAACACTGCATTGGGAAAAAAAAAAAAAAAAAAGAGACCTGTAATATTACTCCTAAATAATGTTTAATAACAGCTAACTAATGAGAGTTTTTTTCCCCCGTTATACCACAATCAAGATCTCTCCATGTCTGATCCCTCAGCAAAACATTACACAACTTTTGTCGGATTTAGCAAACTGCAAGAGCTCACCAAGTAGATAAACAAGCATCAGAATAAGCAAGTGGACATCTGTGGTCAAATTTGGGGATGTGAGAACCAAGATCATGTATTTCAAATATTTTTGAAACCTTGCCCTAAATGATAAGGATACATTACACCAAATCCAGATATGGAATGCCAATACATTGGAAAACAAGCTTGCACTTCTTACCGTCAAGATAGATGTCACTTCCCAGCTCAGAATCAACCCAGAACATGGAGGCGACAGCTCCTAAGAAGTGCAGTACATTTAGTTGCAAAATTGACATTTTCCAGTAAACTATCAATATTCAAACATTTAACAGAAAAACTCTATTTGTAGTGCTGTACTTGAAACTCCGCTCTTCCAAACTCAGAAAGCATCACAGAGGTGAAATACCCAACCAAACATTTGATCTAACAACAGCTACCAAGGCATTATGCTTGTGTGCACATCAACAGACAAGGCTACGAAAAGCTTTACAAATCTCACAATTCCAGATGCATGTAAGTTGTCTAAATTACCTTTACTCAGTAATATCAATTATCTGTCATTACTATACTCCAAGGCTCCCTCATTTCTAAAAAATCTGTACTCCCTCTCCTCACCTTGCAGCCACTGTTTCTACGTCATGGCGCGTGCACACACGTGCACACACACACACAGAAAAAAAAAAAAAGGAGATAAAAAGGAGATAAAACAGTTAAAGAAAAATGGAATTGGCACATCTGGGAGAAATCAGCTCTCTCCTTCACTTCTTCACTGGCTTCTATAAACTCTCCTATGCAGCTTCTCACATCATAAATCAACAGGACGAAGAAAGTCAAGAATAACCAGGTATAGAAAAGAATGTTTTCTTTAATTATCTCAGGTCTGTACAGTAAAGCTTCTGGCTCTAGGCAATTTTAAGATAGATCGAGTTAAGAAATAGCTAATGCAGCTCCAATTTGCAAACAGATATTGTACTGGAAGGGAAGTTTACAAGGGTAAACCATGCCTGATCAATCTGTGAAGGCTATACCTGGCCTTCTGTGAAAAAAATTATTGCATCTATGGGCAAGGGGAGAGCACTGCATGCCATTTACATCACCTCCAGCAAATTTTTCAACACTGTCTTTGAAGATATTCTAGGAACCAAGTTTGAACATTGCCAGTCTGAATGGAAAGACAACTTAAGTAAAACCAGTTGGATAGTTAAGCTCTAAAGGTTGCAGTTTACAGGTCATACCCTACCTGGAAGTCGGTAGCAAGCAGGGTACTGCAGGGGTCTACCCTAAGACCTGTCCTGTTCAACATCTCTACCAGGAACTCAGGAGGGCATGGAAAACATGCCTGTCAAGTTTGCAGAGAATACCGAATTCGGAAAGGAACAGTTGATATACCTAACAGCAGAGCTATGTTTCAGAGCAACCTGGCCAGGCAGGAAGGAATGGCCAATGAGAACCTGATGAAATTCAGCAACGAAAAAGCTTGAGTAATACACTTAAGAAAAAAGAGCACCTGGCAATGGTACAGACTAGGGACAGACTGGCTGGGGAGCAGGTCTACGGAGAAGTCCCTGAGGGTTCTGGAAGGCAGCAAGACAGGCAAGCAGCGTGCCCTGGGATCAGAGAAGGCCAAAAGCACCCAGGCTGCTGGAACAAAAGCATGGCCAAGGGATATTATTCTCCTCCATTTAGCACTTTCAAGCCCACATCTGGCTAGCACTTCCAGCATGGCGATTCCCCATACAGGAGTGAGTTCAGCATAGGATCACCAAGACAGCTGAGGCTGGAGCACAGGCCCTGTGAGGAGGGGCGAGGGAACTGGGTTCGTTCAGCCTGGAGAAGGGACAGCTTCTGGGGAACCTAGCAGCAGCCTCCCTGGTACCTACAGGTGAGTCACCCAGCAGACTGAGCCAGGCTGTGGCAGAAGGATGAGAAACAAGTGTAGTAAATTGAAGTAAGAGAGGTTCAGACCACATATATCAGAAAAATATTTTTTCACCATGAAACGGCAGGCACAGAACAGGTTGCCTGGAGAGGTCATGTCATGTTTATCCTCAGAGGACGGCAATATATAACTTGATAGGCCAAAACAACCTGGTCTTGTCTTACAGCTGACCCTGTTTTGGGCAGGAGGTTGCACCAAAGACCGCCTAACGTCCCTTCCAAACAGAATTATTCTGTGATTATATGATTCTAGTCTCTTTTACATGATAGGCCTCATCATCCACTGAATTTCCATCCAGATGAGGTGGTCCTGGAATAATGAAACACGTAGCACTCTCTCTTTTTTGTATAGCCATTTGTATTTCTTCAGAATGTGAAATGGAACATACTAAACTGACGAGTCTTGAGCAAAAAGAATCCATAAGTATTTGGACAACGGGGATCACATTCTATCAGGGGCTTGGAATCTGTGACCTGCTATCTGTGTACTACACATGGCCTAGGAATATGCTACTCCTGTTTCCTGCTACAATGGCCCTGTAAAACAGATTCTAGCAACTGTAGGATGTGCTGTATATTTATTTAAAAAAAAAAAAATCATAATTTGTTATGAAACAAACCAATTTAACATATATAAGTCCCACAATATGAAGGACAGGAGGAGCTGACAGCAATGACAGTCCTTTTGTTTTTTCAATTATCAGATCCTTAGTTACCAGCAGGCTGTCCAAGAGTATTAAGCAAATCAGAAAAAAAAGAAAAAAAAAAAATCAGTAACCAAACTCATTCTAACACCTAAGACTCTCCACCTGAAGTGACAAGATGCAGTCCTCCAAACATCACTCTGTATCAACACCAAATACCTGCCAGTTGTTCACAGTGCTTACTCATGCAAGATATAGCAAGGGCCACAACATCTAATGGTTTTCTGGTATCTATTGATTTTTTTTTTCCAAAAAGCTTAATAGTTTTCCAATTTGACTCAAATAGAATTTGTGTGTAACAGAGGCCAAATCAATGTCCTTTCTTTTGAAGAAAATTACTTTACCATGACAACTATTTAGCTTTGAGCTGGAAAGTGTCAGTCTCCTAAATGGGAAACAACTGAATTTCTGATAAGAATTTCCATCACTCTCGATCAACAACACATTTTTAATTGAGATGGTTCAGAGAAAACTGTTTTAGATAGCTATTAATAACATGAGCTCAAGTTTAAACACCTTTTTATAATAAATATCACTAAAGAGCACACAAGGAATTTGTAAGATCTATTATTGCTCTGTACCTAACAGAAGAATGTATTAATCTGTTTTGCAGTGTATTTTATGACTCACAAAATATAAGGCCATCACAACCAATGTAACAATATATCAGATACTAATAATTTCTTCTTTAGAAGAAGCAATGTAGAACAGCAAAAGCCTACTGAAAACTACCAGTTTCAGAGTCTGCGTCTCTTCTCCAAGCCCAGTGTCTTCTCTTAATAGAAATATATTTTAACTGGATTTTTGTTAAGCTTTAGAGTCAATTCAGAGCAAGTTCAAAAAACCAAACCAAAACACCCAGCCCAGCAACCCCACCCACAACCCTGCTTCTGCACCTTATCCAACTCAGTTTTAGTCTACATAGCAATCAAAGCATGTGCCTGACAACTCACCACTTTATATTACATTTTGCATAGTGAACTGACCGGTGTGCAAATAAGCACTTCATAAAAAACAGAATAATTATCATGGTTATGAAAACCATAATGTGAACTACCTGGATCTGCCAAACCCGTTGTTTCTAACAATATATAGTCAAATTTTCCTCTCCTTTGCATCAGGTTCTCAATAGCCTTCACACCATTGTCCCTGTAAGAAGAAGTAATTAAACCTGAGAACAGACAAAACAAGCTAAAACATGTACAAACATGTATCTTCTGATGCAGAACACAGTGTCAGTACCATCAAAGAAAAGACCTGAGTCAGGATTTACAGTCTACAATGAAAATTCAGTCATCAATCTGCTGCTCTAATATTAGGCAAACTGTGGTTTTCTGTTTCATTTTAGTCTGAAAATAGTATTTGCCTACTCCTGATAGGCATAATAAAGGGGATTTAAATAAAGATTTGTTTTCAAACACTGAAAACCCTGTAAAGGACAGGAGGGCTGTATAAATATTTTACTATTTGGTTTGGCAAAAAGATTACGAAAAGAAAGGGGGGGTGTGGAGGGCAGGGGCGGCGGAACGGAATCATGTTCTCCTGCCTTTGCACCTCACCTACAGCAAAACTAAGATGTGCCATTTACTTAAATCTCAGCTGATGAAGTCAGCCTGAAGCAGAAATGTATGGCATTTTACATTAGAAATCAATGTATATAAAACATAGCAGCAATGGCAGCATTCCTTACACCCCAGTAGAACACAATGCAATCGGGTCTTCTGTTTTCCACTTACTATCCCAGTTTAAGGCATAGGACCAGTTCTTCCAAATCCTCAGGACAAACAGGCCATCCTCTTTATTACAAACTTAGCACAAACAATCCAGCATTCAAACAAACAGGGTAAAAACATGTCAAAGAAACAGATACACTCCTACTTTTTAATGTGACCATCAGCTTACCATTTGGGATACTGTGTTTCATTAGGTCACCAAAAGGTTCTCCCTCCACCCTTTCTGAGGTATACAATATTCAAGTATTAACCAACATACAGAGGAAGAAACACAGAGGAAGTATTCAATGTGGAAATTAGGAAACTTGGGTCCTAGTTCCAGCCTCCCTGAACCTTTAGCTCTCTATATAAAAGCATACAATACTAACAGAAGAGGGAGAGCTCCCCACCCTACAACAACCCAATGGTGTATAAGTTGGTATTTAGATTATTTTTCTGGAAGACACTGAGTCCAATTCCAGTAAGGCAACAAAAAGAAATAAATTTCCATCTCCCAAATTCCAACTCTTGGTTCATCTGACAAATGAAGTCTCAATCAATACTGCTATCAGTTTTAGGAATCAAATCCTGGATGTCTTCTCCTTTCCTCAATTTCCCCAAGACCCACTGTAAGAACTTGTACAATAGTCCATTCCTTACTTTACTGAACAGCACAGGCAGCCGTTTCTGAGCTCCAGCCATTCTTCATAGAGTTCTCCCCCTTGACTGATTGCCAGGGACTTCTCCAAGGCACTTCCTGTAAATGTAAGTAGTACAATAATTTTAATTTACAAACTTGCATGACAATGCCTACAAAAGAGATATGAAAGATTCAAGTTGGTATACATTTTTACTCTTGGATTATATTTTTTTCTTCTGAGACCATCTTTCTGATACGTTCTTCAGAAATTCATATTTCCCATTTTATGAGAAATTTCAAAGCCAAAGTCAGGTTGGTTCTACAAAGACCAAAACCCAGAGGATGAAAGTACAGCATAACTGCCACAAACTTTGCTAAAAGAAAGGCATGTCAGCCTCTACCTCCATATCAAATAAAGGCTCTGGCTATACATTTTATTTTAGGCTCCATGACCAGAAAAGTGGCATGCATCTCTGTTGATGAAAACAAAGAAACAGAAAAACACCACCAACATAGTGCAAACTGTAAGCAACGCTGACTATGGTACAGATATAAAATTATATCCATAACAGTTAAAAATCCTGAGGAGGACAGCAAAGAGTTCAGAGAACCACAGACACAAAGCACACATCTCTCCATTTTCTTGGTCTAGGATAATTTGTGATCTGTAAGTGGCTGAGGGGAAAGGAAAGAAAAGAAAATATTATCTACCAACACGTTATTTTTATTTCCATTTGCTTGAAATGGAGTAGGACACTTCCAAAGTAGCACTTCCAACAGGGTGATATATCCATTTACTTGACTCTGAGGGACTGAATTTATGTACAGAACAGACTAATGCATAGCAGTATCTTATGAACACTAGCCAAAAGACTTTTTGCCCTTCTGAATACTATGATGTATGTCAATAATTTCAGTAATAGATTTAAAACTACAATGTTCTTGATTTCCAGAAATTTTATGTACTTCTCATTTTACAGCTAAAAAAAATGTTTCTGCAGGTTTACGTACCTTCTCCAAACTCATTCAGAATAACTGCTATTCTTTTATTATGCTGTTCTGTCAGTATGTAATTTAGAAGAGTTGTTTTCCCAGCTCCTACAAGACAGATCATATTTCTATTAAAAGGTTACAAAAAAAGCTTAAATTTTCAAATAAAAAGCAAATACTGTTGTGCACGTGCACACTTGATACAAATCTGATCTCTTCTGAAACACAAGTTTTCATTCTTGAACGCTGCATTCTATTATCACACTGTAAAAATTAATTTGTAGAGATATTTGATGCTATGGAACTATCAGCACATTAAATCTCAGCTTTAAAAGACCCACAGTTTTCCATTCACAAACTGTCACTGCTTGATTTACAAGTCCCCTACCAGCTGGTCAGTCTTTTCCTAGAAAACTCATTTTTATGTTTCTCTTAACCAAAGGCGCACTTACTCTTCTCCCTTCCAATGCTTCTTCTGACCAGCTCTTTTTTCATCGGTAATCACTGATGTGCTACTAACTTCCATTAGACGAGGCACTGTTAAGCAAGGTGTTCACAACTTCTGTAATACCACATTACTAACAGTTTCATCCCATGCCCAAGATCACAACAGAGGAATTTGGTAAAGCAACCTTCTTCCCCTGCCCTTAAGGTTTTGTGAGAGAGTATGATGCAGTACAAAGCTACAACTTTTAGAACAGCGTTGGTGATCCTATATTTAACCTGATGTTTACCTTATATATTTGAAGCTCCCAATAACTGTTGGTTTAAGAGCCAAACCTCAAATTTTAAGATTGCAATTCAGTTTGCGTTTAACTGAGGCAAATACATTACACTGTTCTCACATTAAGTGGCAAAAAGCGATTTGTCAAACATGATCAGAACAAATCGGACCCTGAAATCAGGCTGGCAAAAGCAACACCAGGAGCTCATACAGCTGTTCAAAACCGTTCCGCAAATCTAACTGGAACCGCGGTCCTAGGAGGGGCAGGAGGGCCTTGCGCTGAAGAGGCGGCGGAGCGCTGAGGGAGCAGCGCTAAGGGCTCCTTTCTGCTGGGCCATCAGGGTCTCGCTGACTCGGCCAGCCCCTGGGCACGGGGGCTGCGCTCAGACCTGCCGGGACAGGTCTGCCGATGTGCGGGCCCCCCCGCAGCCCCGTCGCGGCCCAGCCTCTCCCTCAGGGGCTTCCCGACGCCACAAACCGAGGCCGGCGGGGCTGCCGGCCAGCTCCTCCCCGCGCCGGCAAGCGCGGCGCGCCGCGGCAGGGAAGCGGGGCAGGCCGCTCCTCACCCAAGTAGCCCGTGATGATCGTCACCGGGATCTTCCTGCCGGGGCTGGACTCGGCCTCCTCCGCGCCGCCGGCGTCTATCGGCACCAGGTCGGGGCAGTCTTCGTCCTCCATGAGAGCGCGGGCCCCCGCAGCTCGGCGCGCCTCGCCAGCCCCGGCTGGGGAAGAAGGAGAGGCACGGGGCAGGCGGGGGGGCGGCGGCGGCGACAGCCGGGGAGGGCGCAAGGCGCCGCGCTCCCCCTCAAACCGCCGCCCGCTTCCCCGCGCCCCTGCGGCCGGGGCTCAGCCCCCACTCACCTGCGCCCGCCTGGCGTCACGCACCCCGCCTCACGCAGCGCCGCGGACGCGGGCCCCCCGGGCGCATGCGCCCGCTCCCCGACGGCGGCCCCCGTCCGGGCCGTGCCGCGCAGGCGCAGCCGGAGGGCAGGCGGGGGGGCGTGGCCGAGCGTGCGGCCGTTCCGCCCTGAGGTGCTGGGGCGGCGGCGGCGGCGGCGGTGGGGCTGGCCGTTAGCCGTCCGTTAACGGCCGGCGGCTGGGCGGCCTGAGGTGGGCGATAGCGGCGGCGCGGCGCCCGGTCCTCCCGTCCGCTGCTCCTCCTCAGCCCGATCTCGGGAAGAGAAATGTCGGTCCTGACCCGCGGGGAGCGCTGGAGACGACCCGGTCTGGTCAGCAAACCTTGTGCGGGGTGGATGTGCTGTCTTTTATTTATAATCAAATAAAATTAAGCTACAAATTGAAGATTGCCTTTCCCTGTTTTCCATTAGATACCGTGAGGAGGTACGTACGTGTATAAGACGTATCTATGGTTAATTTTAAGAGCGTGGTGAACTCCCCAGCTTTTTGTGGACCATAGGTTTAGCAAATGGGTAATAACGTCTTCCGTGTCTTCGCATCAAAAGGTGTAAATGTAATAGTGTTGGGGGAGGCATGGAGAAGAGATTTGCCTGATGCATACTTACATATGCATACTCCTCAAAACCCAGGTGCGGTTCTCTGCTGTCAGTATAAGGTCCAGTAACACAGGTTTGAGTACAGACCCATAAAGTATGTTGGGCTTCATCTTGTTTGCGTATTTGTTGGCTTGTATGGCAGTAAATATACTTAGTATTTATCTTTGAATCTTCTTGTGTAAATTAAAACATTCCTTTAATACCAATGATGTCTGATGATATTCCACTCTAAATAGTTTGCTTTTACTTTAGCCATTCTGATTTTAACAAGCATGTAAAAGTCCGGTCTAAAAAAGCCTATCAAATAACTTATATAATGCATTAATTCAGCTTGTCCTTGGAGATACAACCATATTTATTCCAACAGAAATACCTATAGCTACGTGATTGTCCAGATAATGAGTTCAAAAGCAAATGATTAAAATCTTGATTTGTGAGAGATGCAGTTTTTTTGCCTTGGTTGTAGTTAAAATAATTCATGTTGTCCTACACTATAAATATTCTGCCAGCTCTGTGGAATGTCAGCAGCGGCACAAGGGTGAAATTTTTGAGTTTAGCAAGGTGACAGGCTTAGGTATCTTTAGTAAATAAGGGCAGCTGACAGGTATCAGTTGTGGAGTTCTGTTTCCTTAACTGTGGAAAGCAGTGAATCTCATCCATTCATTATAGGGTATGATTATATAGTCTGTTGATTTGTAGAGTTTTAGGACCAATACGTGGTAACTGCATCTTTTTGCGTTCTTGTTTCAACCACTCGGGTTATCCCCTTGTATGACGCATCCTGTTTTAAAGGAAAAACCCGATCAGTTTTTCAAAGCTATGTTTGTTAGAACCCTGACCAATGGCCTATGTTTTTGCTGTCCTGAGACTGCTCAGCTTTACATAGCTCTGTTACTAAGGGATTGATTAAGAAAAAAATTTAAGATTTTAACTGCAAGAAAGCTGTGGGGTAAAGGAAGAAAAAGTCAGAAGGGAGTTGGGAACTAGCAGCTTAGCATCACAGAGCATATAAAAGGCTGTAAATTGTCTTTCAAAAATGAGGCTATTTGTAATACTGAGATTTCATTTACATGTCAGTGAGACATCTGGTATTGGGGAAGAAAAAAGTGATGAAACCAGTGTCCTGGTTCTGTAAGCTGTTCTACTTTTCATCAGTTCACATGAACCCTGCTCATTATTTTTCTTTTAAACAAAATTACATAAAATAAATACTGTGGTTTCTGGGTTTCCTTTTGGTTTCTTTAAAGTTTATATTCAAACATTATAATTTTGCTGTAAGTATTAACTGTCTGTGCATTTCTGCTGAATTGTGTAATAAAGCCTACTTCGTAAAGATAGATGCAAAAGCTGCATATTTTATTGTGGTGGCTGCTAAAATGAGCATAACAAACCTAAATCTGAGTGGGACAGTTGGAGTGTTTTCTTCTAAGATATTTGTAGACCAGACATACAAGATCAGAAAGCAGTGAAGTGTTGATGGGTACCAGGAAGTCATATTTAATTACTACTTGAGGTGGCTGCAATTGAAATAAGCTAGTCCCTTCCCAAATACTGAAGATCTCAGTGCAAGCAAAGCCGTTTGCTTCGGGCTGATTTGGATGATGGATGAAAGCGTTTAACGCTGTTATTCTTTGAAGAGAATTGGGGAAGACGACTGCAAGACCCACGAAAATAAGGAAGAGCGTGCACTGAAGAGCACTGCAGCTTACTGATTCCTGATACAGTAGCAAGGGGAGCGTGACCTGATTAAACAAGAGGAAAAGAAAATCATTGGTGTTTCAATACTACCTGGAATACAACAGTCTTAAAGCACCATGACTGCTGGAGAAGGAGGTTCTTTTAAGGTACTACTAATCTGTATAGTACAATGTAGTTCAGCATCACAGAGAAAGGATTTGCTGCAAATTCATACAATGATGCCAGATTTTTTGAATTATAGTTAACCTGCAAAACAATGCAGAAACAGAACTTAAGTTCAGTTTTGTGATCAGCTCAGTAGCTGCTGAGCAGGCCCACATATATCTCAAAATATAAGCTGGTAAGCAGAGGCATAACTTTAGTATATTTGCATACTCCCCTGGGTACATTTACTTCTTTCTTGCCTGTTATCTGTGTTTAACTATTTCTATATTAAACTATCTCTATTTTCTTATCTATACTTGGATGGATAGCTTCTCTTGGCAACTGGACTTCCATTTTTCTTTGAAGAATGTAGATTGTTCACATGTCGTGTAAGAGAAGGAAGATCTCTTGGAAACACCCACATTACTCCAGTCAGTGCACCTGCTTTTTAACACTGCTGCTTTTTTTGACTTAGGTACTCAATATGCTGTTATGATGTGAAACGTAGTGAAACTGAGAACATTAGAATAAAGGTATGGCTTATAGTCAGGATTTAAATATCAACATACATCATCTAGCAAGTTGCCTAATTGTATGTAAGAAGATGGTGACAGTAAGGGAAAATTTTATCAGTGTTGTCTCTGCTTAAGTTCTGTTTACTGCGAAGGTCAGCAAAGAAATGCTTCTCTTGGAGAAACTCTCTGTTGAGGATCTGGGCAGTAACATTTTTATTTCTCCAGAAGAATTTGCACAGACAAATGGAAAAAGAAGATATGTTTTCACATAGAGTTTGGGTTTGGTTTTTTTTTGAGTCAAGTGTTTTATGAAAAAACAGAAGGCTGCAAAGTGATCTAAGTTCCCTTTCTCCTGTTTCACCAACACAGAAATGAAACTTAAACCTAGGAGTGATTTTCTTTTTTTTTTTTTTTTTTTTTAAGGAAGGTTCAGTATTTCATTGCCAATCTATTTAATACATCAGTAGAAGTAATGGAAAATTACATTTATTTTTCTGAGATTTAGCCTACTAAATTTCATATAACATTTTTTGTTTAAAACAGTCTTGAAAAAAACACTTAGATTTTATTGGATACAGTTGAGATCCATGCCAGCGAGAGCACGGAACTTGACGGCATGTCAGCTTCCTTTAAGGAGAGAGTGTCTAGCTGCACTGGCTACATTATACTCTCCTAGCCAGTGGTGTTATAGGAAGGTGGAATATGAGCAAACATTAACGGGCATTGCGTGTTGCTGGCAAGCACTGAGATCATCACAGTTTTGCTTTTGGTGTGAACCTCCAGATACTCTTACAAGGTAATCGGACAACAGTTATTCATTGCTGAAGTTAGATACTGCCCGTGTATTTTGCCAAGGATGCAAACTTACCGTTACAAAAGATACTGAGAAAACTCCCATGGACTTAACTCAGTTGCTGGTCAAGCATCAAAGGTACATCCTCAATAAACAAGCAGGTGACAACGAAAGCTTCAGCAGGGCTTTGTCATCCATGACTATCCCGGACCACGAAGTTGTGTTTAATGATGGGCACGATGCCGTAATACTCTATCAGGCAATATTCTTTGGAGGGATACCACTGATGGTGAAGAAGTGGCTGCTGATTTACTCTTTTAAGAAAAAAGATGTTAGGAAATGTGTGTCTTAACAGAAAAAAACCTAACAACTGGTAGATGGCGTATAGACGTGCCAATTATTGTCTCTTGCAGCGTTTCCCCAACCCCAGCTTGCGCACCGCTTCAAAACAACAGGCAGCCGCAGCCGTTCTGCCCCGAAGCACGTGGCGGGGCTGGGCCTGCTGCTCCTCAGCCTGCCCGGGCACAGCAACCGACCGTGGGCCCGCCACCTCCAGGTCAGGTTGCAGGAGGAAGACCAACGCACGGTGAGAGCATTTGAAGCCCAAGTGGAACGAGAGGGAAGCGCGGCTTTATCACTTATTCTAGGGCTGAAGTGATGCAGCGATGACTCGGACCACCGTTTGGGATGCACGTGTGTGTGACAGGAGGATGGGGGTGAGGAAATGGGGACTGTAAGCATGCTTTCTACTGTATCGTGTACAAGATCCACCAGCAGCTGCTGCCATCCAAGCAAGCTAGGTTTGGAAAACCATGGTCTGTTCTGAGTTGCATTGTTTTCTTCACTTTCAATTCCGTGCTGACTTCACTGGCACCTGGTTTGATCCCATTTTTTTCATCTCCTGACTGGAAAGATCATGTTCTACTTCTCGTTCTAAAGGCGTGATTAGACCCCATGACCTTGTGTATAGCAGGTTTGCTTGTTGCAGGAATTCAAACAATAGTGTTTAACAGTAAGCTGGAGCAGTACTGTTGACAATACTTAATTGGATAAGATAGTTTAAAAAAATCAATTTACCAGCATCTCATCTGGTAGTACACCAGTGAGTTAAAACCATGTGAACTTTCTGATAAAATTCCTTCTTTTTTTTCCTTTTTTTTTTTCTTTTTTCTTTTTTCCCCCAAAAAGGCAATGGAATTGCTGACATAATAGATGAAAAGGAATATTTGATGAGTTTTGACGCTCAAATGCTGAAGTAGGCTGCTGATAATTCAGTTCATCCAAAAAGATGAAAACTTACAATGATCTAAGTGTTTGGTGGGTACAGGCTGAATATACTAGCAGTTTTGGAAACCTTACTTTTGTGTGTCTCCTCGGGCATTTTTTCCTGCATGTGACAAAATATTTTTGAGTAATCCTTTTGTCCATGCTTACCAAGAATGTACGCAACTGTAAAATAAATAGTTGTATCATTCATAAGTGGGTATATTTGTGCAAGTTGAGATGTTATCTGCATTGCTGCTAGCTCGAGCTGTGTGGCCAGATTTGGCAATCAAGGAAGGTCCTACTTCACGCCACATGAGCTGTTGAGATGAAGCCTGGACTCTTTGTCATAGCTTCAATAAAAAATGAGGTAGTGGTTTCTTCCTGAGTAGTTAGTAGTTCTGGAGATACAGCCAGAAGAAGAAACATCTTCCTCTCTTAAACAAACAAACAAAAACCAACACCCTAAACCCAACTAACCACAGACTTCCGTAAAGGAAGAATGTCCAATTCCTTTCGTGGGACCTGCCGTGAACAGAAAGATGGGTTTGAAACCTATCTAATACCAAAATTGTTGTCTTACCATCTCTGCAACCAGACAATGTACAGAATGGTTAATGGAGCTACCTGCCTTTTTTTCATTGCTTACTTTTCTCCTCCTTAGCTTGTAAGTTGCTAGAAACAGAGGCATAGCACTTCATGGAAGCTTTTGAAATTAAACAAATGAAAAGGATGGCTATGGTTTTCAAAAGCAGTATTTGGAGAAAGAGAAAAGACCTGACTTCCTACTGTGGATGAGCAGCTCTTCTAGTGACAGGTTATATGCACAGTTAAGCTACCAGAAAACAATTTCATGTGATAGGAAGGACCTACTGTACTAGTGGAGAACTGCATAATGTTTTTTCCTCCTATTTAGAATCACAGCATCGTTAAGGTTGGAAAAGACCCTTAAGATCATCGAGTCCAACCGTTAACCTAGCACTGCCAAGTCACCACTAAACCATGTCCTCAAGCACCACACTTCCCTTCTATACAGGAGACAGAATGAGGTGGAACAGATCTCGACATGTGGAAGGAGTACATAAGAAGTGTTCCTTGCCCATTCTGCCCTGGTCTAGACAGCATAGAAAACTGACAAACTGGTGTTTATTTCATGGTTATTTCATGGCATTTTAAAGAGAGCATGGTTTATATTAATCTCTAAGCTAAAATTCTGAAAAGCAAATAGGAGAGAAGCAGCTCCTCTCTCCACCAATTTCCTGTAAGAGCAAAGAGAGTAGGTATACTAGAAAGGCCAAGATGTTAAAATAAGCATTTCACCTGGATTTTGGATGCATAGCTTTCAACGGTGCTGAGGCCCTGAACTCCAAGTAGAGTAGGTAAGAAATGCATACCATTGATCCAGGAAAAAAATTAAACTTTGTGTGTCTCAGATTAGGCTCTCAAAATGGATGTGTCCATTTAAATTACATGGGTCTACTAAAACTGAAAAAAGGTTACATTTTTCTTGTTTCTTTCCACTGTTGACAGAAGGCAGGCTGCACGCTTTGAGTTTCTTGTAGAGCAGTAACACATCTACTAAAACTGCAGCCAGTCTGTGCACTGAAGAGAGTTGTGAAGGCAGCAACCATCTTTCAACAGACACGCCAAGTGCAGGCTAGAGGAAAGCTGCTGTGGAGCAGTGTCTTGCCACGGCCAGTATCTCTGACACTCCAGAGTTTTCTTGTCACCAACACACATGCCAGATTGTAGCTACGTATCAGTGATTTGTAACTAGGTGATATTTAAGTTCAAATTACGTGTAGGTAAGTGGCCTTAGCTTTATCCTGGCAGCATAAAGAAAGGATGGGTGTGGTGGGTAAGTTCCATGCAATAAAGTGTCTAATTTATTCTTCCCAAAGCAAATGTTTGTTAGTCAATACCATTGTATTAATAGTAGATTTTATTATTTTTTTTTCTGAGGTTTTCAGACTCGTATCTGAGGTCTTATTCTGCTGTAAATCCTCGTGGGTTTTTTCCCCCCAAACATATCCATATTTCTTTCCATTTTCAACTCTTTCTATTTACTTCTGTTTTTTGTTAAATCTTTCACCTCTTCAGCCATCTGCACTTCCCTAATGGCACATAGCCAGTGCTCTTCAGAGACCATAGGGCTTAACATTCATATTTGAGACCAGCCATACTTAAGAGTGCTCTAGAGAATGGTGAATCCTGCAGAGTAAGAGGTAATCATTGCTAGCACAATTTTAGGCCTTCGCTGTTTGACAGTCTTCCATTCCTTGCCTCGAATCACACTATTTTCCTCTAGGTACCCTGCAGCTCACTGGGAATGGAGAGAGAAGCTATGACTGCCTTTCAATGGGTGAGTCCTAATGTTGTTGCCACCAAGGCATGGATTTAATAAAAATAGCACAATCTGAGACTGAACTGCCTCTGCTATCCCAGAATTCACCTGTAGGAACCATGTTTGGCTTCTGTTTCCCCTTTCAAATGAAGCCCGAGTTCTGTTTAATCTGCAGAATCAATGAAGTCTGCACCAAGGCTGAGAGAAAAATACCAGTCAGGAAACACCACTTTGTAACACAATGACAAGATACTTACTAAAAATGGCCTTTTAAAAAAGTCGAGCTACAAGTGCAGGTGAAGAGAACAGCAGCGGGGCCGGCTTTGTGCCAAGGCGAGCTGGTGTCCGGTGTTGGTACGTGCGAGTTTTCCTCACGCAGTTTAGGGATAAGAGGAACATAACATCCTGGGTTCACGTGTGCGTTGGCGAAATATCATCCCAGGTGACGAGCAGGCATCTCTTCACCCCCTACACCCCTCTGCCTCCACCCGCCCCAACAGCTCCGTCCCTGCGCCAGCGGGGCCGGGGAAGGACCCCGGCTCTTCCCTCTGCCCGGGGGAGGCCGCGCTGGCGCCCGGCGGTGGCCAGCAGTGGCCGCTGCCCCCTCGCCCGCCCCGCAGAGCAGCGCTGGCCCCGCGGCTTCCACAAGCAGCGGGCCGGGGTGCGCAGGGATTCCGCCGCGCCGCGCCCTGACGGGCGCAAGGTGCCTCCCCCCCCATCGCCCTTGGCCAAGCGCCTGCCTTCCCCGCCGCCTCCCGCCGAGCACCCACGGGCGGTTCGGGTGCCGCCTGCGTTAAAGAGGGAGGTGAAATTCCCGTCCCCTCCCAGCGCCCGGGAGCGCTGCGGCCGCGGCGGGCAGCCCGCGGGAGCCACCGGGGAGCGGCGCGGCGGGCCCGGGGTGGCGGGGCGGGCGGCGGCGGGGGGAGAAGCCAGCTGTGCACCGGGGCAGATCCCTCCCACTCCGGACGATTTCGGTGAGGAAGGTGAAATGCGGAAGTCGCCACCCAGAGCTGTCAGAAGACCGTCGGGTTTTTAGCCCGCAGCACGCAATTAAAAAAAAAATAAATAAAATAAAGCCGCCCTTCGTGCGTACAGCCGGCGTCGGTCCTCGTCGGCAGCCGCCAGCCGCGGCCGCCCTTCCGCATGGCGACTCTGCCCGCCGCAGACAGGAGGGCGTTCGCCCTGAAAATCAACAGGTAAGGGGCTTCCCTCGCACCTCGCAGCCGTTCCTCGCCGGGCTGAGCCCCAGCGCCGGCCGAGGCAGCCGGCCGGGCTGCGGGCGCGGGGGGCGGGACGGCTCCTCCCTGGAGACCCCCGGGGCGTGGAGCCACCCGCCAGCTCCCGGCAGCCGGGCTGACCCGCCGCCGCCGGCCCTCGGGCGGGCCGCCCTCCCTCCTCCGCCCCGCTGCTCCCGCCGCCGGCAAGCGGCCGCCCTCGGCGGGCCCCGCCGGCCCGCGCCTGGCCCCGGGGAGGTGCAGCGCCGGGCTGCCCTTCTGCGACTCGCCTTGCTCGGACGAAGCCTCCGCCGGCGAAGGCGGCGGCGGGTCCCTGTCCCCTGGCAGGGAGGGAACGTCCGGTGGCACCCCCGGGGTTTGGTCCCCGTCTGTCCTGTCCGGGCAAGCCCCGAGCCGGCCGGAGGGGCTGCTCGCTGGCGGGGCTGGGGTTCCTCCTCCGCACCGAGCGGCGAAGGGACCTGGTGCCGCAGTTAGCGCCCCTGGGACACGAGGGGCAGATGTGGGGCATCAGTGCTTCAAGGGCACACATCCCTGGGATTTTTGTTTTTCTTTTCGCCCTTTCATCTGTGAAAAGAAAAAATCCTGATGATTGAAAATAAAACTACCTCCCCCCTTCCTTCCCTAAACCAAGTAAATTAAGAGTTCAGCTGTTGGAACACCGTACTCTTGCGACTGAGGTTGCTGTCTACTAGACTGTGGTGTCTTTTCCGAGGGAAGTGCTGACTCTCAGCTGGTCTGTGCTCTGTGGTGGCAGTAAGAAACCAAGACAATTATTTACATATTGTTAGGTTTTCAAGAGTCTTGTCATCTGAGCCAAAAACTGTGTTTCCAGGGTGTTGATGTAAGTGCAAGGTAACTGAGTTTGCTGACACAAAAAAGAACAAATAGCATAATGGTAATACAAACTGAGGATAAGTCTCCGTGCCAGAGAGAAAAGTATGCCGAGAAACTCCACCTCCTCAGCAATTTATTGGAAGACATGGGGTTTGCAGTCGCAGAGGATAAAATTAGCTCTGCTGTGATGTGCCTTTCCCATGGCAGAATACGCATCAGTGTACCTTTCTGAATCCTTTGGGAATTCATTTTAAATTTATCATGGAATATGCACAAGAGTGAGACGTGATATTGAGAAGCCATCAGATGAGCAGTTCACTACAGGATCCTGCCACGATTCCTGATCATTTGGAGACTTGCTTGAATAAAGAGCGTAACTGGCTGATATTTAGAGGGTTTGGGTTATTTTCTTTCTTCCTATTTTTAGGGTCAGCCTTCTGGCAGCTTTTCCCAGCTGTGGTGATGGTCACTGTTCATCTGTATGACTAAAGCCTTACAAAGTAGTGGAATCATAACAGTTAATCTGGCTTAATTTCACAAAGTCTCACAAAGGTTTTGCTAGTAAGAACCGTTGTGAAATTAAACCATTGTTATATTTTTTTGTAATTTCTTTTTCTTTTGATTCAATAGTGAGCTATTCAGTATTTTTTTTAGCAAATTAAATGTTCAAATATGTTATTCATCGTGATCTGAATATGATTCCGATTTAACAATTTGCATGTTTATTTTGCAAGTAAGAATATTCTCTTTTACACAGTGTGGTAGAAAAAACATATATTTTCTAGAAGAACATCATGTTTGCCTTTCTTCAAAAGGAGCAGGTCATTTTTACATGACCCAAGTGCAGTTTGTTCTGCTGACAGCAGAGCAACATATCTTCATAGGAAGCATTTTTAATGTGGTGGTTTGGGTTTTTTAAAGGAATTTTCAAAATGAGAGGAATAATAGGTCAGTGTGTTAGCTTTCTTGCCTGTACACAAAAGGCTAATTTACAGCTATAAACTTCCGTTCCTCTTTCTTCAGAGTTCCTGAGCTTGCTTACTTCTTCAAAATGCAACTCTTAGTGAAAGTTGGATGTTACTGGCAAGGCATCATTTGCAGGAGTTATTACATGGCCTGTATAATTACTCTCCGTTCACTACAAATTGGCATGCAAGCTCTTCTCTTTCTCGCTCTTTCTCTTGCCGGTGACTTGGCTAAGCTGTGTACTGTTTTTATGAGGACTGGCAGCATTTTAGGCTCTGTACTGGTTCCTCAGTCCAATGACACCAGCCACCTCCCTGCTAGTTACGTGAGCTGTACCCTGGTGTGTTTGGTGAAGCATGATGGATATCTGACCACCTTATGAACTGTGCTAAACACTGTTCTGTAAAAAAATAGCAATAACATAATCCAAAATGTTGTGTTAGCAGTCTCGTCATGATTTAAAGTTACTGTGAGTTATCGATCATGAGCACGGGAGCTGCAGATGCTTCAGGAACAGCTGTTACATGACAAGCATCGCATTTGTTCAAAACAAGGTCAAACTTTTAAATCGGGCATTCACATGCCTCCAGACTTGCAAGTTGCGTATGCAACCTGCCCACGTAACCATGTCTTCCTTTCACCTTATTCTTCCTTCCACCCATCTGGTGTCTGTTGCCCCAACCTGTTGCTTCCTGCCTTTTTTAATCCTGCAAAGACTTGCACATGTGTTTTTAATGCATGTACGTGAGCAGTTCCTTCTGTTTTAACGGGATAACTTTTATGTATAATGATGTTCATCTCATATGTAGAAGTGAAGGAGCAAGCCTTTAGTGTCCCTCATGTCAGGCAGCATTCCTGCTACTTACGTGTGTATTACCCAGAGCTAAGTTGCTGAAAACTGAGCAGGACCTCAGAAAACATCACCTGCAAATTTATTTTTTTTTTTTTAAATTACGAGAGAAATTAAATTTCTGTCCAGCTTTATACGTTCTTTGAAATGAAGCCTAAAGTATCACTTAAAAGTAAGTTGTAACTGTCTTTCCCAACGGCCTCCTGCATTGGACAAAGGAAGGGACAGAAAACTCTCATTAATGTGCAACACTAAGACACCTTTCTGGCGCTCTCTGAGAGTGTTAGGTGCCTGTGGTGGTTGGAAGCCAGCATGGGACATGAAAAAGTAGATCATCCTTGTTGAGTCCTGGATAATAACTAGAAGGTATCTGGATTGCATGTTGTAAATGTGTCTACTTTCCAGTCACAGTATTTATACCCAGAAACCAAGAAAGCTGAAAAATAATTTTGTAAACTGCTGAGAAAAAACAGCTCATCATTGCTAAAAGTGTGGGCTCTAACATGTACCAGCTGAGCAGTGTACATTTGAGAGACCATAAAAGCTGAATTTTTATCACTTTGTCTCAGCAGTATGTTAGGATAAACACAGCATTCACGGAAGAGATTTTCTATTTTTATTACTTTTATTTAGCTAGTGTAGTTTACTATTTTATCTTCCACATAGATCTTGCAGTAGTAGTTATTTGTTTTGACTTCAAGTGAACAAAACTGTGCTTTAGGCACACTGGGCACCAGTGCTATACAATCAAAACATTTCAATACATAAATTACAAAACAGAAAACTACCAAGAGCAGCAATATGGCTCCCTAACATATCACTTAACTTTCACTCATGTGACATGCAATTAGAAACACTCCCAATAAACATACTCGTCAACTGTCTCTATAGACAACCAATGTCTGCATTTTACAAGTGTTATAACACAAGTTTTTAGCATTTACTTCTATAATTTCATTTCCTTGTCCCTGAAATTTCCAGTTGCCAAACAAAATTTTCTTTTCCTGTACTAGTTTTAAGAAGTGTACTTAAGGATGAGTTTACATGCATAGATTTATATTTGAAAAAACAAACAACTACCAATATTAGAGCAAACATTTAGCTAAAGATTTAAAATTTTTAAAAGCCTGTGATAGAAGTCAAACCTCTACTTATTTCTCAAATTATACCATGAATTCTACTTTACATTAATGATGACAATACATTTAAATTATTTCTGCCTGAAATGAAAAGGTCAGCTTAAGTCTTATATTGTACAAAGTCTCGGTCCTGAAGGTTCACAAGAAATTACCCTAAATGGCAGAGGCTGTTGCAGAGGGGTCAGGTACAGTGCAAAATGGTTTCAGTGGCAGAACAAGCTATTTCCTATGTACTCTGATAGCAGGTTTCTAGTGCAACGCCTTTATGGGGCTGAGGCCAGCGTCTTTTCATTGAATTTCAATAAAATCCTTGTTATATGGATATAATAAAATGCTAATTACTTAAGAGCATTGTCCAGACTCCATTGTATAGGCAAAGCTATTTATTTTAATTAATTTTTCTTTTTAAACTTTAAATATATTAAATAAGCTGCAGGGAGAACCTCAGTCCTTTGTGTGTACAATAGATTTATGTAGTAAATGTAAAGATCTAGTGCATTTTTAAAAAAGGTATGGTAAATTCTCATAGTCAGTTTCTTACTTAAAGTAATATGTCATAAAAATGTTCATAAAAGTACCAGTCTGCTAATAACAAAGGCATTTGCCATGTGTTTGCTGCACACCTAAAATGCACATTCATACTTTATCAACGTTTAAAAGCTGCTTGTAGATATATCCTTCTTATCAAGTATGACCATTGAGCCATAGCCTTATAATATGTAATGTCAGGACAGTGGTAGTATTAAAAATCCTGTGTTCGTTTTTACTGAGTCAACCTAATTCAAGAAAGAGAGTCACAAAGGAGAGCACACTTGGTGAATGGGTTGAATCCTGCTCTACTCTAATGCGTTGCACCCTGGGAATCTACCTAAGGGAAGATAACTCAAGTTAATAAGCCTTTGCAGGTTTATATTCGAGACTGTTTTTTCAAACAATCAAATCTAAAATCCGTATCATAAATATACAGCGCACTATGGCTTTTAAGAGAGTTTAAAAAATTCCAGTTTGTAATTACTATGGGAAAACACTACTTCTTACATACTACATGTGTGAAATAGTAGTGGTTTTGTCTTTGGTACAGAGAATATTAAACACTGATAACAGATTAAAGATAAAAAAATAGGGTGTATATAAGTTTCATATGTTATGTATAACAATCTGTTAGTAACAGTTTATAGTAAATGGCCAGTTTTCTTAGACTTCCATAAAAACAAATGAGAAACTGAATTTTTTTAATCCTTTGGAGCAAACTACTTGGAGTTGCATGTGCAGGGACTATAAAGATCAGGTTTGTATCTTAGAACCATAGAAAGGTTTGGGTTGGAAGGGACCTTCAAAGATCACGCAGTCCAACCCCCCTGCCGTGGGGAGAGACACCTGTCACTAGATCAGGGTGCTCAGAGCCCCGTGCAACCTGACCTTGAAGACTTCCAATCACGGGGCATCCACAACTTCTCTGGGCAACCTGTTGCAGTGTTTCACCACCATCATTGTAAAAAAATTCTTCTTTATATCTAGTCTGAATCTACCCTCTTTTTGTTTAAAACCATTACCCCTTGTCCTGTTGCTACAGGCCGTACTAAAAAGTCTCTCTCTGTCTTATAACCCCCCTTTAAGTGTTGAAAGGCCGCAAGAATTCTCCCTGCACCCTGCTCTTCTCCAGGCTGAACAACCCCAGCTCTCTCAGCCTGTCCTCATAGGAGAGGTGCTCCAGCTCTCTGATCATTTTTGTGGCCCTCCTCTGGACCCACTCCAACAGGTCCATGTCCTTCCTGTGCTGAGGACCCCAGAGCTGGACGCAGTACTGCAGGTGGGGTCCCACCAGAGCAGAGCAGAGGGGCAGAGTCACCTCCCTCAACCTGCTGGCCACGCTTCTTTTGATGCAGCCCAGGATACAGTTGGCTTTCTGGGCTGCAAGTGCACATTGCTGGCTCATGTCCAATTTTTCATCCACCAATATCCCCAAGCCCTTCCCTGGAGGGCTGCTCTCAATCCATTCATCCCCCAGTCTGTACTGCAGGACCTTGCACTTCGCCTTGTTGAACTTCATGAGGTTCACATGGGCCCACCCCTCAAGCCTGTCAGGGTGCCTCTGGATGGCATCCCTTCCCTCAAGTGAATCAACTGCACCACTCAGCTTGATGTTGTCTGCAAACTTGCTGAGGGTGCACTCAGTCCCACCATCTATGTCATTAATGAAGATATTAAATAGATACATCCCTATACTTGCCCTTGAGGAACACCACTTGTTACTGGTTTCCATTTGGACATTATTCACTGTAACTCTTCAGATGCGGCCATCCAGATAGATCCTTATCCAACTAACAGCCCATCCATCAAATCCATGTCTCTCCAATTTAGAGGTAAGAAGGTTGTAGGAGACCATACAGAAGTCCGGGAAGATAACATCAGTTGCTCATCCCTTGTCCACTGATGCAGTCACTCCATTGTAGAAGGCCACTAGATTAGTCAGGCACGATTGGCCCTGGGAGAAGTCATGTTGGCTGTCTTTACTCACCTCCCTGTACTCCGTATGCTTCAACAGAACTTCCAGGAGAATCTGTTCCATGATCTTAGCGGGCACTGAGGTAAGGATGACTAGTCTTGTTCCTGCATACTGGTTTTGTTTGAGAGAATTTTAATTTGGCTATAGGAAATAGTGGGGTGGTTGTCTTTCAGGAATATCATTACACTTCTTTCACCTTTCATTAACTTTTACATTCAATTTTTTCCAGTTTTTCAGCGGAGTTCAACATGAGTTTTTTCCCAATTGCCAGAGCGTGTACCTCCCATTTCTGGTTTACAGGGATAGAATATGAACTGCCCAAAGTATCTGTTCGTTTCTTTCACAGAATCACAGAATGGTTGAGGTTGGAAGGGACCTCTGGAGGTCATCTTGTCCAACCCCTCTGCTCAAGCAGGGCCACTTAGAGCTGGCTGCCCAGCACCACATCCAGATGGCTTTTGAAGACCTCCCAGGAGGCAGACTTCACAGCCTCTCTGGGCAACCTGTGCCAGGGCTCAGTCACCCTCGTAGTAAAAAAGTGTTTCAGGTGGAACCTTCTGTGTTTCATCTTGTGCCCATTGCCTGTGGTCCTGTCACTGGGCACCACGGAAAAGAGCCTAGCTCTCCTTTCAGATATTTGTATACATTGATAAGATTCCCCCGAGCCTTCCCTTCTCCAGCCTGAATGGTCCCAGCTCTCTCAGCCTTTCCTCACAGGAGTGATGCTTCAGTCCTTACATCACCTTTGTTGCCTTTGGCTGATCTTTCTCCAAGATGTCCATGTCTTTCTTGTACTGTGGAGCCCAGGCTTGGATGCAGAACCCAGGCATATCTCAGCAGTGCTGAGCAGAGGGGAAGGATCATCTCCTTCAACCTGCTGGCAATACTCTGCCTAGCGCACCCCAGGATAACATTAGCCTTCTCTGCCACCAGGACACATTGCTGGCTCATGTTCAACTTGGATGAAGTCACGGTCTCCCAGGACCAGTGTGGTCACGGTCCTCTAGGACCTCTGGGTCCTTTTCTGCAAAGCTGCTTTCCAGCTGGGTGGCGCCCAGAATATATTGGTGCATGGGAATATTCCAGGTGCAGGGCTTTGCACTTGTTGAGCTTCATCAGGTTCCATGTTAACCCATTTCTCCAGCCCGTTGAGGTCTCTCTGAAGGGCAGCATGATGCTCTCGTGCATCAGCCACTCCTCCCAGTTCCGTGTGTTATCAGCAAACTTGCTGAAGTACACTCTGCCCCATCATCCAGACCATTAATGAAGATGTTAAACAGGATTGGACCCAGTATTGAACCCTGGGGTATACTGCTAGTTAATGGCCTCCAACTAGACTTCATGCCACTGATCACCACCCTCTGGGCCTTGCAATTGAGCCAGTTTTCAGTCCAACTCATTGTCTGCTCATCCAGCTCATACTTCACCAGCTTTAGACATGTTTCCTTTAGACATGTGAAGGACCCAATCTCCTAAGTGTTACTTCTTCCCAGAAAAAGTCACTCCTGTCTTCTTGACTTACTGCAAGCTGATTTCTCCTAGCTTTTTATGGCATCGTTGTCTTGGTGTCTTCTGGATTTGCATTCGGCATAAGAAATAGATTGTACATGGTTCTAAAGCAGGTGCAGAGGAGGGAGAGAAGACAGGGACCTCTGCTCCTTCATACACTACTCCAAAAGGCTAGTCCCCACTGCAGCCTCTGCACATAGATGCTTTACCTCCCATCCCACCACTGTTTGGATTCAAGGCAATCTAAGTGAGCAAAAAGGATAAGGAGGATTTGAGACCATGGTTTCATCCCTGTTGTAACAGTTACGACTGCTCACTGCATGTGAACGACTAAACAGCTGTTAAATGCCTCGGATGGCTGTTTCCTTAGGTACATTAACCTGCCTCTCTTCTTTTGGGACATTTTTACAGATACTCCTCCACTCCAGGGGAGAGATATAACCTGCAGGAATAACGACCTTCTAAATCTACCACAAAGTCAAGAATATTAAAGCAGGCTAGGGATGGATTCTATCTATTGTAAACAGCTCTAAAGATAATTGAGGGAACTTCCTAATGCCTGTGAGGTTATCTTTTCATCAGCTCTAAAGATAATTCATTTGCCTTTGCTAGGGTGTTGCCAGTGAGCAGGCAAATTAGACTAAATCTATGTCAGTGTAGCACTTCTAAACATGTTTTACAACCACACTTGAGCAAATGACAAATTTAAGCAGTATACAGTTTGGTTGGTCCCTATGTATAATTCAATCCAGTATCAGCTGATTTGCATCTCACATTCTGGCATTGATAACTGTTACATTGAAGTCCAACTATGTCAAAGCCTGTCTGCATCCACACAGCCTGTTGATTTATATCTGGGAGTAAGGTGTGCTGTAGACCATATGGGCTAGAATGTAGCTGGAGGTCCTAAGAGAGGCAACTGCATGAAAGGAGGAACACTGCTATAATATTTATTATGGACTAGGCTTAAGATTACAAGTCTGTCATGTTTTATACAAGTACAAAATTAATAAAAAGAAAGGCAAACAATGTGCAAAGCCATGTTTGTCTGTGCAAAACTGTATGTGTGTCCTTAAGATGTTTCTAATTCTGATGGGGAACTGTGTGAACATTGCTTCCTCCTCTAGCAGAGGTCAATTGTAAATCAGTTACAGGAGTAAGCTGAGGAAGAAAGCAATATTATATATCAAGACTATGTCATAGGGTATTAATTCATAGTGCTAATATAGATTACTGTAAGTATCTGCTCATTTTTCAAAGACAAGATTATTTAGGACACGCTTACTAGATTTGACATCCTATTGTCCGTCACAAAGACTAAATGCACAGACCTTTCCTCCAGTACACTTTGTGAAAGATTACAACATTTCGTGCGTAAAATACATCTAACTTTTAGGAAGCAGAAAAGAAAGAGTAAGAAAATGCCCTCTTAACTACTTTCCAGAGGATACTCATGCCTTTGGTTATTCACAGTGATTTACTTTGGGTTTGTATTGTTTACCCCGAACTTTATGATTACCTTTTCTGGAGTGGTCTGCCTGCTATACAATCAAGGTGATAGCAGCCACTTAAGTAGGGTGTTGATGGCAAACACAGGCCCATCCAGCCAAATCTCTATGAAAAATTACAAGTGCAGGAAAGATAGGCTCCATAATACAAGTGTGCTCTTTATCGGCAAGTAGGCAGCTATAGAAACAAAGCCTTTAGAGAACAGTTGGTCATGCAAGCAGAATATTGTTTACTGTTGAGACAGATGTTATTGACAGCTGTTGTTAGCAGGAAGCTAGTCTTTTCATTTGACTGCGTACTCAAATAGTGTTTAAAATATAACCATCTATTTTCTACTGCAGTTGTTGAAGGCTGGTATTATACTGTGTTTACATATCTATGCAATCACTGGAATCAGACATAATAATCCCTGCTACATGATTAGAGTACTGAGGGTTTTGCTTTGTCCCTGGAAGGTGGCTGGTGAGCAGGAAACGGACTTTAGGCTCTGAGCAGATAAGCTGCATGTTAAAATCCTTTTTTAAGATCTTATGTCCCTCTTAGACTTCAGACATCTATATGCATTGTAAAGTCTAGGCTGCAATTTATGATGAGGTTCTTTTTTTATAAGTACAGGAAATCCTAAGCTTACCCAAGAAAAATTTAGTTACAAATGAGAAACGTCTTTATGTCCATGAGGTCTCGTTTATGAGCATGCCTTATTTATCTTTCCAAACAGTTTTCGTTTTCAGACATGAAGTAAAAACCAGCAAGTTAGAAATATTTAATGTTGTATTTTATACCCTCTACCACTTTTAGGTTTTATGGTCATTGAAAATTACAGTTCATGAGCATAGTTCAGCATAGTTGTCCTTTTTTCTATTCTGACTCGATTTTTTTTTTTTAAATTTGATTTGAAAAACACACACCAGACTGTACTGTTGTTTGTAGCAGTAGGAAAAAGGATAGCCTGTGAAAAGTGCTTACCTGATAACATACTTACACAAAATGCTTACCATCATGAATGCAGTTACAGAAAAATAGGTCCAGGCCTAGATCAGCTTTTGAGCCAAGTTCATATAAAAAGTCCACAATATTTTCCCTCGTAACATTTGTAGAATAATACGGCACATGATGAATCACACAGTTTCTTAGGCTTCAGTAATAATGATCTGGAGACGCTTCATAAAGGAGACAGCACACCTGGACTCGGTATTAGCATTTTCCCCTAAAGTCAAGCAAACTGGATTAGGTAAGAGTATATTTTATTTCAGTTGTCACACGATCTGAGCTTTACAATCATTATAATAACAAAACCTCATGTTTAGAATATTGTTAGAGTAAAATTTAACCTTTCCCCAAGCTTGACATTTTCCAGGTGAATTGCAAAGTGAAATTCAGTTTGTAACTTATGATGTAAAATGTCTTGCATCATCCAAATATGTTTGTGAGGGTGTGTAATATAATTTCTATGGCATTTGTACCTGTAGCGATAGCTAGCAGATACAAAAATATATTCTTTTTATCAACATAGTTGTAAACATATGTGAAATTCTGTGGAGATTCTTATTTTTAAAAGTGTGAGTGGAAGATCCAGCTTTCAAGTGTGTCTTAGCTACTGCTCTGGCTCCCACTGAAGTTGAATCAAAATTCCCTATCCCATAAATGGCAGGACCTCTTCATGTACTTGAAATTGGGCCAGTTTTTTTCAGGTATACTGCCCTAATAAAAAATCCTACTTTTTCTAGTTAAACTTACAGCTCTAAAGAAAAAATATTATTCTAAGAAGTAACTGGAAAAAACCCAACTCATGATTTTCCTGTCACAAGGGTCACACTGAAGCTCCACAAATCTGTGTTCTTAGGAAACGAAGGGCCAAAATATTAACACAAATGACTTTTCCAGTTCTGTGCCATTTGCATTGTCTCCTCCCCTGGCTTTTGAACTACTCACAGTATTAAAGACCCATCAGTGAATATATTGTGAATTTCTTTGAAGTTGTCAGTCACGAAAGAGACAAAATACACACTTTTTTCCTTGTTGATAAAAATACCAGTTGTGACCTTGATAAAAATAAAAACAACTCTGTAGGAGCAAAAAGAAGAAATTCCCTAGAATAACATTTATATGGTCTTTATTATTATTCTTAATGTCTGACTTTTTTTCACTTATTATTAATAATTGTTTATTAGGAAGAAAGTGAAAATAAAGCACATAAACTATTAAACTTGGTGCGGGTTTTACAAAATTATCAGCATTATGGTAGCATTTTCTTAGTGAAGTCCTTGTGAAGCTCAGATAATACATGTGAGCTGGAAGATAAATCCTTGCATTTATTTCATAATCAGCCTGTTGTGAACTGGTACGATAGTGCAGACAAAACAAAAATCTAAAAGCACGAACCGGTATTGTTCTATTACATTTCAAGTCACAGTATAAAAGGAAGATGGCATGTATGATCACTAATGCTTTTGAAATTGCCCTTATCGTTGTTTTTGTAGAGGATGTAAGATTTGGGAAGACATTTAAACAATTTAGCAAGGAACAGGCCAGGGGAAAAAAAAAAAGAGGTGGGCCCTAACTACAAAGTTTTACCCTGGAATATAGACCTGTAGAGTCTTCTGGAGACTTCAGGGGCACATTCATTAGAAAGCTTTTCTGAAAGAAAGCTTTTCTTCAGGCATCTCAGTTGAAATGAACATTTAATGAGGCACCAATGTGAGCTTTAGTACTTGAAGCAGAGAGTGCTCTGACCCAACCACAGAAAATTATCCTTAGATAAATTGAGATTAATCCCTTCAGTATGAAAGATTTGTGTATCTATGGCTGTATGCTGACAGATTTTAAGCTAACAGGGACAACAAAAGAATTCTGTTGTTTTCACACAAATTTATCTTCTGTTAGCATCATTAATTAGCATCATGTGAAATATTCATTAGAAACTTTGTATTGCATATATAAACTATCATGATCAGTTTAAGCCTATAATAGGATGATAGATAAGATGGATTTATAGTCTCTGCTTTCCAGGAGGTACCACTAAACTATCATATGAAACATTACACCTAAAACCACTTTCATTGCAAGAGCCAGCCAGTCAACACTGCATGCGCAATGTCTTCTCAAATATTATATCATAGCTTTTCCATACTATCTGTAGAGCACAGTGATTAAAAAGCACATAAAAGCATGGTTCATCAGGGCCAAATCCTAAGCTTTGTTTCTTTGCCTGGCTTGAAAGTATGGTTGTCCTTTTCCTCCACCACCAGGATTAGAAAATTAATTTTTATGTGTGCTTATGTCTCTTCCTGAGGGAGAAACAGCAAAACTGAGCAGCAGTTAAAAATCTTCACTGAACGAATGGCATACATGACCTGGGACAAAAATAAAAATTGACCTCTTGCCCGTTTTACTTTGTAACAAGCTGCTGGCATAATGAAGTCAATGATTTCCTCTCATAGACTTCTTTCTGTGTTCCTGCACCACCTCCTTTTAGAAGACTGTGGTTAAATGTCAGCCATCTCAAATAGGAGCTTTATTGCCTTAGCTGATACAGAGTCTTAATGTGGTAGACCCCAAAGCAGCGATGTGCCAGAGGGTGTATAGCCTACCTGAGCCGTCAAGGAAATAGCAGCTAGTTCAGATCGACCACTGCTGCAAACAGTGACTAACAAAGCAGAGCTCTGGTGCCTTAAGGACTAATTACAAACTTAGAAGAAAAACAGGCAGTTCCACTGGCAGTAAGAAAAGGCTTCTAAGCAAGATTCCCATGTTTGCTAGTTAAAGATCTGGATTGTTGCCCGAAACTTTGTGTGTGTTTGTGTGTGGGAGTGGAGGAGAGGGGTAGGTAGTCATTACCTTTTTCTCTTCCAGAGTTTTCTGTTGCTTGTTTTTAGTTGCAACTAGTGAAGAAGTTTCACGTTAGGCTCAGAAAAAGAACAAAAGCTAGTTGAGAATTTTCTATGTCAGTGTCAGGTAAAAGGGATTACTCCTCAGGGTAGCCAAGACTGAATATTTTACCTGTTAAGCAAAAGTTTTCACTATTTTACTTTATGATTCCGCCATCTGTATTCATTTAAATGTAAATGTTTCTCCATCCTTGGGGTTATTTCTTATAGTCTCTTTTTCTTTCATTTTTTCATCTTTCCGTGATGTCTAATTGTGTATGCAGCTCTTGCAGAAGACAACTCACTGTTCCTCAGAGTCTGCTGGAAGGGGTTGTAAGAGTGTTAAGGATTACTTTTCCTGCCTTCATCTAGTAGGTAACTTCTAATAGTAGGTAACTTCTAATAGTAGGTAACTTTGGATAACTTGATCCAGTAAGCATGTGAAGCATACTTTTAAAATCAGTTTTTTTCTTACGAAGTTTCTGATTTCCAGTTAACAGATGATCTTTAAAGCTGTTCTCTTTCTGTTTTCTTTTATCTCTAAATTGCTGTTCTGTGTTTAAGTTTTCGTATTATCTGCTTACTAGCAAGACACCCATTGTGCCTGCTTTTAAACTACATATTTCAAAGAACTATATTGTTGAGCAGAACTGACAGTGAAACTACAGAACCAGCTTTATGCATTATGAGCATTCATATAATTTTAATTATAGAACCCAGCAGTGTTCAGCCACAGATCTAACATATGTTAGAGAGAGAAAATAAATGGCTATTTTATCTTCCTTTCCTCATACCTCATCTAGGCCCAACCAATAAGCCAGATCTCCAAGTTCCCAATCCTGCAACGAGCTCTGCCCTGAGAAACGTCCCAGGATTTGACCTACAAGTTAAATTTACTTTTAAGAACCCCCAGGTGTAGTCTGTTACTTCAGTTACACTGTTGTTTTAATATATTATGCAAACTGTACACTTTGCATTGGAGAGTATTTGTGAAATACAGACTATGTCTCAACATTTTCTTAGCAATTCAGAATTGCTGGAGGATTGCATCTATCAGTGGGACAGACACTGGTGAAATTCTGATTAAGCAGCACCAGTTTTTGTCGTTTGTTTTTTGTTTGGTTGGGTTTTTTTTTGCTACCCTCCAGTCCCATCTGGGTGGATCAGGAAGTCTGGTGAGTTCCAGCTTTTTCAAGATTTACACCAAAGGAGTATCATCGTTCAGGTAGGGCCAAGGCAGCACAGGGTGGAGCAATGAATTCCAATTGACGTTATTTTGCACCAACACCATGGAGCAGCCAAGGATCTAAAAAGTCCAGAAGAGCCTTAGGCTGCCATCATCTCCCATCTTTCCACAGGTTCTACTGTCTTGCAACATGCCATGTGAATGCTGACTAACTGTGAATTCAGCAGTGACTTTTGTGGAAAAAAACACCCCCAAATCTACACCCTTTTCTTTTCAGCTAGTGTTTCCTCTTTGTCCTAAACAAAGGGACAGGTACCAATATGAGAGGTCTGTAGAGCTATTAACACTGCTGAGTCCCATTGCTGGTCTCTGAAAGGCTTGCAGTTTCCCAGATGCTGTTCTCCAGGTAGTTCAGAGACATGATGTACATCACCAGTGTGCTCTTGGCACTGTGGCATCACCAGAAGGCCACTCCCAGTGTGCCGTTGCAGTGGGAACATTTTTCCTAATAGCTTATTGAATCTTTCTTGCTTCAATTTAAGCAGATTACTTCTTCTTCTTCCCTTTATGGACATGAAATCCTCACTGTTTTCTTTACAGATTGCTACCTTTTACATAGTCGAGGACAACTGCCGTCTCCCCTCAGTCAGCTCTTTTGTAAAACATCTGTTTTTTTCAGTCTTTCCTCATGGGTCATCCTTCCCAAAATTTTTAGCATTCTGACTGCTCTCTTTTGAAACCTTTTAAATTTGATTTCATCTTACTCAGTGGTGTTCTACGTGTGTACATCAGCCTAAGCACTGTCTCATTGGCTTACATAAACAGAAATAACTTCTCTTTTTCCTCACTTATGGTACTTTGTTAGTAAGTGTCCCAGTATACTCTCTCAGAGCCTTTTCTGGGGCATGGCTATTTCTTCAGACAGTTCATTTCCCTTTTTGTATTTCTGCATTTGATTTTTTTTTCTTCCTAAGTTTATGAGTTTACATTTATTTTTATTTAATCTAACTGCTGATTTTAGACTGTTTCTAAAATGCAGGATCATTTCGAGTGCTAGTCCTGCCTTTCAGAGCACTCACAACTCCTTCCAGTCTGATGTGATCCACTAATTTTATTACTATGTTACCTGTACCATCATCAGTGTTGTAAAACAAAATATGGACTGGAACTAGACTGAGAAAAAATTAACTTGCTTCTCACTTACAGTAGTACGTTTTTTGAAACTCTTCACAATCTTCTCTTGAACTATTGATGACTACACCTTGAATATGTTTTTTTTAACCAGTTTTGGAAACAGCTAGCCACTATCTCTTTATTTTGCTTGTAGGAATGTCATGACGGACACTATCAAGAGCCGTACTGAAGCCAGTTAAACTACCACAGAAAAGTATTAGATTGGTTTTACGTGACTGCCCTTTGATAAATCCATATTAGCTGTTCATCATTACCTAATAATTGCCAATAATATACCAATAATTGCCAAACTTTTTGGACTATAGCTTACTACAGTCCACAGTTTCTAGTTGCCCACCATACATCAGACTATTAATAAACAAGCATTACTAAGGTGATGTACATTTTAATGTTAAGTATGATTTCATGGTCCTCTTGCTTCCACTGAAGACCACAGTTTGGGACCTGATGTTCCAGCCACTTACAAGTTGATTGTCCAGTAAGTTGCTCTACCACCTTTTTGAGTGTCAGAGACTGGCTGACTGGCTCGTGATTATTTGAGCCGTCCTTTCTAGAGATCTAGTTGTGCTTTTTGCTTAGATTTTTCAGTGGCTGCTTTGTGTTCATCGTTAATCACTTGCCTTCTTTCCTTATTGTTTTTTAGCGCATAGCTAGACCGTCCTTGCTGCTAAGGGTGACTGTAAAGCTCTCCTCGGAATCAGACAGGGGTGCTGTACAGGCAGGGAGGGTAAAAGTATGGCCGCGACACAGATGGGCTGCAGCCTCCATAAAAGATGGGATACCACATGCACTAGGTTAACGTGGACCACCATTTTCCTGCGGGTACCCAGGCAGTGTCTGAGGTAGCTGTTTGATCAGAAAACAGGCATCTCACAGACCACAGCCATTCTGGCATTATCGAAGAGCGGTCTAGAGGGACCTCTGTTTCCACCTTGGTTCTCAGGTTTTCAAAACTTTCTGTGCTGATCTCTGACTGTAACACCCACCTTTTCTCCATGTTGGGGGAGCTAACTTGTGCTTTTGGTTTAGCATCTTTTAGCAGCTGCATCTTTCCTTCACCTGTTCCTAGTAGAGCCTGCCAATCATTTCTAAGTTGATTCACACCAACTTTGCTGTCTTCTGGTATTCTTACTGTATTTCTTCTCCCTTTCTTCCTTCAGTGATATGAAAAGCATGAACTCAATCAATTGAACTACTCTTAAACTGTTTGAAATTCACCTTTATAGATTACAGAATTCATCTTCCATTGGACTGATTTATTTTGCAGGTTCTCTCCTTGAATATTGGGGAGACTCTGGAACTAATGTTGGTGCTCTTGAGAAACGTGTGTCCTCTCGGTTAGCTGGGCTTGCATAGGCTTTTACCAGAGAGCAAATTTGGCCCTTCGTCCACATGCATGCTTCCTCTTTTGTAGATGAAAATTCATACCATTTCCTCTTCAAAGAGTCTGATGACCCCATATCTGGTGTAATTCAGAGATGTCTTATATCATTGTTTACAGCAGCAACTTCTGCCATACACTGTAACACAGTTTTTTACATAGATTCAGCGAACATCTGCTGCTACCTCTATTATTTATATCAGTAACAGATACTTCTGCATAGGGTAGAAGCTGACTCAGTTTGAAGGAAAATAATAATTTTGACTAATTTGAGTTTTGTGTTATACTTTGCTACGTGCATTCATGATCAGAGATTATTTGCAGTGGGAAGACAAGTGACAATAAACTTGATATACAAGCAGCTTTTCTTTTTAAAATAGGGCAAAAATAATCTAAGGAATGCACAGACTTCCTTACTCCTATGAGGCTTCTTGCTTATATAATTACTGAATAACCTTTAAAAAAATTCCATTTCATCCTGTCTAATTTTTGGAATACCGCTGATGAGTAGGAATTTCTCTTCCAAATGGATCTCTTTTCTTTCTCTATAACTCCGGCTTTGCTCTGTCTGCAATTGCCGTTGCCTTCAGATTGGAGCAATATGTCCCACTCACATCTGGTGTGGCCTTTTGACCTACGAGCAGCTACTCTTATTTATGCATCTTTTACTTCAGAAATCAGGCCTAATACCTCTAATACCTTTAATACCTTCTGTGAAATGCCTGTCTCTTAATACAAGCAGAATGGCACTGAGTGGAGTTTAGGTGTTTGTCACACTTCTTAGGAAAAGCGGTAGTATGAGATTAAGTGTCACTGAATAGATATAGTAGTCGTAGAAATCAAGAGGCCACAGAGGAGAGAAGGTGCAGACCAAACAGGGAAACTGTCCCATGGCATCTGGTAATTCTAGGATACCTATTAATGCTTGCTGGAGTTGGAAGAGAGTCTCATACTCTTCTTAACCTCTGTATTTTCCTGTCTCCCAGTTGGCTGCCCTGCTGGGCTGCAAGTTTTTTTTTTACTTGGAATCCGCTCAAGTGCATGTTGGTCTTTTAAAAATCTTGTCCTGAACGTTCATGGTGAAATATATTGTAGATGTTTTGTTACCATTTCATGGCTGATTATTCTTAAATCATATTAAATATTAATTGATTTGTTTCCATGAAAAATGACCAAGCTACTCTGATTACCGAATTTTCAGATTGGGTACATGCAACTTTACTATCACTCTGGGATTTCTAAAAAATTCAGTACTGGCTTCTTTCTGCTCCCGCTGAAATCAGTTAATTAGCACTTAAGAAGTCTTTTCCTCAATGTTCAGCTGATACTGTACAGGCTGATTTTTAAGTTCATGCTTTGGTTTGTCTTGTGCTTTTCACAGCAGACTGCATTATTAACATAAGTCTGGGCTTACACTGTTCAGACTGGTCCTGTCTTGTTTTTATCCCTTGGTCAATCACTAGTTCATTAAAATATTTGCCTCTGTGATGTTCATTTTTCTTTCTCTGCTCTATTATCCCATATCTTTGCTTTGCAGAAATGAGTCTGCAAATATTGCTGTGCAGGTTGCAGTCACACTTCGCTCAAGGGCAAGGTTATTCTTCCTTGCATAGCCTTTCCCAGTTGTGAGGACTGCAATATAATGATAGAAATCTGTTGGAACAGTGTCAGAATCTTAATCATATAGGACTGCAAATGTTTTTTGAGGTTTGCATCAACTACAAAAGAACAGGGGTCTACAACATCATCAAAATACATTTCTAAATACAGGTACAGGAGACTAAATTAGCTAAAGTCTGGCATTTGGAATTTGTGTGGGGATAATGGAGGAGGTATTTAAAAGACGGGTAGATGTGGTGCTTAGGGACATGGTTTAGTGGTGGACTTGGCAGAGCTAGGTTAACGGTTGGACTTGATGATCTTAAGGGTCTTTTCCAACCTTAACGATTCTAGGATTCTACGATTCTAACTGTTATTATAAGGATTTTTCTTTGCTTAATTAAAGGCACTCATCTGCAGAAATAAGAAAGCAATTTACTCTCCAACCAGGCTTTGCGCAGTTCTGTCAACGAAGCTTGAGTACCCCTGGCTTTTCTACTCTTCATCTGGTAAGTTCTGGGTTTATCTTCTTTACACAGGTTTGGCATCCACATTGCTTAATGTTTTTATGGTAAATTAAGTGATCTTCTTAAGTTGTCTTGCTTTCCACTGGCTTCTGCCTGAAGTTGTTAAAAAATACTCCCAGGTGAGATGAGGAAATTATGCATTTGAAAAAACTGAGAATGGTCCTTGGAGGCAGAAATAGGCAGTTTTTCTCATACTACTATAAATCAAAGTTAATTAGTAAGTGTTGGAGAATATTACATCCTTTCCTTGCTGGAAACGTTCAACTCCATCAAGTAAATGCATTGTGCGGTGATCACAGATGATTTGCAAAAGGAGGTCAGTGAATAAAGAGAAGAGAAGAAAGGTAGAGGCTCAGCTAGCTTGGCTTAATGCACAGTTTCCAGAGCTAGCAGCAGAGACAGCACACTGACCTGTTTTTCAGCGCTGTAGAGTAACCATGTTAAGTGAGAAATGCCGAAGTATGCCCTGATTGGCATAGATGTAATTGAGTCAACTGTTACGTGTCTCCGAATCATCCTCAGCCTTCCACATGTAATCCCCCTCTAAAGAAGTCAGACCATATGACACTGCCCTTACAACAAAGGGAAAAAATGCCAGATCTTTTTAATTGCCATTCGGGAGGATGGGTATTCTGCAAACCTACTATGCCATAAATAAAACTGACTAAGATTTTGATATTCTCCTTCTTCCTACGCTTTTAATTTTTTCATATTTTTGTAAGACCCAATAAATAGAAGCGGGAAAAGCCTTTGTGCACCAGTGACTGTGAAAATGTAAAACACTAGATGTAAGCAGTTACTTCCTGTGTGTCAGGGCCTCCCGCCACTACTCACTTCCTTAATCTGAAATGCTGTGGTGTTTTTCGCTTGTTCCTTGCGGTTATTCAGCCTGGGGAGGCTAGGTCCCTTCTTCTACATGCAGCCAACTGCTTTTGCTCTTGAGAAACTTGATAACGTTTCATTTACTGAGTATTACGCCGTAGCTGCCATTTTGTGTGCTGTCACAATCTACATGCCTCTAATCCATCATCCTTAAAAAGGTACGTTTGCGGTAATACTTTGTGGCATTTTCTGTAGAATAATTGTTTTGCACACTTGTATGATGTGTGAAAAGGAGTTTTGGATTCTTAGTTGAAACAGCATCTCTGTTTCCCTTGATAATTTACGCCAATCATTAGGGAGACCATTACCCTCCATCTGCATTTACCTTTTTCACCATCTTTTTTACATTTGTGGCTGCCATACGATAGTCAAAAGCACATATTTCTTGTGATTAAAGATTATTTTTAACACTGCAACTAGAAAAAGTTAGAAGACATAATGAAATGCAATGGATTTGACTGGAAAAGTGTGATTTCTGAAAGGAAGTGCAATGCTTAATCAAAAATCAGATTGTATTAAGCAAAAATATTTTGCCTGGAAAACTTTACATCTTCAGCAACTGAAAAGATGTAATATGCTTTTGTATACTTTAAGCTGTGTTTTACTTTAATCTTTTGTGATTTATTTTTTTTTAGTAAATCTTCATATATATATATATACACTAACATGTAATGTTTTACCCTCTGGCAGTACAGTAAGTGAACTTCAAGGATATTATGCTGACAATTAATAAAAAATTAATAGCTAATAAAGATCACTGATTACTGATAACTGTTGATCCAGTATGCTCAGCAATACACTAGATACAAACCAGAGATAGTGCTGAACCTAAAGATTTATTAACAGCACAGTGTATTTCTTCAGCTGGCTGCCTCATGATTTGCTGGACTTACTGTCAGTTTTAGGTTTTCCCTTTGGATAAAAAGAGCAAAGAAAGAGAGAGATTTTCCCAAAGGTGTTTTCAGAGAATTCAGTCGATCCCGTAAATGTACAGGCAGAGGGGTGAGCTCAGAGACTTTATTTATGCAGAGACCAATGCAGTTTTCCTATAAAAGGGGAACCTGGGATGGGGGGTGGTGGTTGGTTGTGTTCAAAGGTCTCTACTACATCATTTGCAGGAGTATTTACCACATCTATTTTTTTTTTTCAAAAGGTTAAATTGTTTTGCTTCTCCTAGATGTTTTTAGCACGTTTCTTCTAAATATGCCTCACTTTCTGCAAGATGTTTATGGATTTTTATTAGCTGAGTAACTTCCTCACTTACATTTCCAGACAATAAAAAGGCTTCAAAACTCGTATTTACTACTAATCAGCTTTAACTCATTTTCCTATCTACAGTGACTGATGTGGCATATGATATATGAGCCATTTTAGTTCAGAGTTACCCAGAGCTTTGTCACTGTTGAGCACCTTTGCACATTTCATAAATTGTGGAATTTCTCATTGTCCTATTGAGCTAAAATTCCTGATGTTGTGGGTGTAACATTGTTCTGTGCAGAGGTCGCTTCATGCTCAGGCGAAAATTCTGTCATCTTACATGAGAGCCTTGCATGAGTCGGACTCAGTAATAATGGGTGAAGCCTTCATGATTTTGGCCCACAGATTTTATTTGTGGAGAACACTGGAGTATAAGGAGGATAGCTCCAGAACGCATGTTGGAGGAGACAGTAGCCACAGTAACATTGAATATAAAGGCAGTGTTGATGTCAGGGACATTGGGTGCCTTATTTTCCCCACACCCCATCAAGAGCACCATAGAGGAAGATTATCTGATCTATGTTCAGACTACTTATTGCTGGCAGCTTCAGAAGGCAGTCTTGTGAAAGGTATTTGGGCTAATCAGTGCAATGCAATCCCTTTACAGACAAGGATGATTTGATAGCTTTTTTTTTTCTAGAATTCTTCCTCCTAGTAAATAAGTTATTCCAGTGCTATTATTCTAATGCTCTAACTATTTTCCTGTGCTCTTACTACGCTGAGGTGTCCTTGGCCTTTCTGGAACTCACAGAACATAAACTATAGGTTTTCTAAAGCTGTAGCTTTTAGATCTGTTTGTTACTTGTCAAGAAAATTAATAATATGAGATGCTGGTCTCTGTACTCTACTGGACAGATGTTTTATTTTCTAAACATATACAGGCTATTTTTGTTGGCTATACAGCAAGTAAAATAATTTTCAGTTTTATCTATATACATAGAATAGCATATACTTTCATGAAGTCGCATTTATGTATATGTGCAACATTTCTAGGTACGATACCAAACAAGATTTTCTGCCTCTGTTTTTGAGACTAAGCAGATAAAAAGAGCCGGACAGCTTCATAGCATGTATGAGTGGCAGAGCTTGTACTTGTTTAACTTTGTTCTGATCAGACAATCTGTGTAAGAATGGCTGATTAAATGAAATCAGCTACAACTGTTCTCTATCAAGGTGCAGTGCCATGTGCTGTAGAAATGGTGGTTTGCAATTAAGGTTTGCAATAACAACTTTAGTAGTTCCATGTAATCTTTTGTGTAGTTACTGTACTAACCCTTGAAAAATCCAATAAAATTAGAACTCCAATAATATGCAAACCAGTAACATTCACAGATGGAAAATAATAATATATTCTGATTTAGGGTATATCTTGCCCTCAACTTTGTTTGGAATTGAAAGCAGACAGCATTTCTAATAGTATCTTTCAGGCACAGCACTGAGTGGCACTCATTTCAAATGAGTGGCATCTTCATGATGGCAGCCATGGTGCTTATAGTTGGCTCAGTATAGTTTCTGAGACTTACTGCCTTGGCCTTGTAATTGCTCGTGCCTTTCGTCACATGTGCTGTAGAGTCCATTGGCAGCTCCCTGCCAGCTGGAACTGCCTGTCACTATCATTTTGGTCACCTGCCCTTGTCCTCTCTTGTTTCTACCCACTGCTGCCTTTTTCATAACTCTGATTAATTCATGGGAATCCAGCAGAACACATTTGAGAGCATCCAGGCTGTACGTGAGTCAACCCTCCTATCAGCATCTAGGAAAGCTCAACAGAGAAAATAGGTGCAAATTTGGATTTAGGTGTAGTATTTTCCGTTTCTTCTTTGGGTTTTAAAACTTTTCTCTCTTTGTTCCCTTTCTTTTTTCAGCTGAATGTTTCATTAGCATCTCTTCCCTGCATTAAATGCAGTGGCATTTTATATAAGGTTAGAAGTCTTTCTGATGCTTAATAAATAGTGGGACAATGTCAGGAATTAAATAAATAAGCCTAAATTACACTATTAAGAAAAACCTTTTGTTGCTCAAATAAAGACCTCTTTATTTCTTCCATTAGCCTTCCTTTTATGATGTGGTAGACCCTGTAGATTTTGAAGGCTTCGTAATGACGCGGCTGAACAACTTGGACTCAGAACTAGCACAAGAACTTGGTGACTTTCCTGAAGATGACTTGGACATTGTCTTTACACCCAAAGAGTGCCGGACTTTGCAGCCCTCTATGCCAGAAGACGGGTAAGGAGACTTGCTCTCTCTCTGAAATGCTGCAGGTTTAAAAATAGTTTTGAAGATGTTGATCCAGACACCTCACTGCCATCCAGCCAGCCATTATGCACTGGCTGAACTTTAAACATTTCAATTTCGCCATTGATTCTGTTAGGCCTGTTTGCACACTTAAAATTATGCAAGCGCTTACACGACTTCCTGAGTTAGCTGGTAGCGGCAGAAGTGAGGTAGGCATAGACCAGGAAGAAGAGTAAAGAAGGGCGGGACAGTGGTATGAAAAATAGCTTTGTAGCTGTGATCCCAGAGGTGGAAGTCGATTCTGATCATGTAGTAAGCATAGGATTGAAGGGTTTTTTCTTTTTTTCCTTTGTTGTTGTTTTTTTTTTTGCCAGCTACGTGTTACATGGCATTGATCAGATCACTAATCATCTCTTTCTCAGTAGCTTTCTTGCTTAAATGGGGGGAAATAGTTCATACTTCACAAGGTTTGGGGGGAAAAAAGTGTTAGTTTCTAGTGTAGGAGTCAGTTTTGGTTTCAGGCTGACATTAATGAAATAATTCCACTATTTTCAACAGCTTTTAAATTAAAATAGGCAGCATGTGTTGATAGTGGTGCTGGGCCATCCTGGACATATTTAAGCTGGTTTGATAAACAGGCAAACTATGGGCAACAGAATTTTTCAGAATGAGAAAAGGGGACGCATAGGAGAGTTTTCTGATGTGGTTTAGGAGAGTCCTATGCATTCTATACAAAATACTCTTAAAGGGTTGTGTCGCTGTAAATGGTACCTTCAAGTAGAACCATGAAGTCCTATTGAGTTTTGCAAGTGATAACAGCCGGATAAACGTGAAGCCAGCACTGGCTTATCCCCAAGCTGCTATGTCTGCAAAGATGGCTAACTGTGCAACGTGTTTGGGATGGGGGGCTGGCTCCTTCCAGTATATTCAGGAAATGAACAGCACAGTCTATATTCTCTGCTGTGCTGAACCTGAACACTGAACCTGAACACAAATAGGCTTAGCTTATGGTGTCCTGGCTCACAGAGTAGACCTGCATCCCCCTCTGTTCCTGCAAAAGTTGTTACAGCCTCCTCTAATTTATACCGGCCAGCTGTATAAACTAGAGCCCCATGCAACTGTGGTGTTTGTTCAGTGTTTTCTGCCCAACATACCAAATGCAAAGAGGCTAAGCAGGAACCACAGTTTATATGATTTTTGCCAGCTGTGGACTAGCTGAAGACCCCTCTCCCTAAGTAAAGTCTCAGCCTGCAAGTTCTTTCTTGGTCCAATGCATCCCTCAGGAAGTTCAGGGGAGCAGAGGGTAGAGGCGAGGTGCTATGCTAGGTCACCTGAGAACTCTTTGAATCATACAGCTCCTAGGGGATTTTGTAACATTTGCACAAAAGGTGATTTTCACTCAAAGTTACTCGTGGAAAATGTTACAATCTTTATCACAAATTCTTGTTTTCCTGTGGACGGGGGAGAGAGAATGCATGTGGGAGACAGTGAATATTTTGGTGCTTGAAGTTCCCATTTATTTAAATGATGGACAAAAATAGTAAAAAATTATCCAACTTTGAAATGAGATTTAAAAGATAAGATGACCATTTCTCCCCTATTTCCAAGGTTACTTCTCAGCACGCCTGCTGTTTAAAACAGCAGTTATCTGTTTGTTTTTCCAGTAGAAGAATGTGTAGACTCACACAGTACAATAAGTTTTAGGGCTAATTTGCACCACAGTGACATCAAGGGTTTTGTGAGGAGTCTGTGGAAAAGCTCAAATAGTTGATACCAACAAATATGCTTCCAGCAGGTTTTTTTACACAGCAGCTTCCCGTTTAGCCATTCACACCACTGTTATCGATATTAGTGCTTTCACAGAAAATCCTGGTCAAGGGTGCCAGGGTGTGTTAGGCAAGATGAGAGCACAGGAGGGGCACGCACCAAAGATTCGCCTGCAGGCGATGCAGCCTGTGGTGTCTTCCTGCATGGAGAGCAGGAAACAGACACCACCGACCAAACGGGGTTAACGTGCTGCCTGCTTGCAAACATACGTCCCACCTGAACCAGATGCAGGAGGGGACCCTGTGCCGTGTCAGTCTGCTGGTGGCAGGGCCACGCAGCAGTCCGGTATCGGCCAAGGCTCTGTTCTGCGGTGCACGCATGAACCCAAATCAGTTGTTGCCCAGTCTTGGCAATTGGTTGGAAATCTGATAAGAGTTCTGGGTGGAAAGTGCTAAAAACTATCATACCTTTCACCCATTCCTGCATTGCATGTGTGTGCTACTCTTTTACTCACTTGAATCCGAGGTCATTAACAAGTGATTTTGGCATGGGTCACTAACATTTTTTAAAATAGGAATGGGGGAGTTATGCTACAACATCATGACAGCAAATTCTTGGACATCAACTTTGGCTTAAAATATTTCAGTTCCAATCAGTATCCAGTCTATCAGGCAGCACTGACAATCCCCTACATTAAATGAGACTCATCTGAAAATCGTAAAATTAAATTATAACATATTCTTAGATCTTAAAATTTTATTATGCTATCTGATTAAAAGCTTAGGATCCCTTTCTAGAATTTTCTTCATTTCTATGAGAAAGAGAAAGTTACACCGAAAACATACGAGAGACTATGTATTTGCAAGAGTCCAGGTCCTGAGGCCTCTGGAAAAATATCTCTGTATGCTGAGACTTGTTATCAAGTTTTGAAAATCACAAAGATAGCTACCTGGTATAATTTCTTTTATTTTGCTGTATTTTACAGCAACATCAGTCTTACAGTAATGAAATGCATAGTGTCACAAATGGTTACCTCTGTTAAATGTATGTTTGTTAATTTATAAACACAGTAACAAAAACCTGCATCAGGGAATTCATGCAGTACACAGAATTCTTTAAACCTCGAACAATAGTTTAGCAGTGAAATAAATATACAAGAGAGGACTAACAGAGAGGCCTTTATCTGAACAACATGTTTAGATAAATTTCTTTGTTCTTAAGGTATGACCTAGGTACTAAAATATTTACAATATGTTGCTTTTTCCCCAGGGTTGAACTGGACTTACATGTCAGAGACTGTGTTCAGACGTATATCCGGGAGTGGCTGATTGTGAATCGAAAGTAAGCTACATACAAGTAAATAAAATAGAAAATACCTTGCATCTTATTTGTCAGAGAGGAGATGCATGCTGTTATAAATAATCCTGAAGAATACTGATTCAAATCAATGACTGAAGACAGGAACTGACTTTTCTGTACTATATATAACCATATTGTTTTGTTTGAGCTGGTGGGCTATAGCTAAATATTGTTGCATCTGCTTCTTAGTTATCAGGTGCTCTGGGAACTAACTGGAAAGAAGTTCACATCAACTGTCTGTAATGATAATTTATCTAAATCAGGAATACTACTACTATTTGATCACACTGTAAGGAAAGATAACAGGGATAAAGATTACATTTGTATGCTCTTCATTTTCCCCGCCATGCCCTGAAAATTCAACATGATCTGATTTCTAATGGTGTCTTAAAACAAAAAGAAGTGCTTGTTGCAAAAAAACGAGGATTATGGGCTCTCCCAGCAGTTATTGATTGTATTCATGGGATTATTAGTGTAACATCCAGCTTTACTATTTTACATCAGTAAGTGATTTCTGCATTTGCGGTCAGTGTAATTCAACACACAGAATTGGACCTGTAGTCATTATAAGTGACTTAATTTCCTTTAATTTGTTTTGTTTTGTTTTGTTTTGTTTATTTTATTTTATTTAATTTTATTTTATTTTATTTTATTTTATTTTAAATTTCATTTCATTTCATTCCACTTTGTGTATCAAATGTGAAGAGAACTCTCACTCAGTGCTTTCTGTGTGGGGGGTGTCTGTCCCCAGACCCTCAGGGACACGCTGTGACCGTGGATCTCACCTCCTTCCCCATCAACCCCTCATGTTCTTCAGAAAGAGGTTTTTGGAGCTCTGTTTTTCTGTGCTGCTTCCTGTTCATCCCCTCCCGCGCTCATGCCCTGTTCTTGAGAAGCAGTAGGAGCAGCTGATGGTAGAGTGCCAGCACATTTGCTGCCATTTTGTTGTGCCCCTTTGCCTGCCCTTGCTGCTTTCTGTTTTTCTGACCTGAGGTACATCAGCACAATGGTTTGACTCCTGGTGATTGTAAAGGAATTGCGTTCTTTAATTGTGCAGCTTGTGCAGGGACGGAGCAGCCGCCGAGGGTTATTAAGAGACTTCCTCCGGGGGTGCTGATGAAATCGATTGAGTTCTCAGAACTGTTCCACAGTGAGTCATTAAAAATAAGCTAGTGGGTTTTGCAGGCTCTCCACCTGCACCGCTCAGAGCACGGGTGCTAGCTCTTTCGCGCAGCGTTGTTCTGAGTGCGCTGTAAAGAGCCAGCCTGCAGCTTTGTCTGTGCACACGAGTAGGGAGTAAGCAGTAAAGCAGGTGAGGTGAAAAACAGAACATAGTTATTTTTGCACTTACGTGTGCTTGTAGAAATGTGAATGGAGCTGTAGAAATACACATGCGTGAAAACATTTGTTGTGTGTTTTACTATTTCATTCATTCAGGTAAGGCAAATTTGCATTCAAAAACTTTATTGATCAGTTGAGTCCACGGTAAACGTGATGAAGGGCCCTGCCAGAGACCTGGTCTTTGACGGCTGTGGCTAACAAAGCAAGCAAAAAATTTTTTGCAAAAAATTGCAAAGAACAAAGTGTAAAAGATGCTGCAGTATCACATCAACCAGTGATAGATTGTTATTGGGAGTTTCATGTTATGCTTTGACACTATTCTCAAAGCACATATGAGAGGAAGAAAAGACATCAAGAGAGAAGTAAGAAAAAGTAGTTGTAGAAAGCTTTCAACTGTTTTGAGAAAGGCTGGAAAAACTGTAGTTGCCTGCTTAGGAGACAAAGATTCATAGGACAGGTTGCTGAACGTATGGTCTGGTGAGCTATGGATGAGAGGAGTGTGTAAGTGACTTTCATCCATTCATGGATATGAAGGTTCAGAACAGGAGATTGAAGAGTCTTCAGTGGGTGGGACGAGCAGAGGTGGTCCTTGTATCCCAGGGTGGAGGGGTATGTGACAGAGGGGCTGGACACAGCTGAGGAGTCCGTGTGTTTTTGCCAGAGGCTGAATGAGGCGCTCGTTCCTGTGCCTGTCAGTTTCCCCTTTCAGTTGTCCTTTGTTCCTTTTCCTTGACCCGTTTTCTTAATTCAGTGTGTGGCCATTAAATTGACACGTGTGCTAAAAGCAGGGGTTTGCCTCTTGTTGAGTTTTAATTGCTACCATGAACAAAATGAACAATATAAATGAACAATATAAATACATTTTCCAGAAATACTTTAGGGGAAAGACATCTTTAGTGTAACTTGTACACCACAGGGAAAGCGTGATCTGAGGTACATAAATCTCTCCATTAATCATTTGTTTGCCACCAGAGGTAGTGAAAAAATAATCAACAAAACCTCTTCTGGATGCCGAAATGTCTTAAAGTAAACTCGTGCAGAATTTCTGTCTTTCATTCTGGATGATTAAGGTGGTTCCAAAACAAGGTCATATCCAAGGAGAGCTGGGATTGTCTCTTTTATGACTTCAGTTTTCATTTGCAGTGAACTGGTAAACGATTGAAATGCAAACAATTAAAACTAAAACACATCAGAGCATATAATTCAGTTACTCCCAAAATGTAATAAAAAGGTGTCTCCCTGATCAATAATTGCTTATCATGGCATCTTTATGAAAGTACTCAGGTGTTTAGGCATTGCTTTGGGAGTGTTACGGAAAGGAAAGTGAATGAAGCAGAATACTGTAACTAACGAGGCTGACTGCAAAAAGGATTTAACAAATTGCATACTAAAGTGGAAGAAATAGAGCTCTGGATGTGTCTGGTATCTTTTTTCAGGGTACCTGCTGTTTTTTTCCATCTGCCACAAAAATATAACTTGAAATTAGTACCTCGCTGCAAAATTTTTGGAAGTTGCCAGCAGAGAGGGTTATGTTGTGCCATAGCAATAGCCCTGTTCAAAAACCAGCACTGTTTGAAAGGTATAGATTGTTGTATGTGATTAACTTGGGATACCAGCTAGGTCCAGGACAAGAGCAGTCAGCTCCTTGATGTATAATTGCAGGAGCAAAGAGCGGGCCAGGAGATAAGCGATCCTGATCCATGTTCTGAAGGTCGCTGAAATGACCACTGCGTCTGATGAGCAGCTCAGAGCTGAATTTGTACCTAGGTCAGGTTTTGCTGCTGTCTCAGGCTCACAATCTATGCAAAAGCAATCTGAACGAATTTTCTTCCTTTTAAAACTGTTCTTGATATACAGGATAAAGTTGCAGTGGTGTGATAAAACAATTAAATGTTGTGAACTGTCACATTTTTGCATAAAAGCTGTGCTACGCTGCTCTTTTGCACAATAATGTTTCCAGTTGCTTAATATTTTTTAAAATTTGTCTTTTCTGTTCTATTTTTCCTTAACTCCTTCTTGTGCTGTCCCGACTTGCTCGGGCTTCTCTGTGAAAGGAACCAAGGGAATTCAGATACTTGTAGCCTGAAAAACAAGGGATCCCGAAAAGATTTTCACAAGACGCTTCAAAAACAAACATTTGAATCAGAAACATTGGATTCTGGCGATGCAAACTTCCAGGTACGTTTTCTTCACTTTGGGAAGAGCGATCAAATATAGCAGCTTTCCGCAAGGGAAGCATCCCAGGATCTCTGTAATGGCATCAAGCGGAGGGCCGTGCTTGCCATTAGGCTTCTTGGCAGAGGTGGCGTTGCGGCCCTCTCTGCCAGACACGCACGAGACGTTCCATGACACCCCAGCGTCCAAGCCGCAGCTCGCCATTTTGTTGCTTTCCAACAGGCGGGGCCCCGACACGTCCACGCGCTCCCTGAGGAGGCCTCGAGGACGACCCTCGCCTCCTCCGACTTTGACCTGCGCAGCCTGCAGCCGGACCCCCGCCTGGAAAACCTGCTGCGGCACGTCAGCGCCGAGGAGTTCGAGAGGCAGAACGAGGAGGCGCGGCGCACCAACAGGCACGCCGAGCTCCTCGCCCTCTACCCCGCCGTGGACGAGGTGAGCTCGGAGGCTGACTGGCCCACAAGCCTTCCCGAGCTGGCTGTCCCGGCATGTTTAAGGTTAAAGCTGCACCACGGTCAAAAAACAGGGTTTGTGGGCTGGATATCTGTCTCCCTTGGATAATACCACGCTGAAAGCACGTCGCTGTGGGCTCCTGTCAGCTATCTTGAATGTGCATTCGGGGGGTTGTACTTGCACTCGCGGTGTTGCCTGCGGCTTCGTTGCACCCCGCTGGGTGCGGGCCAAGCCCTGTGCTGGCGATACGCTGGTCGTGTCAGGGTGTCACCCTTCGCCATAACGCTTGGTTGGGGGCCAGAAGTGTAAATATTTAGTGTAAATGCCAGATGGGGGTCAAAAGTGTAAATATTCAGAAATATATATATCAACTTTCATCTCTGAAGAGATGAAATGCCTGCTGAGTTGGGGAAGGTGCTAGTCTGTAGCACTGGCCCGGTTAACATCACATAACGGTGTTATGTACGTATGTAAATCTACAGTTGTTTTAATTGAGTATGACTACGATAATTGTTTAATATGATAGGAAGATGCAGTGGAGATACGGCCGGTGCCAGATTGCCCAAAGGAACATTTGGGCAACAGGATTTTGGTGAAGCTGCAGACTCTGAAGTAAGTATCCTTCACAAGCCTCACTCACCATTTCTCAGTTCGTACCAGCATACGGCTGCCAACCGCTGCCGATGCCCTGTTCAGCAAGTGTTTCCGTGCTTGCTTGTTCTTTCTTAGTGTAGCACAGGACTATTCCTATCCATCATTACAGAAGTCTTCAACTTGTCAGGGTGAAAAGGAGTTGGGAATGACCCCAGATTATATATTTCCAACAAATTAGGTTGATCTCCATACATGCTACTGGACTTGATAAACAGAAAAAAAATTCAAGAAAGGTATGATTGTTTTCTCAGATAACTGATATCTGAGACCACCTTTCTGACAAATTTAGAAAATGCATTGCGTGCAGTTTACTTCCTTTCTTTTCCTCTTGAAATCATCTAATAAAATGCACTAATAAAAAAATCCTCCAGGCTTTGAGAGAGCTGAGGTCTGGAACTAAGTATTTCTCCTTATTTTCTAACGGAAGTGCCAGTCGAAATACAGCTCTTTCATTTTTTTATTATACAAAGTCATACGAGTGCAGTATTAATCAGTGTCCTGTGTGTCTTTCCTTAACAGGTTTGATATAGAGATCGAACCTTTGTTTGCATGCATAGCTCTCTATGATATAAAAGAAAGAAAAAAGGTAAGTGTGCATACAGTGGTTTTGTTCAGTTGACTTGGGTTTTTATCTCTGCAGTAATAATTCAGGAAAACTTACAAAAAACATGCAACTTTTTTGCATATGCAGTCTGATCCAGGATTCTTTTTGTTCAGTGAAAGTCACATGCTTTCAATTGTTTATTTTGTAGTTCTAGTTACTACTTTTGACTTATGTTAAAATAAAATTTGATGCATTTTTGCTTTGCAATACATTTTCATTCTTTTTCTTTTCAAGATCTCAGAAAATTTTCATTGTGACCTCAACCCTGATTCATTAAGAGGATTCTTGCGTTCTCATACACCCTCCGTTGACTTGTCTACTCAGGCAAGATCGGCAGTATTTTCTGTCACTTATCCCTCATCGGATATATACCTAGTAATAAAGGTATGTTACAGTGCTACTTCAACACCGTTCTTCCTGTTCCCAGCTGTGCCTGTTGTCTGAGTTCCTGGAGCTGACAAACATGAGTTTCCTGTAGCTGAGATGAATTCTGATAGTTTTTAATAGTACATGCACAGGTGTCCACTGGTATATCTCACTCCCTAGCTAAGAAGTTACATTGATACCCTGTGTTCTAGTTCTACTAAGTATTTATAATTTCCTATCTCTGCCTAAGGGAAATTTAAAGTAAAGTGAAAGCCATTTTTTAAAATTTTAATTACAGTCTGTGGAGGTCTTTCGGTTTTGGTTTAGTGCACTTTGCATCATTTTGTTTGTTTAATTCTGAAACTGAGTTAGCCTGAACTCATTTGAAATATGTTAATTTTCCTGATTTCAGTGAAAATGCAGTAGTACCTGATTGACAGTGTTGTCACATATGTATTTTCTGCTTTCTAACAAACCAGATGGAAAACTAGGAGAATGTTTAGTATCGGTTACTCCATAAAGACAGTTTTAAGAATTTGATATTGTGCATTTAGGCAGACTCTTTCATATTGCCAGAGAAGCAACATGTTACTATTTGGGTGATATTTTTTCTTTGCGACTGTCTTATTTTACTGCTTTTTGTAGATAGAAAAAGTGCTTCAGCAAGGAGAAATTGGAGACTGTGCGGAACCCTACATGGTTCTTAAAGAAAGTGAGGCTGGCAAGGTAAGTAAATAACTATAAAGAGTGTTTAGATTAAAAAATGCATGCACAAGGAAAAAAAGAGAAAGAGCAGACCCTTTGGAATAGAATCCCAAGAACACTGGGGAGGAAGCCAGTTGGTGCATCCATGGTGCAAGCAATCTGGTGTCTGTGACCAACAGGAAGAAGTAGAGAGGAGTGGCTCGAGAGCTCCGTGACAGAAAAGGACCTGGGGGTGTTGCTTGACAGCCGCCTGAACACGAGCCAGCAGTGTGCTCAGGTGGCCAAGAAGGCCAATGGCATCCCAGCTTGTATCAGGAATAGTGTGGCCAGCAGGAGCAGGGAGGTGATAGTGCCCCTGTACTGGGCACTGGGGAGGCCGCACCTCGAGTACTGTGTTCAGTTTTGGGCCCCTCACTCCAAGAAGGACATCGAGGTGCTGGAGCGTGTCCAGAGGAGGGCAATGAAGCTGGTGAAGGGTCTAGAGCACAAGTCTTACGAGGAGTGACTGAGGGAGTTGGGGTTGTTTAGCCTGGGGAAAAGGAGGCTGAGGGGAGACCTTATTGCTCTCTACAGCTACCTGAAAGGAGGTTGTAGCGAGGTGGTGGTTGGTCCTTTTTCCCAAGTAACAAGCGATAGGACGAGAGGAAACGGCCTCAAGCTGTGCCAAGGGAAGTTTAGGTTAGATATTAGGAAAAATTTCTTCACTGACAGGGTAGTCAGGCACTGGACCAGGCTGCCCAGGGAAGTGGTTGAGGCTCCATCTCTAGAGGTATTTAAAAGATGGGTAGACATGGTGCTTAAGGACGTGGTTTAATGGTGGACTTGGCGGTGCTAGGTTAACGGTTGGACTCGATGATCTTAAAGGTCTTTTCCAACCTTAATGATTCTATGATTCTGTGATTCTAAGTCATGAGAAAGTAAGGTGCACTTTCATTACTGACCCCGTTGGAAATCAATGCTGACAAAGTCTTGAGTCACAAAGCAGATAGGGTTGAGCAAAGGAGATGACAATGCAATGTGGAGTTAGCAGAATTATTTGTACCTCAGAGACATGTTATTGATTTGGATGGGCAATCAACCAGTTGTAGTATGTACATGACCAGTTCAGTGCTGTCATCCATATATAAGATGAGCTCTGTTCAGGGAACTCATGGTCATTTACCTCCCTGGAGCAGACTGACAATGTTTGCTGGGCTTCCACACATCTCTCACCTTTAAAATATTGCTTTCAGCAGAATATTGTTTCTGTATCTGATGAAGGAAGTAGAACCTGCTAACATTTCATGGTGATTGTTTATGCTGGGCTTGAGGGTCACTACAAATAGGTCTGCATTCTTCTTTTCTATAATGAAAATTAACTCATTGAAAAGAAATGAGAAATGTACAAATCAAACCAGCTATGATCCTGAGAGTGATGTAGCAAGAAAACACGAGAGACAAGAATGTAAATTATTTACTGAACTGTAAATATGTAATTTCCATTTTTTATCTATAGTAGCATTAAAATAACTGATAGCTTTTTAAACAGTCATTATTTTCTTTGTCTTAGACAAAAGAAAAGATTGAAAAACTGAAAGCCCAAGCTGAATCCTTTTGTCAGCGGTTGGGGAAATACAGAATGCCATTCGCATGGATTCCCATAAGCCTAACTAATTTCTTCAACCTTTCAACGCTTGAACGAGAAATACCTGAGGCCGAAGGTTTAAACGGTAGCTGTCTAACTTTTCCAACTAATGCAAAGTGACTCTTCAGTAGGACTGTGCACAGGAAACAATGTCATTCACTCTGGTATCAAGAGTGAACAACAGATTCCAAGTCACATCTTCTCCGGCTTCTTTTTCAGTGCTACAAACACTTAAAACTTAATATGCTTATTGTTTCATCTCTGCTAAATATTGTTCGATGTTTTAGGCCCAGTTTTCATTGAACACTGTCTTTGTAGAAGTAAAACTCCCTTTACCATATGGAGTTCGTTTGCAATACAGGGCAATCAAAATACGTATCATCTTAGTTTCTACAGTATACAGGACCATTGGTGAACAACACTGACCAATGTGATTTATAAGCCATGAATTAAAAATTTGAATAAGCTTGTGCTCTGCAGCAGAAGCAATGTCACTTCATTAGGTGTGTCCTGGCATTCCACTATTTCACATAGCCTGAAATAGAAGTGGTGGAATATTTTAGGTACTCTATCCTCTGATGTTGCTGGAAAGTTGTGGATTTCTAGTGTATTCTGATAGCCCTAGTACTGAAGCAACACAAAGCAAGTTGATGTTTCATTTCATTTCCCTTTGAAGGGAAAGGATTCATTAGTGACAAGAGGGCAACACTGCTACAGGCAAGAAGACTTTCTGAGAGAAGTCTCAGCTCAGAGGACAGCTATCCAGTATCAAACTTCAAAACAATCTCTCTGACCCTCAACACCTTCTTTAAACAGGTACTGGACACTCTTTATTTCTGATTGCCTAAGACATTTTTCATCTATGTCATGTGAACTGTGTTGGGAAAAGTTACCAGTGATGTTTGTGTGGGGACAGAGGATAACTGCTGTCAAGTAGGCAGTAACCCACTTGCTTTGCATGCCTCAAGGCCATGGTTCACTCAGAAGCTTTTCTGAGTGTTATGGAGTATTGTTATAAAGGTACTGATTTTTGTCTTTCTCCTGGTAGGAAGGAGACAGGCTCAGTGATGAAGATCTGTTCAAATTTTTAGCTGATTTCAAAAGATCGTCTTCCTTGCAGAGAAGAATTAAGACTTTACCAGGTACATAATTCATTTTGGTTGGATAAGGATGTATGTACTTTTCTCCCCTAAGTTGTTCTGTAAATTCCAACCCTAAAATATAATTAACTTGGGTTTTAAGTCTATAGTATGTGCTACTGTGGAGCTTCCTGGGTTCCCACTGTCTGCCTGAGCACAGATGTTTTTGAGGTTTTTTTCTGTATGAGTATGGAGATTTATATTTAGCTTGATATTCTAAAATTATTTGCTTTCCTCCCTAATTCACAGTGTATCTACTGGATGTATTTTGTTATTATTCATACTGTTTGAAGACAGTGCTTTAAAGCAGATTTCTAAGATTCTTGCTATTTCCCTGCAATGTTTTTAAATGGGTCATATTTTACAGAGGGAGATGAAAATGTAGTACACATTTCATCTTATTTGGGTATTTGGGTCAGTGTTAGCTAACAAATTAGAGAAGCAGAGATAGTGTTTGGCTATTGTCAAAAACCTGACCAGTTTATTTTTTCTTTTTGCATAAATTACAGCTTAAGCTCTTCTGGGTTGTAGAGGAACCTTAAAAAACATGAACTGAGCACAAAGCTGTCTTGCCTTTTTAGCTGATTGCCAGAAATGACAAGTCTGAGTTCCCCAAACGGTTCTCACTTATCACAATAGAGAGTTTAAATTGAAAATGTAGTTATACTGGGGTAAATGTTATCAGTATTAACTGTGTAGCTGCTCACCACAGCAAGCCTGGCTTTCCTGGTGGCTGGTGTCTACTTTGGCAATGATTAATCAGAGCAGAATCTGAGTGGGGGGAGTGAGAGAGAACTGTATTAGACAGTAGCCCTTTTATCCTTTATTTGTCTCCCAGACAAATTTTATATTATTTGTGTGTGAAAGATACTAGAACATCAACCCAGTATATAGCATTCCTTCTTTCTTTCCTGTTTCTTTGAAGTTGTATGGGGTAGACATAAAGACCTATATACTGCCCTGTTGTGTAGGGATGTGTGTAGGTTACTTCCTGTGTATCTTTCTACCCCTGTGCTTTCATTCTCATGCAGCCTTCAAGCCAAAGATCCAGTTCGTATTTCTGCACTGTTGCTATGTAACCTCACATATTGTTTTCATTTTTTTTTATTATACATTGGTTATTTTTTGTATTTTTGCTGAGATTTCATGATTTTTTTTTAAAGGAACACTTAAACTGGAGATTTCACCAGCTCCAGAAAACCTTGGTTATTGTCTGACACCAGAATTACAACCAGTGAAGCCATTTCCAGAAAACCGTAATCGTCCTCACAAAGAGATTTTGGAATTCCCAATTAGAGAAGTGTATGTTCCCCATACGATTTATAGGTAAGAAATAACACATATTTTTTAAATTCTTAAGATCCATTTTCAAAAACAGTTATAATTTAGATATATTTTTTTTCAGAAATAGAAACCAGAACTATTTTTTAAAAATGTTAACGACAATGCGTTAGGCTGATGATTTAATCTTGCTAGCCATTACAAGATAAAACACCTGCAGGATGTTCTATAGTGTATTGACTAATCTAATTATGTTGTCCTTTGAAAATTTTTCTAAAATGCCCCCAAAAAACCCCTAACAACTCTCATTGACTTGGCATATATATATCTTTCCTCTTACGTGTTTTTTTCCCAGTAGATCTTCTTATTGTTTTTAACAGTTTTGGTAAATGTGCTGGGTGGTGTCTACTGTTAATTTGAGTCATTTGAGCATCTGAGGAAGTGGTGTGTTGCTCTGCATACTTTTTCACCATGAACAAGGACTCTAGGCTATGTCGTTTCTTTTCTTGAATCTGCTCTATTCTGGTTGTTTCAAGGAGATCCCAGCGTTCAGTAGCATGCAACTCACCAATTCCCGTAATTTCTTAGTGGTCTGGCACATCTGAGTCTCCAAGAAGAAATTAATATCAAAAGAATGTGCTTCAACATGTTTGTTCAGCATAGTAGTGCTAGTGAGCAGTGATACTGGTAACAGCTAACTAGCGATAATTAAAAACGGGTGTATTGCAGTATTATAGAAACAGAAATACTAGCTTTCATGTGACCGTTGTGTCAGTGGAGGCATGGAAGTAAAGCAGAATGCTTCTTGCAACACTAGATGACGCTATTCTAGGGCACTTTTCTGATCCCTGAAACAGTAGGCAGGTACTGAATTACTTGGTGGCAAAGATGTGACTATCAGTAAGGAATCACAGAATGAAGAAGCAAATAAAGGAATGTAAAGCTTTATGTAAATGTAAAGCTCTCTCACCCGTTTACCTGACCCCACCCAGGAGGGGAGAAGGGAAGGGCAAGACTTGTGGTTCAGTGCAACTGAGAAATGCAAGGCTGCAGACTCATTTATCCTGGAGAGATGCTCCATGCCTTTACAGGAAGCTGGAGAGCCAGTGAGGCTGTTGGTGATGCCTAGGTTTGGGTCTCAGCTTTTAAGAAAAGTAAAAAGAGGAAGTGGTATCTTATCTTACAATAACAACTTGCAATGTGGCGTCAGCAGGGAAATCAGTAAATAAGCCAGTTTGGATAGAGCCTCGTTAGAAGTTTTGGAGTTATTCCTGGGCTGTGCCATGAATCTGTGATATTCAGACTCCTGAGGGCAGTTTCTTTTCACTCTCAGCACCAGAATGCTAAAATGCAGAGTGTTATGGTACTGTGTTTCACAGCAGTCCCCCAAGTTTTTGGGGGTTTTATGCAGATATTTCTATAGGGGAAGTAGTTTTCATACAACTGAAAGTGCAAATATAAATGAACTTGCGTAATGACGCCTTTTTTTTTAATGAAAAAAATAAGACAGAGTTTTAACTTTCCTATTCGTTGTCTGGCCCCTATAAGGAGTAGCATGTGTCAACTGCAGTGTGCAGCCTGGTAGTTTCTAAAGGTCTGCTTTTGAAAATGAAAAGCATTAGCAATGGCTGTGTTGCTGAGCTAGAAAGAGAGTTGAGTCTGCACAGAATATTCTCTCTTCAATTTTCAGCACGGTAGACTTCTACAGCCAGACATGATGAATATCAAAGCCACCATGCTGAAAATCAATTTGTGCATCTCCTGAAGCAAGTTTGGGTGTCTCCACACTATCCTTCAGTTGCTAGGGTGTCTGTGTTGAATACATACACCCACATTAGAAGAAACGCTTGCTGTAGCTCAACAGTTACGCTCTTTGTGCAAGAGTTCACACCCAGCATGCTTAATCTCTTCAGGCTTTTTGGGCTCTGTTTTGATTTTCACCCTAAGTAAAAGTCATGGTAACAAAACAAAGTAGCATCTCTCCAGTCTAACTTGTAATAATGAAGAGAATATCTTTAAAGAATATTTGCCTTCATTAATCTTTACATTAATTAGTGAATCAATGGTGATAACACAATTGACATGCCACAGGTAGTGTTATACTGTAAACTGGAAACTCAATCAGTTAATACCCAAATTAAACTCTAGACAGTCGGTTAGATACACTGGGGAAATTGTGAAATAAATGCAGAAGTGCTAGGTCGTGTTTCAGCTGCCTTGTGAAAACAAACATATTTGGAGCGACAAAGGGGAGTTGCCAACTGAAACTGTTAATGGACTCCGCCAATAGCTCCCCAGAAAGTCAGACGAGGCAGCTTTGCAAACATGAAACAGCAGAGTCTGGAACCTGGTGGGGTCCATCCAGGGAATAACACTTGTGTTTGCACAGTGCCATTGAAAGCACCTCCTTTTCCCACAAGCCAGAATCACCTAGCCACATCTGAGATGCTTTTGCCACACAATCATGCCAGTGCTCCGGTCGGTGAGCAAAAGTGTAGCTAGGGAATGTAGGCCAATGTATTTGCTTATTTTAACTGTCATGCAATTCTCCTTGCTTAGTTCTCTGGGTGGTGAATACTGGTTTGAGCCTGAGATTAAACTAACCTATGCAAAGTAACTCTGAATTTGAATAGAGCCAGATATTAAGTGTTTCATGTGATTTTATTCCCTTTCTGCTAATCTGAAAAGTAGAACCATCCTGTCTTAATTAAGCAATGTGCCAGCATTTAGTCATAACTGAGTGTCATGGCCTGCTAGTGTGTTACAGGTGATTTAATGTTTCCTAATTTTTGATTGTAAGTCTGCAAACCATTTTTTTTTTTTACCAGTGCTATAGATTTACGTATTAAAAGAATGAAAAATGGATAAAATAATTACCTGTTTTCTATTAACATTACCATGAATGTAGGACACGGTTACATATAGAAATGTATTTGAATAACAAATAAATGAAAACTTATACAAATACACTCTGGTAAGCTCTTACTGGCATAATAATACCTCTGCACATGTCCAGACAAATACTAATGAAACATCTAGCTTCAGTTTTTCTCCTGAATGTTTAAAAGAAATGCAAAGATTTTGTTTACTTCCTTTTTTTTTTTTTTTTTTTTGCCAATGTAAGATATTTCAAAGGAAAAAAGTCTCTTTTTTTTAAATAATAGCTTTTTCCTTTGTGATAGGAGAAGCTGAGTCTTCTGTTATAGCCTTTGAACATAGCTCTTGCTAGTTTTTATACTGGTGTAATGCCATTATTTTAAATGATGCTATTTCTGATTTATCCCAGAGAGATCAGCCAGCCCAGTTTCTTTGTGCACTGTGAAATTGAGCTCTTCTTTTAGTTGTGTACCTACATTTCTTTAATAAAAATAGTTCCCTGAAAATGTCAAAACATTCCAAGATTTATTTCTTTCAATACTCTTCTATCCTTAATAGGAAAAATCATATAATGTAAAGTTTGTTTTTCATTTTATTTTCTCATGAAATATAAATGGAAAAGATGCTGCTTACTGCCACTGTGAAATGTTGGTGCTGAGGAGGAGGGATTTGTCCCATCACTGCAGCAGTAACTCAGCTTAACCAGGCACAGGAAGTCCTGCTTTGATAGGGGAACTGCATAACGCTTACAGGATTTTCGGGGCGGGGGGCAGGCAGGACCTGTCCTTTGCTGTTTTGTTTCATTTAATTGCAAACCACTTGGCACTGTGCTCAGACTTGCTCTAGTCTGCAGTGTGAGCTGGAGGCCTTCTGCTTTGGTAGTAATCATTCTACCCCATCCTTGACTAGTTTTGAGCAAGGAAAGGCTATCGGTGTATAATGATCTGTTATTCCTGTAACTGCCATCACAGCATTATCTGCTCCTTTCTGCCTCTCTGCCCGTGGGATCTGGAGAGAGCATTGGTAGCCCTGTGCGTCTTCTACAGGGCCATTGCTCTAGTTTTGTGCCAGTCAGAGATGCTAGCACTTCTAACTTCTTTTTCAGAGTAAACAAAGTGGAGATTAGTAATGCACTGCTGTGCACAGGTGAAGGAAACAGCTTAAGCTAGCTACTACACTTTCAGACAGAGATGTGTGTGTCCTGATATATTCTGCTCCTCAGTACACATGATTTCATCCCAATGCAAACAGCTGCCTGCTTTTTTCCAAGCTCTGTAATCTCTCCTGGGCATCTACTATACTGTCTCAACAGTAAGCGGTTTCCTGGACGTTTTCCTAATTTTTCTTTGCTTTTCACTCTGATAAAAATGGCTTTGTCAAATACTGCATAACAAAGCAGAAACAATAAAAACAAAAACTCCACACACAGGATTCTGGGAGTGCATGCCCCTCTCCCATAGGCACCCTGTTTGGCACACTGTTTTCAGATGAGGTATTACACCTGACTCCTCATGAGAAACTTCATTAATTATGTAATACAGGCAGAGAGAAAAACATGCCACCATGGCATGGTGATCTCTGTGTAGTCACTGAGTGGAGACTCTGAATAAAATATAGGTTTGTCTAAACTTCCAGATGAAAGCAAAGCCTTTAAAGAAATGTGTCATTATTCTTTAAAAAAATAATCAAATGCAAGTGGTTTAATTAGAGGGCTTCTTGGGGTTCTTCAAAATATTTTGGTTAATTGTAATTTGATGTCATAAATTAGATTCTTGAAAACTCTCTTTTCAGCAGACTTTTAAGCAAGTATAATTCAAAATGCAACAACAGCATTTAAAAAAAATCTTGACAGTTTGGTGTCTTGAATCGCTGCTAGCTCTCTGTATGAAAATCATTAGTATAGTATCTGCTTTCACATTCTGCTGAGCACTTTGATACTATTTAAAATCCATCATATACTGATAAATATTGTGTTTTGCCTTCCAAACAAATCTGATGACGGACTTTTATGCCATTGTTCTTATTGAAAAATATGTATTTTCTTGTCATAATTTTGTGATTTGAATCTGCAGAAATCTGATGTTTTGAGTCAGCCTTCCACTCAGTTCTTCTAGCAACATTTTTTTCGTGTTGACTAAAACTTTATTAGAAAATTTATTAAGGTTTTCACACAAATGCTAATGGACAGAATAAAGTAACAATCACTCTAAGCCTAAATTTAATGAGGATCTGACCACTGACTCTTTAGATGATTCCTAATTTTAGCAACATGAGAAAAATCTTTCAAACTATTATCCAAATTATCCGTACTAAGATACAGAATATATGACACATATACATCCTCTTGAACATGACATGTTGAAGTTCTGTCATTGTGCCATTTGTTCTAGTCAGTGGCTGAATAGAACAGGTTTCCATATTTGGTAAAGGGTTTGTGATTTGCATTGTAATTTTCAACCATTTTTTCCGAAGATTCCCCACCCACCGCAACAAAAGTGTAGAGGAATCAACAAAGATTGAAAATTATAACTAATGGGTCTGTCAGTTTTTGTTTCCAGTACCATAAGTATTAAATGGCAATGTTAACCCATCCATCACTGTTCACCTATAGAACATTTGTGGTTTTTATCAGTAGTGACTATTTGCACATATATTGGCTTTTGCTATGTGTGGCGTTCTTGTCGCAGTCATCAGTGAACATGCCTCATATTCATTAGAAGTTTGAGATGCACTTGTTGACACCTCGTACGTTGTGTAATTTAGCAAGAAGGATTTTATTATGTCACACATATGGACAACCCGTAATTACAAGTGGGAATATTCAATGAGAAGGGTCACAGACTTGAAATTCTGCATACATTTTATTTTGGAAGAAGATAGGTCTACATTGCTTTGGCCATGGAAAGTGATCACATCACCACTGCTAATTCCCATGAAAGTGTAGGAAGGTCAGCAAATTCGAATGAGAATTGCTGCATGGTGTCCCGTGTCAGGCTAGGTGGACCATTAGCATTCCCAGCAAGTAACCGATTCTGAAATAGCCCTTACTGTCCCTCTGCTGAGTCAGTCTCTGACCCAGGGAAGCTGTCTGGATCTGTGCCTCACCCAGGACTCTGCTGTCCTGTGGGACTCTGGTCTCAGTGAAGTTGAGTGCTCTGCCATGGCTTTTGTAGACCCATACTGACTCCTGAATAGCTCTTTTGCTTTTTGTAAACACATCTGACTATATCTGGAGGTTGAGCCCTGCACTTTCTGCAGGGGGAGTGAGGGGAGAAGTTTAATCACACTGACCAAAAGTAATTGCTGTGGCATGCTGTTCGAATATTTCTGTTAAGTGCAGAGCCTCAAGGGAGACACAATGTCTCCTGGAGCTCACAACATCCTTATGGGCCTGCTAGCTGTCCTATTATTTAAAAGACAGCAGTATGTGCTGCCCTGACACCCCTGCTAACTGCCATGTGGAAATGTGCCTTGTCATTGCTTCCTCTCAGGCTTTCAGAGGGTGAGGAAGCTGGCAGGCAGTAGCACTTACACAGCGGTCAGCAATGGGTGTACAATTCATGCCTGTGTGAAGGAACCTCTTTTGATCATCTCCCACCTTCCTACTTTAAAAAATCAGCCATCACTTTCATCTCTGCAGGATATCCAGAGTCAGCATTTGCCTCTGTTCTTCCTTGGTACTGATGGGTTTAATACACATGTAAGCAAGATCCCTAAAACTGCTTGAGCATAAATGGCACAAGCTTTAGCTCTTCGGTACAGTACTTGCTGGAATAATGCTTCCTTGGTTGTGTAGTCAGCAGAGAGCTCTCTGTGATTTTACATATCTTTCATCTCAAGTCACATCTAAATGTAAAATCTAGTGCTCAGGGACATTATATGGATTTGTGACATCTTCTGCTGGGCTGCAGATTAATGAAGCAATGACTGGATTATGCAGCCTCCTCTACATGTATTTCTTCACCTCTGGCAGATGTAATATTGATAATATCCTTCATTTAATATGTCATTACCCCAAGCATAATTCAGTGGAGGTTACCAATATATTTCTCTCTTTCACTTAGCTTTTCCTAATATCATCTTGGAGAGAATTTGTCAGAGGAGAAATTGCATTTGAGAAGGTAAGGAAGAAAGTGCATTAGTGTGGCAGGCAGAAGTACTATTCTGAACAAAGCGAAAGGCAAGTTACATGCTAGTTTGTTTGCCAGGGCATGCCACGGCCCACGTAGCATACGTTGGTTAGCAAAGTGGCTTGGACTGTGTTGTTGAGGAGTATTGTCGTATTGTGGCACATGGCAATAAGGAGAATCAACCACAGTTTTCCAGGTCTTGGGATACAACAAATGGAAGATGGGCTGTCTGACTTAATGACAACATTTTCAGCTGACAACGGTGCTGAGAAGATATCTGTGATAAGGACAGGGCAATTTTGTGGGTAGCTTCTGACTGTCACAGGCAAAAAGAAAGCATGAAAGCCCATGAGTAGTTCTCATTGTTTCTCATTGGAAGCCAGCATGCTTCCACCAACACTAGTCTTATTCCTTACACTCAGAGGACAAACAGTGAGAATCCTGTACCAGACTGGGAAAATGAGACATTAAATAGGCATAATCGTGATGCCAGAACATGTGTAATCCAGGTCTAGCTGAAATCTCAGATTTAACATAGACTTCACTGGAGAAAAAGCTTTCTGTTAGCATTTTGACTCTTCTACCAGAATTGTTGGATTTTGAACTTGGAAGATCATCTATGCTGCCAAATTCCCTGCAGAAATTAAAGGTGCTTTTTAAGTTTAGTGATCTGTCTGTGTACAGAAGCTAGTAAACAGCAAAGTATGCTGTATTTTAAAGCCTTATTCATATTCATTACTAAAAAATGTCAGTTTCTACAATTATAGTTCAAAATTTCTTGTTTATATGTACTCAGGTTCATTGATACTGCTTTTTGATTTGCATAATCTAGAAATATATACCATTTTGTTGCTATAAGCTAGGAATGTATGAACTGCAGTTGTAGGTTTTATTTGCTGGTTTACTTGTTTTCATCACCTCCAAGTGATTCCTTGCCCCTTCCAGAATCTGATTCTTCACAGCTGAGAAAGGACCTGTTTTCTTGAGAGATTCCTGCAAAGAATATTCAAGCAAAGATATTAATTCATTTGTAACTGGGAATTACGTATTTCAAAAAAAAAAAGAGAGATAGGAAGACTGCCTTCTCAGAGACATAGCCTACTGTATGAGAAACCTTAAACACATGATGTTCTATGTGTCACCCCAAGAAATTACTTTTTCCTTGTGAACTTTTGTAATGGGGTTCAGGCAAAGCTTTCACTGTCTAGGTGGAATTGAAGGACAGGGAGAGGAATCAGCAAAATGCTAGTTTGTGCACTTCATTTGTGCAGAAAAGGACTTGGGGGTGTTGGTCAACAGCCGACTGAACACGAGCCAGCAGTGTGCCCAGGTGGCCAAAAAGGCCAATAGCATCCCGGCTTGTATCAGAAATAGCGTGGCCAGCAGGAGTAGGGAAGTGATTGTCCCCCTGTACTCGGTGCTGGTGAGGCTGCACCTCCAACACTTTGTTCAGTTTTGGGCCCCTCACTCCAAGAAGGACATCGAGGTGCTGGAGCGTGTCCAGAGGAGGGCAATGAAGTTGGTGAAGGGTCTAGAGAACAAGTCTTACGAGGAGTGACTGAGGGAGTTGGGGTTGTTTAGCCTGGGGAAAAGGAGGCTGAGGGGAGACCTTATTGCTCTCTCCAACTACCTGAAAGGAGGTTGTAGCGAGGTGGTGGTTGGTCCTTTTTCCCAAGTAACAAGCGATAGGACGAGAGGAAACGGCCTCAAGCTGTGCCAAGGGAAGTTTAGGTTAGATATTAGGAAAAATTTCTTCACTGACAGGGTAGTCAGGCACTGGACCAGGCTGCCCAGGGAAGTGGTTGAGTCTCCATCCCTGGAGGTATTTAAAAGAGGTGCACATGTGGTGCTTAGGGACGTGGTTTCGTGGTGGACTTGGCGGTCCTAGGTTGACGGTTGGACTCGATGATCTTAAAGGTCTTTTCCAACCTAAATGATTTTATGATTCTGTGGTTCTATAATTTTGAAATGCAAACAGTTGTCATTTACCCATTTTATTCTTCCTTTTCTTTCTTCCAGAAATCTCCTCTATGTTTACCCTCAGAGGCTGAATTTTGCTAACCGACCGGCTTCTGCAAGAAACATTACCATCAAGATCCAGTTTATGTGTGGCGAAGACCCGTCCTGTGCAATGCCAGTAATAAATGCTGAGATTTCTTAGCAGACTTTTGCTTACGTGCATTCCTGAGGAACGTCTGAAGAGATAACTCATTGTTTACTTCCCATCACCACAGTTTCTAGTGGGGCCTTAGGAAGCCTAACATCAGAGAGCTTGTGGAGCTTGTCATTCTCATCAGAAAGCAGGGCTGTAGTCCTTACCCACAACAGGAAAGACTTGTTACTCAAGTGGAACAGAGGCATATTACTCCCTCTTATCTAAGTCCTCCTACCTTATTTTCAGAAGAGTGACATCATATTAAATCAATGCTGTATTGGAAACTCTAGTGGTAAAATTCCAGAGCTTCAGAGACCTTTTAAGAATGATGTAGTCTATCTTCCAGTGTAACTCCTCCGTATGTGTTATGTGTACACAAATACTCAGGTGTAACACTGGAAGGTAGAAGTTGGGATCTTCATTGCCTGAATCTGAATGGGCACACAATCATGGAGTGTAGATCAAGTTTTCCGTGTTTGAAATACGCTGTGTATTAGGGCACAGGCATGCACTACTAGCACAGCAGGCAGCACTGTCTATGTTCAGGTTGTTCAGCATTTGATTATAAGATCCTACTTTCAGCTTTACCAAGCTTCAGATGTTCAGTTTGAAGTGTTCTAACCCGGACACCTGCTTCAGCCTGAATTTTTTGGGAAATTTGCAGACAGTGTAATTGGCTATTTGAGAATGACATTGGGATAAAATCTTTTGTGATTTTATGCATTCAAGGGGGGAAAAAAGAGTGAAAATACTGCTTTGAGGAACTTTACAATACATTGGAGCAAGGACTGACACCTGACCAGCCTTTATCAGCATGCTGACACTGCAGAGTGCATACTTTGCAGCCTTACTCCACATGAGCTCTGGAATTGAAATCAGAGCATCAGCACAGAGTTTTCCCAAGCCACATTTCTTCCAGAGCTGGAGCTGTGCCATGTGAATGTAACACCATCTTTTACACAATACTGCATTTTTGGTTTCCTTGAACTCTGCCCATATTACAATTAGATTTTGACAAATGCTCAGGACAGACAGAGCTCATCTGGCATCCCACTCCACTATGAGAGAGCTTCTTCTCCATACATATGGACTTGTGCTGTACAGATATCCCTGCCTAAGCTCATCTCTCAGGGCTCCCTTTAAAGTTACCGGATTCCAGGGCCTTACCATGAGACTGTGTCTGAAATGAGGGAAACAAATCAAGCACCAAAAATGCCTATTTCTGTTCATTGATTTTAAAGGAACTTTAGACCTCTAAGGTAAGGTGAGATGGATCTCACCCTAAATGATCAGGCTACAACTGAAAAACAAACTTCTAAAAATAATTTTAACTTAACTTTTTAGCGTTTAGTTAAAGGCAATGTGACAATGTGTGAGGCTTACCATAACTTCATTCCTGCAATTCTGAACTTTCTAGTACATGACTGGAGAATGTGATGTGAGGTAGTCAGTGGCTCCAGAAATGCTCTCTGGTCCATTTTCCTGGTGTTTTACCCTGAATGGTGTGTGGGGAAGATGCCTGGTAATAAGACATTTGTGTCAATGTACTAAGTTAAAATTGAAGAGTCATTTTCAGCCTTCAGATACTGTCTTAAAATTTATACAAGATGATGACAATTAAATGCTTTAGACCTGACTGCTGTTACTTTCTTTTCTTCTTAATGTAGGTAATTTTCGGGAGATCTTCAGGTCCAGAATTTGTGCAAGAAATATACACAGCTATCACATATCACAATAAGTAAGTATTATTACTATTTATATGACTTGAGAAGAATTAATCATGACCTCTTTACATAATTCTTAGCCTACATAGTTCATCAAGGAATGATGGCACTAATCCATGTTAAACATTTACATTTTATCTGGATTTGTCATATCTAGTTTGGATTGCTACATGCATTTGCACAAGTGACCACTGCATAAGCAACCATTGCTTTTCTTGTGTGGAGCTTTTCAGAGGTTAGTTGAGAATATTCCTAATCTGAAGATTAAGGAGCAGGAGCAACAAGCAGCAGCACAACTTTGTAAGAGCATTCACTTCAATGAATTCACAGATCCAAAAGAGCTGAAGGGACATTCCTGTTGTCATGAATGTGGACTTGGGATTTAGGATTTACACAATAAATATGCTGGAACCCAAAATTAAGATTGAATGTTTTTGAAAGTATAGAAATGGGTGAAAGCTGAAACATTCCAGCTGATATTGTCTTTGCTCTTCCTGATTCAAAGCTGTAGATAGTTCATAAATATAGCTGTATATACTTCATAAATATAGCTGTATATATATGTACTTTGTTTAACTCGGCTCTGAGGCTGTTTTCAGGATTTATACAGTTTTTGTAACTATAGCATCTAAAAGCCTACTGGCAAATTTGCCTTCTGCTCAGTATCATACTTGCATTGGAAATGTGCTTGGCATTTTTTTTAAACAGGTCCCCTGACTTTTATGAAGAAGTGAAAATTAAGCTGCCAGCAAAACTCACAGAGAAACACCATCTATTGTTCACGTTCTATCACATCAGCTGCCAACCAAAGCAAGGAGCATCTGTGGAAACCCTCCTTGGGTATTCAGTAAGTTCCATGTGATATATAAGTCTGTGTGTGTGTGTGTGTGTGTGTGTGTACATATATGGATCTACATCCCATGCAAACAGACTCTGCTTGTCAAGAATTTTGTCATATATTCCCTTTCTGGTTATGGTAATACATCAAAACCAGTAGAAGGTCTTAATGTTAATTCACAGAAACGAGATGGAACCTGTGCTATGTTACATCCTCATCCTATAATTTTACATTGTTCAGTGTCTTTGAAGTTGGTGAACTCACCTGATGCAACTGAAGTTAAGTATGCACCTAAATATTTGCAACAGCAATGCAATCATTGCATATTGCCTAATTCTGTTGGATTCTATTTCTTGCAAAAAAAATCCCTAAAACATACACATACAATTATTTACTGCTATCTAACATGCTCATACATGAAGTAACAACTAATATAATATTTTCAATTAGGTTTTATAGTGCATATCTTTTATCTTCTAAATTGTCTTTTACCTGCATCAAAATTAAAAACCAGAAAGAATCTAGAAGGTAAAATGTAATTCTTTTGCATTCATTGTCTTCATGTTGAGACTAGCATGTTTTAGCTTAAGAAATACATATTGCAGCATAGTCTCTTTGACTTTTTTCTTTATCAATCAATATTTTTAACTGGAGAGATTTTAAAATAAGAGGAAAGCATAGATGATGATAATACTTCAGATTTGAAACGTCTTAGTGGTATGGTCAGCAATCGAGCTGTGGGGCCAGACAAGTGCTTTCCATGTGTTCCTGCTATGAAGTTTGTATTTGTTTTTGATCCCAGTACTGAGAATCCTTTCAAATGGCTTTCTTTTATGGACAGATATTGTCCCACCAATATCAATGGCATTGGTAAGAAGTAAATTAGTTTGTAGTTCAGGAGCAAGACTTGACATAGGTGAGGACTTAATTTTCAAGCTTCTGTTCACCTAAATACAAAATGTTTCTGCCGTGTGATACTGAAATGCACAGCCTCTTTCAGACTTGAATAGCAGAAAAATTGTGTCCAAATATCAAGACAGAGTTATGATGAGTCATTCTGGCCTTAATCCTCATGGTGACCACAACCAAGATGTTCGGTTTATCCTTAGCAAAACTTTGACTCTGTTGATTTGCTTCAAAGCCAAGGATCAGTCTATTCAGGATACATGATTTTTTAAAAGAAAAACATGGACTCTACTAAATCCTTCTGGTAGGATTTATTAGAAAAATATATGTCACACATGAAAAGCTGTGTGTTTGTTTTCTTCAAAAGGGATGGTTTGTAAAGCAGTCTTGTACATTTTTCTACAGTAGCTATCAGTGAATTTAAAATGCAAAGAACTTACTGTTGAATGGGTTCAAGCAGAGAAGCTTGAGTCAATATCTCATTTGTTGTTTTGATGACTGTACATAACAAATTAGATAAATAGCCCTAATCATATATAGTCATGAATATTGCTGTGTTTTCTCTTCATTTGTTTCAGTGGCTGCCAATTCTATTAAATGATCGTCTTCAAACTGGACATTATTGTCTTCCTGTTGCATTGGATAAGCTGCCTTTCCACTATTCAATTCACTCTCCTGAGGTAACAAAGAAAATTATGAAAAGATAATGTTTTCCTAATGTAGAAGAACAGCATAAGTGTTTTACAAACTAACATTTCTGTCTGCTTGTAGACAATGCCTCCTTTTTGTACTTTAAAAGGGGAAAGCTCTGGAGAAAAATGTTGTTGTTGTTATTGTCACTGGAGTTATTATTCTTATTTTATATTGTTATATTGTGTTTTTTAAAGTTAGTTATCCAAGAAAATCCTTGTAAATTGTCTAATCAGGGATACATTTGTTTGGAGGGTGTCAAGTCAATAATTTGCTTTCTTCCATAGGATGATTGCTAATTTTTTTGCGGCTGTGTGGGAGAGGGAGGAGAAATGGAATCAGGTGCTGCTACTGGAGCAGAAAACTATGCCCTCTGAGTAAATATGGCAAGTAGGAAACTGTCCAGAGGGCTAAAACTGCACCACGTCATCATGGAGTGCCTTTGGCAGTGCTTTAACTGGGTACTTCTAGCCTTAAAACTATCCCATCAGAAGATGTATATTTGGACTGTCTGTACTAGGTATCCAGCTAAAGTGCTCCAACAAGTCATGTGTAGCTATTGTCCTCTGTATGGCACTGAATTCGGATATCTAAAATGAAGTGAATAATGCGATTATCCTATAGACCCCCATGAAAACAGGCTTTCTGTTTGATTGTTAAAAGCAAGATGATGATTCCCATATTTCTTTTCCGTCACAGAAAGTTCCATCTCAGACACCACCTATTAAGTGGGTTGAAGGACACAAGGGTGTTTTCAGTGTTGAAGTGCAAGCTGTTTCATCCGTTCACACTCAGGTAATGCATCAGAAGCAACACACAGCTGTAGTTTCATTTCAAAGGGAATTCAGATGTCCAGGCTGACTAAGGAGGTTTATGAAATGGAGATGTTTAAGCCCCCACAGGTGTAAAAACAACTAACAGCTATGGAAATAACCTGATACCCTCAGTAAATGAAATCCTTTGGTGAAATGAAACCTATTGGTATAAGTGAACAAATGAGCACTCTCAGCAGCAAGTCACATCAAGCAACAGGGAGCCTGGTGTTCTTTCAGCTCAGCAAGGGTCTGCTTAGGCTGTTTGAAAGACACCGGCAGGGCACAGTGCCGGTTTCTGTGGTCTGCATCTTCTGTTCTGCAAGACTAGTTCAGACAATGTGTCTACATCTGGAGAGACATAGCACCTCCCCAACTATAGGGACAGATTAAATTGCCAGAATGCTTCAGGCAGCTCAGCCATCAATGCCATGTGGTGTGGGGACACAAGCTTCGGGCTGACTGAGAACTCTACAGTTCTGGTCATTTAAATGTGATAGGAAATTGGAGCTTTGCCCATCTTATTGGGATACTGGTTTGAGGCAGAGGAGCTTTATTTTGTTTCTGCTCCTTTACAGTGTCTCCTACCCATCATCCCATTCTAGTTAACCCCAGTAGCTATGTCCTAAAAACTGGAGGCCCTGTGTCTGAAGCAGGTCCATCACCCTTTGCAGCATGCTTTTTAAATACAAGTAGGGCATACTCATAAAGCACATGACTTGTGTGTAGCTGGAACTTAGGTGTGGGTGGCAGAGGGGCTATAGACCTATGATGTGACAGAGTTTTATCAGAGAGAGGAAACAGTTTTTTCAGGAAATGAAGCAATCACTTTAGTGGGGGCTTTAACTTTCCTGCTTTTAATCTGATGTAACCAGAGTCTGAATTTGAGCCAGATGAAAAGGAACAAACAAAAGGCTGTGACAGCTGCTTTACAAATTGGTCTCTAGGGCTGGCCACCAATGCAAGCCAGAAGGGTGAAAATATTTTCTTTCGTCTCATCAGGTGGGACAATGAGGCTTTGCTTAGCTGGCAGCAGCCTGAACTATACCAACTTTGTTAACTGTGAGTCTACTGTATTTGCAGGACAATCACCTGGAGAAGTTCTTCACTCTGTGCCATTCTCTGGAAAGTCAAGTGACATTTCCCATTCGACTGATGGACCAGAAGATTACAGAGGCTACACTGGAACACGAACTGAAACTCAGCATTATCTGTTTGAATTCTTCACGCCTTGAACCCCTTGTCTTATTTTTACATTTGGTACTAGATAAACTTTTCCAGCTGGCTGTACAGCCCATGGTCATAGCTGGCCAGACAGGTATTTACTGGTGCATGGCCTTGGAGTTGTGGTGTGAGCAACCTAGAGATGTGGGGGAAAGGATTGCTAGATATCCAGGCTCAGTTTAGTATTTGGGGTGGTCCACTTCAGAAGGAGTTGTGCTTCTCAAGACACAGTTTCACTGCACAATTTAATGAGGTTTAACTGAGTTCCTGCCTTCTCTCCTTTTCCCCCTACATATAAGACTCTCAGACTCTGGTTGGGAGGTACATTAAATTGTAGTATTTTACTTACCTGGAAAGAAAAGTAGACTTATCTGGGTCAGAAAGTGGGTTGTGGTTTAACTTTGTTTGGAATTCAGTTGTTTTGCAAGGAAAAAAACAGCAAAATCACTTGTTCTACAGCTGACATTGCTGACTGAACCATATCCTCTGCCCAAATATCTTTAGACAGAATTGGGTGAGCACAAAAACAGAGAGGATATAGTAATGCACACAGATTTTTCTGTTACTGAGGCTGCCAGTTGCCCATCACATAACTTAACTCTGGAGGGAAGGCATACTTGGAGACAGTGGTGTAGTTTATTTCCTGTCTCATTTTGGTAATCAACACTTGTCATCCACTATAATATTGGTGGAAAAGACTGCTAGCTTGTATTTGTCTGTCAGCTGGAGAATAATGAGTCTTAGTGTTCTTCAAGTAGGTATTTTATAGGAAATGCGTGAAGGCTGCTAGAAATGGTAATTAACAGTTACAGTCTGCTTTTATGTAGCACAAAGTGATGGAGTAGCAGTGATTGGGTTGAAAGTCAGTGGGTCTACTGAAGAGTTATTGGCCTATGTAGACCTTGGGTCTGGTTGCGTATAACAATTGCTGTCTAGAGCTCTGAATTTGTTAAGGACTGAATTAAAGCATGTAAGACTAGTTGCTGTTGGTACAAAGAATGCTCTCACCTAATTATATTATACCCTTCAGTGCTGAGACTAATTCTTGCCTTTGTTTCACAGCCAACTTCTCACAGTTTGCCTTTGAATCTGTGGTTGCAATAGTGAACAGTCTCCACAACAGCAAAGACCTGAGCAAAGACCAGCATGGGAGGAATTGCCTCTTAGCGTCTTATGTCTACTATGTATTTCGTCTGCCAGACCCTCAAAGAGAAGTAGTCAAACCAGGTAATATTGGTGCAAGGGTCACAAAAGTATTCTTTTTTCTTGATACATGCTATTCAGTGTGGTGCTTCTGAGAGGAGGACTTGGGGAACTGGCCTATAAAATAGCAAACACAGCTTCTCAGACCCAGACTGCATACCGTTTAAGCACAACACTGTTCAGATGTATCATTTTTCTTAGAGGAAGGTCAGGGATGTCAGCGCTGCAAAGAGCAACATGGACTTACCCCCCATAATCTCTCTCAGTCATTCATTTAAGATGCAGGGTTGAGGTGAGAGGACTCCACATCTATATGCAACACTGTAGCTCTGTGAAGATGAAAGTGAGAGACATCTCCTAAAGTGAGCCTTTCTTTAGAGGAATTTCCTCCAGAAACTAAAATGGCCGTAAGAGGCCAAACTAACTTACTGTCAAGTGGCATAGGGCCAAGCTCTGCCAGTTTCCCCATTGCATTAGGGATGTCATCAGAGGATAAAATTGTGTATGTTGGCCAGCAAGTTGAGGGAGGTGATCCTTCTCCTCTACTTAGCACTGGTGAGGCCACACCTGGAGTGCTGTGTCCACTTCTGGGCTCCTCAGTACAAGAGAGACATGGACATACTGGAGAGAGACCAGCCAAGGGCAACGAAGGTGATGAAGGGACAGGAGCATCTCTCCAATGAGGAAAGGCTCAGAGAGCTGGGACTGTTCAGCCTGGAGAAGAGAAGGCTCAGGGAGGATCTTCAATGTATACAAAGACCTGAAGGGAGGGTGCAAAGAAGTCAGAGCCAGGCTGTTTCCAGTGGTGCCCAGTGACAGGACCAGAGGCAATGGGCACAAACCAAAAAACAGGAGGTTCCCTCTAAACATCAGGAAACATTTTTTCCTGTGAGGGTGACCGAGCACTGACTGGCACAGGTTGCCCAGAGAAGCGGTGGAGTCTCTCACCTTGGAGATATTAGAAAGGACCATGTCCATGTCTGGACATGGTCCTGGGCAACTGGCTGTAGGTGACCCTGCTTGAGCAGAGCGGTTGGACCAGATGACCTCTAGAGGTCCCTTCCACCCTCAACCGTTCTGTTTTTCTGCTGCAGTCCATTGTCCTAAAGCCTGTAGGATTCATTTGCTCAATTGCTCTGTATTAACTGACTTGCCACCAAGCAGCTGTGCTGTGGGCGCTAAAGACAGGTAGGCCCTTTTCTCTTTCAAATATTCATTTAAATGCCCCTTGAGGGACATTTAGACCGATGTTAGGATGTGCTAAAATCTCTGAGCTTGCCTACACTTGGAAATTCTTTATCCTGGAAAAGTAAGGTCCATGGGGAAGCTGAAAACTAGGTAATCATTTAGTGAAACTCCTGCTGGCAGTGCTCCCTGCTTCCTTGGATACTTTGAACGTGGTGTTAAATGTTGTGTGTTGAAGGTGGTATTTTGTGTTTAGGCCTGTGAATCTTGTCTTAATCTACAGCAAATTAAGAAGAGCTGATGGGAAGAAGAAAGAGCTATTGTAATAGTGCTGCTGCTCAGGTAGCCCTGTTAATCTTTCGTTACTGCTTGTGCAATCACCCTGGGAGCTGTTGACTCAGAAAACATCTGCACCTTATCATTCAATGCCTATGTAATTTGTTAACAAAGCAGTTGGTGGTGAGATTTTCAGGAGCTTTATGCTATTCAAAATGCTGATGCTATAACAGCACTGAGCAAAGCTGGCTTGAATCTCATGTTTGTTTCATACATATGTCCTTTAGTCTTAGTTCAAACATCTCCCTATGGGCAGGTGCAGGCAGCAGTGCCATTTTGACAGAATCTCGTTACTACACATTTGGACGCACTTCTGCAATGGCTGTTGGGAGTAAACTCCTGCAGAGCCGAGTGATAAGCTGCAGCAATCCTGACATCACTGTTACACAAACTGCTACTGACGAGGAGGTCAAAAACATCATGTCATCCAAGGTAAGACAATGAAGTCAAATGTCTGGAGAATTGTATGGACCAGAACCTGATAATCTAGATTTGTTCTTTGAGGGTTGGATTTGCTTCTTGTAAATGCACTGTACGTATCACCAGAAGCATTTGCTGTTTATCTGTTTTGGCATAGGCACATGTTAAATCTCATTACTAAATTCTGATGTCTCTTATCAGTGAAGAGAGCAAGAGGTAAGAACTCTGTCTCTTGTTTGAGGCTTAGACACTCCACGGAGGGGTCTGCTTTTTTGACATGCCTCACTCTCCTGTTCTTCCTGACATTTAGGTTCTGTTCACGTCTGGTGATGTGGGCTGGCCCATGATGCCCAGTCAGTGTTAGAAAAGACTACTATTGATTACACTGGGAACAGATTCACTTTCTGAAAGGGGTGAAAGAGTCCTCAGAAGGGAAACAGTTTTCCTAAAATGCACTGATAATTTATTCTTGCTCCTTTTAACTCTTTTTTCTTTTTTTTTCTAAATCACAGAGCCTGTTTAGTGCTAAATAGTTTCCTGTTAAAAAAAGTAGGCAATTTATATGACAGCAGCCCCATGATTTTATATCGGCTATAGTACAGATGCCATGTGCGTATTTTGTAACTGGGTCTTTCCAAATACTTAATTCAACCACTGAGTGAAACACAAACTTCCTCTGTCTTTCTCATCCACAACTACGTATGCCACCAACAGCTTGCAGGATAGAAAGGACAATGACAGCCGAGAAGCAGGATTCTGCTTCCCTGATTGGCACCTGGTGCTTGCTGGTCTACAGCATCCCAGGCTCATCTCAGAGCTTTACGAGGACATCTGTGCTCAGTTCTCTGGGGAAAGCAAAATCCAGAGTTCCCCATTCAGCAGGAGCTGGGAAGCTGTGCCTCTGACAAAAGCAGGATTTTTCCCCTGTGCAAGGAGCCTGCTCCTAGCTGCAGCCCTGGCAGAGCACCGCAGCAGCATGTCCGCTAAGCTCTGAACCGTATCCCCCCACCCTTTTCTTTGAGTGTTACGTATGTAAAATACTGCTGCTCAAGCAGGCTATTTTCAGAAAGATTTTGAAGTGTTTTCTCTGTTGAATGATCATGTGCCTCTCCAGTTAAAGTGAATGGGTGCTTGTCTTCAGCAAATTAAACCACAACTAGTAAGATGCACAGGCTTTGCCAATCTATTTGATTTGTTTATATGGGCATACGTATTCATCCATAGCAATTTTTAATAATGTAGAGTTGAACTTAATAGCTTTATGAATTTTACTCTAATGCGGTGTCCTAAAAAAACAGCACTCAAGGCATTTTTTTTCCAAATTAATACAAAATTAAAATGTTTGATGTTACAGCTTCATCACATTGATAAATGTAGCAATTTACAATCGCCTACTGCCATTTCACTGCCTTTTAAATTGGCATTACTTTTAATGGAAGGAAGACTCCCAGATGCTAGTTAATTTCAGATGTAGAGCCACCAGATGAACTTAAAAGGACAGTTACCCTTGAAAGGGTGAATCGGAGCACTTCCAAAATGCAGCTGCAGTGCTGAAACGGGGCAGGTGATGGCAGTGTTGGCGTTTGCACGCTCCTGCGGCTGCTGCATTCAGGTGGTCTTTGGCCTCCACTGGGAAGGGGGGTGGGGAGAGGGAAAGAGAAGAGCTGTTCAGGTTAACATCCGTGCATACCTTCCAAAAAAACCACCGCTGCTGATTTCCTCTCTGTTAATTAGCTTAATTTATGTATTAACTTACTATTATGTTTTTCTTCTGGCTATGCCCTCCAGCCTATGGATCACAGTTCCAGTCGGATGTCTTTCTACGTCGAAGGAACAAATGACATGCCAAGTGTTAGTGCAAGCCCAAGACCATCCAATAAAAAGGTAGCCTACCACTAAGCGTGAGGGCGCAGAGCTCACAGAGCCTGGAGCCTCCTGAGGCAGTGCTGGTAATTAGCACTTCTAAATGAGAAGAGAGGAGAGAGAGAACAAAATAACAACCACTTTTATCGAGCAAGGAGTTTATGATGGAATATTGAATCAGTGGGTAAATGTTACCCAAACTTTTCTGCTTCTGCTCCAGAGTCTTTAGATTCTTTTTCCAGGACAGATTTAGACAAGTAGCAGCCTGCCTGGATCCTCCCTTTTGCTCTCTTTCTCAAGGTGTTAGAGCATCTGTCTTTTTCCACTGCTGTTTGCCCTTGGATGCCTGCCTTTACATGTTACAGTAAACTGCATTCAGAAATGTTTGCCATCTCTCTCTTCTCTAAAGAATGTTTTTCTTTTCCCGTTTTTGTACCTTTTAGAACCAAGAAATTCCTTTCTATCTTGAGTATGTATTTCAAAATACCTTTTTAAAAACAGAGAAGATACCATATCACACAGACAATTTTTCCAGAGCTGTATCTTGTGTTTGGCATTCAGCAGCACCAGTGGCTTTGGATGAAGAAGCAGGAGAAAAACCCTGCAATGAGCAGTTCAGAATCTGAGCTACAGTTAAGAAGCTCTCCTTTCTTACTCCTGTTTATTGGTTTGATTTCTGCCAAAAAGCATAGCGGTTTATACCCAATCTGAATATTGGATGGATTAATATGTCTTATTCAATGTAAATATGCTTATGAACCTCATTAGCTTTATTGTTTGTGTCAGGAATGGAAAATAGACATTGCAATAAATTTTTAGTCCAGATTTGAGTTTCCTAAAAGTTTAGATCATGGGGATTGGGTGTCTTATGGTCAGATCTCACTGCAAAGAGTATTGTCTCCAGCTACAAACCTCTGTACAAGCTCTGCTGTGGTTATTGCTGTGTCCTTCTCTCCCACCACAGAAACAATCTTACTTCTACCTTCTCTCAAAAAACATAGATGTGCAAAAAGGAAATGCTTAGTGTGGACTGGGAAACGTGATTGCTCCCTGTCATGCACACAGCCAATGGCCTGAGGATACACCAAAGGCATTTCCCAGTTTAATTATCCAGGGTTCTGGATCCACAGAAAAATGGGTCCCAAAGTCTGTTTGCCATCAACATTCCTTATATGTCGTTTTGGTCAAAATTGCCTTCTCATCCTACAGGGATGTCTGCACATCCCCATCCAGCTGCTGACTCTCAAATATGGGGGAGTTTCCCACAGGGAAGAGGGGGGATGTTGAAACTGGAAAGTGTGTTGATTGAAAATGCATTTCCAAACACTCTGTTTTTATTATCTAGCATTTCCACGAGGAGCTGGCACTGCAGATGGTGGTCAGCACGGGTATGGTGAGAGAATCTGTCTTCAAGTATGCCTGGTTCTTCTTTGAGCTCCTGGTAAGATTTGACAGTGATATTTTATAGTAAGTTAATGGTGAAATGTAGCAGGTACTCCAGGCACAGATTTAGTTGGGTGGCGATTTCTTCAGTTACTCAGCCCCAGTGTGAAAAGGGGAGGTCCCAAATAATGGAAGTACAATTAAAGAATTCTCAATATTCACCCCTGTTCCCAGCTGACAGCCTGTGATGGCAGCCCTGCATGAACTACATGCACAGTGGTCCACAGCTTGCAGAATGCTGAATGACAGACATCAAACTGAGCCCTTGCTTTTCTGTGAATACCTGTCCCTGTCTTTTCCGCTTTGTTAACAACATGGGAGCAGTGACAAGGCTCCCCAAACTCACAGTTTCACAGAACCCTGAGGTGATGGATGTCAGTGGAAAAAATATACTGATTTCCACTGGCAGCATATAAGCAACCCAACAGCAGGTCAAGAAATAAGAATTCATTCCAGAAGTGTCCCTCCCTGTCTGTCATCCTGAAGGACAGAAGTTGCAAACAGCAGTATTTCAGAGCTGCAGATGCAAGGGACCGGGGAGGGTGATTCTGATTTCAGGTGCTGAGTGTAGCCAACTGCGTGAACATGAACAGGAATCAGTGTCTGTGTTTGAGTCTTAGGCTCTCTGTTGTCATTGCCAGTACATGTAGGATTTATCACAGCACCTCTGAGAAGATGAGAGTGATTACATTCAGGGAAAAACAAGCAGGGAATCTTACTTCCATGGACTAACTTAAAGCAGTAGTTTTACCTCTGGTTTGAGCATTTTTTTAATATTTTGTTTTCTGCTTTGCAGATAAAGAGTATGGCTCAGTATGTTCACAACCTAGAGAAGCAAGACAACCCACGAAGAAGCCGGTTCTCCGATCGCTTCAAAGATGATATTACCACTATAGTTAGTGTGGTTACTTCAGAGATTGCTGCACTTTTAGTCAAACCACCAAAGGTAAATGCATGAAATCAGCACCATGGATCATTGCTACTCACCTTGTGTTACACTGAGCTGTATTAAACCCCATTTCACCTTCAGCAGTGTCACTAGAATTAGGCCAAAACTAAGGTGGTATTCTCACATGGACCTTAAGCGGGAGTTGTGGCTGTGCAAGGAGCAGCCCTGTGCTCCCCTGGCCGACAGTTTGTTTTTATTCAGCTCAGCTCCCCAGCCTGCTTCTCGGTGTGGCTGCAGGGTGCAGGGAGGGAATCCCCTTTCCCATTGACAGGAAAGGTTGGACACCCATTTTCAGTTGCAGTGCTGCTTTATGCCAGGTTAGCCAGGACATCAAACTGCAGCCCAAGCAGGGCTTATTCCTTTTATCCCCCTTTCCTGTTACCCTCCTTTCTACTGCATAGTGGTTTATTTCACATCTGACTTCTCTGACAGCAATGGGCTGTGCAATATGAAGGCAGTATTCCTCCTGAGGGTTGCGAAATCCAGCCATGAGTGATCTAACCCCAGATCTCCTTAAAAAGGCACTGGATTTAGAGCCCTAAATCTCATGAAATTCTTTCTCCTGATATATTTTAACAAGTTGCACTGATATAATGGATTATAAAGTTGAAAGGATCACAAAATGTAATTTATATTTCAACATTAATACTGTCAGCTTACATCATTGATGTCACTCCGCACTGGCTAGCAAAGTTAAGACCAGAGATAGGCACTGGGTGACTATTGTTTTTTCAGATGTTGGAAGTGACTTGTCTCATGCCCAGAGCTGTCAAATGCACTGTGCTAGCCCAGCAGTGTGCTCTGCCACAGGGCAGACCAGGCTGGAGAGCTGGCCTGCTGGGCCACTTTTGAACCAGCTCAGTTTCCCGATCCACTTCTCCCTGTGTGCGCCACTGTTCTGCTGAGGAGGAGAAACTGGGAAAGGGCCAAGACCAGACAACTGAGAGCAGAGAATGGCAGAAGTGATTGTCACTGTCCACCAAGAAGTTGTTCCTGAAGCTTTACCCTTTGCTTGATCCTTTGGTGTGCTTCTGTGATAGCCACATGCAGAGAAATCATTTCCACAGAAATGTTTACTTAGGGTGTCAGTGACCTTTTTTTAAAAATACGTTGTGTAATAAAAAATTGTTACATTAAAAATATTTTAACAGAACTGTAGGTTTTGCCAAGAGATTAATATTTTATAGCTTCCTCATAAGAAATACACAGGGTTTTATGGGCTGTTAATTCAATTTGGTTTTGATAGAGTGAGTGTATAGAACCTGATTATGTGTGAAAATCCCACTGCAGTGTTTGCAGAATTAGGGCCATTGGTTAGTTGTACAGAGCAGCAGTAGGTAATGTGTCTCTGATTTTTAAACCCGAGCAGTAATAATCTGTGTTTCAATACATGGTTGAGCATGTCAGATTGCCCTGGGATTCTACAGTGATATGTCTGGCATATTTTAGCCTACCCAGTAAGGCAGTGGAAAACTAATTTTTTCTCACAGGAGAAAAATGTTTTGCTCTGTAAATTCCAGATTGTACAAAATATATATATCTATATTCCTGAACAGCAACAAAAAGGTTGAAAAATTAAAAATTAAATTGTAACCACCCTGAGGTGCTGCACAGCTGTTCTCACTAGTCAGAGACATGAGTAGGGACAACATTTTTCTCAGTCATCTTGTCTGTCAGTCTTGAGTGAACCTACCTGAGGGCTCTGAGCATTAAACATGTGCAGATCCCTGAGGCACCTCCACAAATTCCTCTTGGTGAACTACATACACTACTGAGATTTTATGATTTAAATTGGTATGTTTGAAGTAACTGTAGCTTTATTTTAGAGGGCACGTGAAGTTCTTTCTTTGTGATTTTTACTTGCGGGCTGCATATCTCTGATAATCAGGCCAATTCTAAGCGTGCAAGAACTTAGCTGCTAAATGGTAAAACACACAGATTTGTCTTGCCAGTATTTTTTTACTATCAGTTTTACACTTAAAATTTCTAAACAGAATACTTGGCATTCCATCAGCAGAGCCAGTGCAGATTTTTATTAATATTTTAAAACAATATTTTATGTTTTAAGTACCTAAACCAGCATTCTCTAATGTTAAATGTTCAATGAAAAAAAAAGGCATATGCAGGATTGCAGCCCATAGGGAATTCAGAACAGGTCTCAAATTCCATTTCATTGTTGTCAGCCCAAAGGTTTGCATAGATAAACTTGTTCATTCATCCTGTGATATTCGTCTGTGAAAGCTACAACAGCTGAAATAATTTACAGGAGTGATTCTGCATAATTTTAACAAGATCACGTAAATTGGAGAACTGAAACAATCTTGTCCAATATGTTCCAGGAGGTGGTTCTGGGAGCTGTCCCCTACACTATTTTTTAATGATTCTAAAAAGTCTTCCACCCTTATATAAGTTTTATACATCACAACTGAAATTCTTTTTTTTCCCTTTTTTTTAAAGGAAAGTGAGCAAGCAGAAAAAATTAATATCAGCCTGGCGTTCTTCTTGTATGATCTTCTTTCTTTAATGGACCGAGGATTTGTGTTTAATCTCATCAAACATTACTGTAATCAGGTAGGCACCATGCATGATTGGGATTGCATTTGGCTTATGGCCAGTCCGGTGTTCTGTTTGATTCATTTATCCATCAAGATCCTTTGAGTTGTGTTAAAGGGCCAGGTAAATTTCTTATTTCCTATTGCATACACAGAGACTTTAAACCTCTTTTGATTTGTGGTCTGCAGAAAAAAAATTGATTGGAGGTTAGGACTCTTTTAGAAATGTTATACCTTGCACTGCTGGAGAGCATCTATGGAGCTACTTTTCTTCCCTTAGTTTTTTACATCCCTTAGCAGCAGGGTCTGCAGACAATACAGAGCAGCTTTTGGTCCATGACTCTTCCAGGACAGTGCTGTGATGGACAGTATTTAGATTTGGGGGGTTCAGTCAAAATGATCCATCTCTGTCTTCTTGCTTTACAAGCTCCCCAAAATTAAAAATAAATGATGATGCAGGATTTTGTTATTAAATTATTTGTTGTATTTGAAAAGGAAAGTTTTCCTTCTGTTTTGTGACCTGATACACCTGGTGTAGTTTCTCTGCCAAAGGAAGGCCCTCTGTCAGCTGATGGTAGATAGGAGAACACAAGGTGGCTACCACCCCAGTTTCCTATAGTATGTGCAATAGTCCACTGATGTCATTGTTGATATGAAGGGAAATGACAAGACCACTGATGCTCTGTGTTGCCTAGCAGGACTTTTTATGAGTTTGCCACAGACTCAGCAGAGTTTTGTTTGATTTTAATCTTTGTGGTATGCAGAAGGGAGAAAATATTGTATGTTTTTCTTTTGTGAGAAAAAAAACCAAACAATTTATTGTCTTTTGGGAAGTTGGTAAGTTAGCCGGGGAGTGGGGAGGGAGACACCACCACTGCCCAACAAAGAGCAGCTAATGGATGGAAACTAGTTAGGTGCAGGGAGCCAGTGAGCGTTTTAATGCGTGCTGGGCTATTTGTCTATTTCTGTTTCAGGAAGCAGGATATTTCAGCGCATGGTATTTTAAATAGTGCACGCCCATCACAGGACACTTTTTTTTATTTGCTTTTCTAGCTCTCAAACAAGCTGAATTCACTCTCCACCCTGATTTCCATGAGACTGGAGTTCCTGAGAATTCTCTGCAGCCATGAGCATTACCTCAATCTGAACCTCTTCTTCATGACCTCCGCGTCTGCTCCAGCATCCCCCTCTCCCTCCTTATCCTCCCAGGTAGGCATCCATTAGAGGATATTGCATGAATGTCACATGAAACACACATGTAGAGAAAGACTTATGTTGCTCTGTATTCAGATACTTAGGTTAGAATTAGCCACTGTTGGATCAGGGAGAACAACTTCCCTCTTGAAATAAAAGGGGCAGAAGAATAAAGGCTAAGGGAGTACTACTGCAAAACTACATGTACACAAGTTAAAACTTAACATGACACAGGTATGTGCCCCTCTAGAAACTTGCAAACAGAAAATGGCTGTTAAGGTAGACATAGAAGGTCCAAAAGGAACACGGCTCTTAAGGCTAATTTACAGGCGCACCTATATCCCATACATACACAACCACAAATATGTATTTCAGTATTTGTTTTGGAGAACTATGGCATGCAGCAGTGCACAGCAAACTTCCTGTGTGTTTGCCTTCTAGATGAACTTCTTGTTCTCCAAGTGGATGTAGATGCTACTACTATGTTAGTGACTAAAACACTGCAATTTTCAACATCCTGGAATCATGGATTTCTGTTGAGCCGTAGCGTTGTTCAGAGCAGGATTATCATGCTTTCCTTTTCAAATAGCAGCATTCTTTGTTCTGGATTCCTCCCTGCCCCAGTGGTACAGATGATGCTATGACTTTCCCAATGATTTCTCTGTGTTTTCTGGACAGCGGTTTCCCTTTTATTTGAACTTTATGATTTTTCTGTGTGGAAACACTCAGGTGTCCTGAGTAGACATCTCCACACAATTTTTGTGAATGCCCCTCCTCATCACTTCTCATTTCTCCCAGGTTGTCATTCCAAGTACATGCACATATTTCCAGACTTGACCTGATACTGACACAGCTCTAGACTTCTCGAATGTCAGGACCTCCCATCCACCATCCGGGCCATGAAGTTCACAAACACATTCAAGAAAGAAATTGTTGCCTGGCACGCGACACACTGTTTTGCCAGTCTTGTGCTCTTCCCCTCTACATTCTACTTAGCTGGTATCTTGCTTTTGCCATGGGGCAGACCCCTTCACAAAGGGTGATAGCCTGCCTGTTTTCCACCTCAGTGGTCTTGCAGAGGTCAGGACTGGGATGAAGCAACATCACCAACTCTTTTTCTCCTTTAGGAGTAACCTATGAAATGCAACTTGTGCAAATCAACAAGGCTTTTGTGGCCCTTGGATGATTTAATACATCAGCTGAGCACTCTTGCAGTAATTTTGGTCTGTCTGCAGGAGTGCTGCCCAGCTAGAGTTAGATTTTCAGTAAGAAATGTGGCCTTGTGAATAAATCTTTTGGAATTCTTGGAGAGAAGCCAAATTCACTTAACTGGGTGCTCTACATTTTAACATTATTCCACACAAACCTAGTACAGCCAATGCCTGTCTGCTTGAGGTTGAAATGGGAGTGAGCTTAAGTACGTGGATCCAAAATATGGGGCTGCTCAGAAACATGAGTTTCATTTGACCCAATATGCTGGAAGACAGCTGCCACAGTGTGGTATACTGCTACTTCATGTGTTTGTTTTCTGGGACTATTCCCAGGTGACTGACAGAAATATTGGGAGAGAATATTGAAGAATATAAATTAAAAGCACAATTTGGACTCATAAACTGCAGTAGCTGCACTGGGGAGTAGAGTCTAAGACTTATGCTTACCCGATCAGGGGACAAAAACATTCCAGGTGACCTGTGTCACAGACCTATGATTGGAGAAGCTAAGAAGTTCACAACACATATATAGCAGCAACTTTCCATTCCTGGGCTGGTTGTATATCAGTCATAGCCATAAGTTACAGCAGTTTGAAGGCTGCTCTAAATTATGCCAGCTGCCAGCAAGCTCAGCGAAGGATTTCCAGGGTGAATGGAAACACTGTTCGCATGTCTTTCCTGACCTTACTTCCCTGCTAGACATCACGGATGCTGAAGAGGGCAAAGTGCAGAGCTTCTGACACGAAGGTCCCTCTTAATGTAGGGGCAGCCTCTTGCTGTACAATGCCCAATGGCTGCTCTGCAACAGTAAGGGCAATGTAAAGAGTTGTAAACATGGAGAAAACTCTGACTTTGTGTCCTGTCCAAACTAATAAATACAGGGTAGGAATTTTACATCTCAAAAAATGTCAAATGAGTTGTTTGCACAGAATGGAAAGGATGAGATTGCATCCTAGCAAGCAACTCATTTGAAACTAGGTGCTTTTTATTTCACACTCAGATGTTTTCCTCCAAAATGTCCAACCTTCTTTCAAAGTCTGTGCTTTTCTTCTGGTAGAGATTTTCCATTAGCTACATGGGCTGTGACTACAATCTCTTTAAGAAGCTTTGATTTCAGTGACCATTCTTTAACATTTCTGATATACTTCTGCAGAACTCTAGCTCCTGCTCTAGTTTCCAGGACCAGAAAATCGCTGGTATGTTTGACCTCTCAGCCGAATACCGTCAGCAGCACTTTCTGACCGGCTTACTTTTCACTGAATTGGCAGCAGCACTGGATGCAGACAGTGAGGGGTGAGTATCCCAATTTGCAGATTTTAGAATGCAATCGAATCACTCTATTACTCTTGGCAAGGTCATAGTTTGATTCCAGGGCAGTCCCATTTCCCCCACTCTTTTCAATGAGTCACTCTATAACATAGCAATAACCCAGTCATTGTTTTATCTGCAGTATATTAGTCCCAGTGAATAAAAATGTACTATTTGTTGCAGTAGTGTTGGCTAAATACATGAATTGAGAACACAACTTAAAATTTCAATTGCTCTTCTCTCTAAAACACCTCTGCCTTTGTCTGAGCTTAAGAGTTTAGCTAAACTTTGGCCAGAATCTGATGCCTTTCTTTAAGCACCTCTCTTCACCATATTGAATTTTCATGAGAATTTTGAAAGACTTGAGTGCTCTTTGATTGTGGTGAAGTGGCTTGGAGATATAAGATAGCTACCTTTTGCAGGGAACGTGAGTCTCTGCTCAGAATGGACGAGATTATTTAATGAATATTGGTGTATTAATTTGTTTCTTTCAGCTCGACTCTGTTTCTTAAATCTTTGATTCATAAATAATTTGTGCATGACCCATTAATGGAGCTCATGGATGTATTTTGTGTTAACAGGATTAGCAAGGTGCAAAGAAAAGCTGTCAGTGCTATCCTTAGCCTGCTGAGTTCCCATGACCTAGACCCACGTTGCTCCAAAAAAGAGGTGAAGATTAAAATTGCAGCTCTCTACCTCCCTTTGGTTGGTATCATTTTGGATTCACTGCCACAGCTCCATGATTTTACAAGTAAGACCTTTTTCCCTTTGTATTTTTCAGCTTCTTAGAGTGACTTGTCTAAACAATCTATCAAACATAAAAGAGATCGTGCTAAGTGCAGAAATTCCACACAGTCTAGTAAGGTTGAATATTTCTTTACTTAGAAGTAAACTGGATTTTTAAGGACAGGAAAAACTTCAGTGTCCTCACTTCATGAGCAAATGATAGACCAGAGATGTATCTGTAAGTACTCCTGCCTATCTCTTAGTGTAAAAACTATGATCCTGCAAATAAAGCCTGCAAGATCTGTGAGAAATATTGAGATATAGATAGGTTTAAGAGATAGTAGGGAAGAAAAGAAGAGTGATACTGACATCATGTTACATCACAATTAAAGAAATTAGATTGTATTCTTTCTATCTTTTTCTATTGCTCTTTAATGCTTTTAACATGGTATCAGAATTATTCTCAGGCAAATGTAATCATCACACAGGAAATACATTTTTATCATCTGTTATAACTATAACTTTGCTCTACATTATCAAGCCTTTTAAAACAATATCTAAGCTGTTTCCTTGTATTTTGCTACATGTGTGTTCACACGATACTTCTGAAAGTAGCTATTTCACGTTTTTTTCTAAGATAGTAGATCTCTGCTACTTGGAAAACTACATTTCACTTCCATAAATAAAATAAAGGCTATAAAGAAAAAAAGGTATAATCTTTGAAGAATATATTTTTGTCACGAGTTCTGTTTTGCGTTTAGATGTCTGGATGAAAAATTAATACTATGAAAGTATTATTTAGCACTTTCAGTCTAATAGGATGAAAGCATTTATTATATGTTGGCTAATCAGATCTCACCCCATTCTTCTAATTTAAGTATTATCGTTATACCACAGATGAAAAGGAGACATTATGAGGAAGCCCAGGTGTACCAGTATGGCTAGGTTTTACAGTGTCTGTATGAGTATCTGTCACAGGAGGCTGTTGATCTCATTCTGAGCACACTGGGACTGGCTGGTCACTCAGCTTCTCTGAAAAACAGGACTTGCAGAACACAAAATGGACACTCAGAATCAGAAGAGATTTTTACAAAACTTATGTATAAATAGCTTTATTTGCTGAAAGTGATGTCAAGAACTAGCAGGGAATAGAATCAGCTAGGTGCTTGAAATTAAATTTGTTCTTTGGCGAGCAGGCAGTACTGGCTCTGTCAGCTGTTAGCAGACTTACATACTTTGTTGAATATCACCAAACCCATGTACGGCTTTCACATTGATCCTCTTACCTGAAATGGACTGGAACTGGATGGTTCCAAGTCTTATGAAGTGCTGGCTAAGCTTTGAACTTCAGAGACAACCTCGTGTTTGCTGCTGCCTTTGCTTTTAATTTAGCTTGTCTGAACACCTGGCGCTTATTGGACACATCTCCTTTCCCTGTGTTTATTTGAACAATTTGGTAGCCTTTATAGATGGCTGCAATGTGTCTGGCTAATGCTACGCCCTTTCACTGCTTGGTACATCAGCCAGACCAACAGTGTCAGGGATGGAGGTGCCAGTTGCTTTGTTAGGTTACAGCCCAATGGAAGACTGTGACATGTGAGCAGCAACAACTGGATTGATCCTGAAGTTCCAATGGGATATTTCACATCTAGTTTCAGATGGCCGCAGTGGAAAGGGACGCACAGGAAACCCAGAAGAAGAACAAGAGTCTGCAGGTGCAATCAATCAAAACGTGGCCCTTGCCATTGCAGGGAATCAGTTCAACCTCAGGAGCTCTGGAATGTCTCTGGTGTCCCTGGTATGTCCAGTGCTCTGCCAGTATCCTTTCCTGTATCTGTTTTCCTCTTTCTTTGGTTTCTCCTTTTATCTTTTCTTGTGACTAATAACTACAGTCATGAGAAACTGCATTCTTGTTTCCTCCAGCCCCAAAGAATTCCTCATATTCCTCTTGTCATCTCCTCCTCTTCTCTTGTAGTCACTTAATTACTCCTTTACCATAAGTAGTTCCACTTTTTCTTCCACATGCCTATTTCCATTTCCACACCCAACCCAGACTCATTTCCAGATCAGAAAATGCCACTGCGACTCCACCTCTGCTTCCCAGTCCCAGTCTCACCTGAATCCATGGATCTAGGCTTTAAGATCCTTCTTTTTCTCTCTCTATCTCTTTCTTCATGGTTGTTCTTATCTTCTATACAATTTGGCTGACACAACTGTGTGGCAAGAGGAGACCAAACAGTTATAGATCTTTCTTCTACATTATTCTAAGGAAATTAAAATACAAACATCTAGCAAACAATGCACTTGTGCTTTTTTCTGTCTTTCACATGCATACAACTGGTCCTATCACTAACACATACATACATTAAAAAAATACAATCAGTATAACCTGGAAGAGGTTAAACTTACTGAAATCCAGTCCCAAGATTTGATTTCACTGGGATTTAAATAACCTTATTTCACCTGAATGACCTCCCTCTTCTTTTTCTTCTTTCAACTGACATTTACTTTATCTGCTCCTAGCCCTACAGACAGAGTGCCACATTAGGTCCTGATACTACTCGCAACCTTTTGATCTGTTTCCTCTGGATCATGAAAAATGCTGATCAGAATCTAATACAGAAATGGATTGCAGACCTTCCATCCATGCAGTTGAACAGGATTTTAGACCTCCTCTTCATTTGTGTCTCATGCTTTGAGTACAAGGTAAGTAAAACATGGCCTCATTTTGTTGTCCTGTTTTGGTTTAATTTTTTTTTCCTTACCTTCCAGCTGCCTGGGGAAAATCTGTTATTGACAATTGTTGAATTAGGTCTTGTCTAATATATGGTACAAATAGACAAATTAATTCAGATAAAATAACTGACACTACCCTTTAAGCAAAAGGCAGCCAAAACCTTTGAGGAAGTCCTGTGAAGTTGGCTTAAATTGTTTTATTATTTTCCTTTTCCTGGGGATTTGAGGGCTATTTTTGGTGGACAATATATTGACAGCTCCTGTAAGTACTGGAGCTGTTCTTCTTGTGCTCTTCCCATTTCAAAGCAAGGTTGTGGTAGATGATCCTTTAGTTGAGAGCTGGGACTGGACATCAGGACTCCCCTCTTTGATAGGGTCTGTCTGAAACAGGTCAAATAACATTCTCTCTGAACCTTAATTTCTCTCTCTGTAGCACTGAGCTACATATTTGTGTTTATTAGCACTACATATACTACCTATTTCCTCATCTGCAACATTTAATTAGCCTTTATATGTTAGTCAATCATATTCGTTGCTTTCTGCCCCCTCTCTGTCAACAGGTCTCTCCTGTTGTTTCTGGTTCTGGAGATGTAATTTGGACTCATGTCCAAAGATGGAGGCATTGGTGTTGATTGCTTTGACTTTACTTTCAGGGCAAACAAAGCTCAGATAAAGTTAGCACCCAAGCACTCCAGAAGTCACGAGACGTTAAGGCCCGATTAGAAGAGGCTTTACTGAGAGGTGAAGGAGCCAGAGGAGAAATGATGAAGCGCTGCAGAATACCAGCTGGTACTTCATACCCCTCTCCCCCCATGTCTTTTGAGAGGATCTCAAGAGGTTGTAGACATAAATGGGTTTGTTGTGTTTTATGCATACTCCCCATTTTCATCCTTATATTTTTCACCCACAGTCCTTTTCTATGCAGACCTTTCTTGTTTTTGCTGTGGATAAAAATATCATTAGCTTTCAACTATCCAAGGTGTAGCTAGGACTGAGCTCTTCTCGGGTGAAGAATATGAGGCCAACTAAGAAGTTTTAAGACAGTCTGAGAAATTGTGTTAGTGTCTAATCAAGAGCCAAGAAGTGGTGTCAAACTATCAGTAAGAACAAATTGTTCATAGCAAAAAAGGTTATTTCATTTAGTAAATGGAATAATTTGTGGTCTTTGAAGACATCCGTAAGCAAGCTAATGTTCTAAAAATCCTAGATGAAAAAAACGATGGGGTCCTGTCCTTTTACTAGAGCCCTGAGGCTGTGAAGTTGAATGGTTTCAGTTCTGACAGACTGCCACAGCCATGTATCTTCTTTCAGCGAGCCATCAGACTTCAGGTGTCCCCTTTTGCTTTAATCTCACTGACATATATTGCACTTCTAGGGAATGACAGATCAGCAGGGCTAAATGAAAACCTGCGCTGGAGAAAGGAGCAGACTCACTGGCGGCAGGCAAATGAGAGACAAGATAAGTAAGTCATTTAATAAATATGTATTGCTTTTATTAGAACCAACATGTTGGGGATTTTATGTTTTTTTCTTTCTCCTAGGATGTTTTATTACAAAATCAGCAGTTTCAATCCTTTTCCTCTTCGGTCAAAGAGAAAGAAATAGAAAATGTTTGTGCAGCAGAAGTAACCAGTTGTTGCTATGACACGACAAAGAGATCACTTGACTGAAAAGTTTAACTAGTTATCAACACATCTTTTCCTTCTGATTAGCAGCGTGGTAAACACTAGTTATTGATACAAGTTGTATCAAATACGCCACAGAGGCTTGCTGTGACATTTATTTTGGTGTTGCTGTGGCTCCTTATTGTATACAGTACTGTGGTATAAGTTTTGCCACATTAAATCGGTTGAGCTGGGTTTGACATGCTATGTTAAAATTGAGAAGAGTTATTAACAGAAGTAGGGGAAGATGATTCTGTTGTGAATATTTTTCTTGTTGCAGTTATGATGTCTCAGTACATTTCACCTTATCAGCCCTATAATGGTAGTAGACAAGTCAGTGTCTAGGTTTATGGAAAACTGTATTTTCGGGAATGGTTTATGTTACTAACAGCATTTTCATATGGTATGTGCTAAGTTTTTGTTAGCATGCTTTTCCCTAAAGGAGATGTGTCATTTGTCCATAAATACTTGCTTGAATTTTGACTATCTAAATGGGCCACTGTGTGTCAGATAGAGACTGTGGCCTCTCACCAGCCCAGCTGCTGTGAGCTCCTGTGATATCCTTCAACACGTGTGAATTTGAACTGAGAACACTGGCTTGTGCTATGCGGCAGCTATGTTGTTGTAGCCTAGCATTCACCCATGATTATTGCATACATTTTTGAATACAAGATTGTTAATTTGGAATTTATCCAAACTTAAAAAATTTCCTTCCACCTTCTGTGCTAGATTGGAGGAGGTGCAGATCCTGTGTGGATACTTATTTGGCCCTGAAAGTAGCTTGCTTTCTCCCAAACAGTTTCATTGAAATCAGAATAAACAGTCCTCAAGCAGCCACTCTACAATATCTCTTTACAGTAGTTCACTTAAACCACTTAAAATAAAACTTCTGTTACATAAGTGAAACTCTGCATGCTGTCCAGGCCTTTCTGTTTGACCCAGCGTTCATCACTGTGGTATGCAAGATCTTTGCTCCTATCCTTCATGGATCCTTTTAGTGTACATGTCCCATAAATACGGTGTTGGCAGGTAGTACGTGGCACAGCAGGTTTGCACAAGTCGCCACTCAGCCTCACTCAGCCTGCTTCTTCTTGAGTCCAGCATGCTTTGGGATTGTAGTTGCGGTTATAAGCTAAGTGTGGTGTCAGAGAGGATCCAGTCAGCATGGTTAATGTGCAAGGCTGAGTGGTTGCTGGAAATGGTTCAAACAGCTATGCTGCTTGCTTAATTTGTTCAGTACTTACTCATATTTAGCCATCCCTGGCTTGATTATAGCACCAGCCTTTTGGCAGGCCCTTCTTCATTGCTTTGAGTCGTTGTAATTAATAACCATACAACTGCCCTGACTTCCTTTCCTAGCCCTTCTCAGAATTATCTGGTTGTGCCCAAAAGGATGGCTCTTTATTTTTCTGGTTTTCTTTTTGGGTAAGGCTCCACTGGGCAGAAAAGGTAAGTGGACATAGCAGAAAAGCCACAGATTTTGAAGTCTATCAGAAGTGTGATTGTAAGGGTGTTGTTCCAGCCACAGAAATGCACCTTAGGAACTTTGGCCCAAACCAGAGCAGCTCTAATCTCAAGCTCTAGAGAGCAACTTCTGGCCATGCAACAGCCCTTTTCTGAGCAGTTTAGGTAAAAGAACAAAGCCTTCCCTTTGTGTTCCTGGCATGGAAGAGATCTCTGAAAATACACCTTTGTTATGAGCTGTGCCTGTGCTTAAAGCGTTCATCTGCAGAGGAGCTGCGTTCCAGACTTCGTCCTTAAGTCTCAACTAAGAGGGTATCATGCATTGCCTTACCACCACCTTCTGCCTTTTATAAATTTTTCAGTCTTCTCTTAAGTGGCCTGGGGCACTGCTGTATTGACTCCGCAGCTGTGGGACCTGCTGTCTTACGTTGTCAACGGTCTCAAGAATCAACACTTTAAATTGCCTACATTAAACACTGCTGCTATGGTGTTGAAGCAATTTCCCCTTTGCCCAAGCCTGCTGTTTTTACTTTTTTTCTGGAAGTGTTACATCAGTTGCCTTTTATTCCATTTTGGGTTTTGGTGTCCTGCTACAGGCAATGCTTTCAGAAATTACTGCATAGCTTATTGAACAATTGAACATGATATTGAGGGCAAAGTAGCCATTACACAGATTGCTATTAAGAAAGCAGAAGCATTTATTTGAACTATCCAGAGGCCTAGTTTTCAGGTGCCCCCTTTGGGACTTCTGTTCTACAATATCAGCTCTCCTCATTTGACTCCGTAGTTCTTAAGAAACACCTCTGAACACTGTTTTCATTGTTTGCTTTTACGGGATCATTCAGAATGGTATTGCTTGTATTTTGGCTTTGTTTAAACAGCAGGCCATCTAACTCTTGGGGTACTCTCTTCATGCTTTAACTAGAACTCCTTTTTGCAGGACAAAAGCTGAGCTAGATCAAGAAGCTCTGATCAGTGGAAACCTGGCAACTGAAGCTAACCTGATCATTCTTGATATGCAAGAGAACATCATCCAGGTGGGAAATGGCAGAGCTGGCTTGGTACCAATCCCTGCTCCCTCAGAAGCCAGTGAAAGCAAGATTCATTTCTTGTTTTGGTTCTTAGGCCATGCAAAATGTTTTAATTAAAGATCTTCTGTAAACTTGTATAATCTTGAAGGGAAAAAAAAAAGATGAAGAAGAATGAATGCAAAGATGAAATTGCTGCCTGCCTTACACTGCTGCCACAAGCCCCTTCTACTGTAGGGCATTGCGCTACAGTGAATGAAAGGGAAATCTACCACCTTGTTTTCAGTAGATGTTGTTGAAAGCCATTTCCACTGTCTTACTATGATCTGGGAGTCTGGAGAGGATGAGGGAAGAAAAATCTTCATTTATGTATCTGAAGGTATTAGTAATTTGGAACTAGATTGCTGGGTGGCCTTTGGTCATACTGGCATGTATGATCCTGTGAGACAAAAGGATTTAATCTTGACTCCCACTGAGTGCTCAGTGCAGGAAATATCTTCCACCTGCATGGAGTCCTTCCAAAAAGAGTTATGCCCCCCTAAAGCAATGTAATGTACAGAACTTACTTAACTTCTAGGAGTCAGATGCAGTAAAATTTCACAGGTCCTTTGACAGCAGTGGAACCATGATAGTTGACTCTGCTTAAACATGGTATCCTGGTTTAGGGGAGATGCTCCAAATTCATGGGTATGGGAATACTACTGTTGGAGCAACATGCATATTCATAGATAGCGAGGAGAAAACTTCATTCTTGAAAACCTGTTAGTAGAAAAGCATTTAGCTACTAGATCTTGTAGTACTGCACATGATTTTTGCATGACAGCACTCATACCACCTAGTCACCCCACTATTTGGGTTGTGGGTTTGATCAGTGCATACCAGTGTGCCTATTTAGCCTATACACCCAAGAAATCAGAGCATGAAGAGGCCAGGGAAGGATGGTGCTTGCACACCACAGGATTACTTCCTGATCCAAGGTACATGAAAGATTGGACAGAAGGTGGACAGAGCTTCAAGAGTCACTGCAGAAGCTGGTTGAGCTTAAAAATGCATTGGAGGGTCTGCAGATATTGAGAAATGTTGGGGACATTTTCCCCCTCTGTCTTCCTGATCACTACAAAAGTGTTTTGAAATTCCTCTGAAGCAAATGTTAAATGAAAAAACTGTGATCTCTAGACTCCTGGATGTGTCTCATGGACAGGAGAGCAGAACTTCAGTTCCTATATGCCAGTTCATTGCTGAATTACCTCATGCAGTTATTGTTGTTTTTCTCCTCCATGTGTAGGCAAGCTTTGCAGCAGAGTGCAGAGACAATCTTCTGGGAGGAGTTTTGAAGGTCCTGGTAAATTCTCTTGGCTGTGATCAGAGCACCACTTACCTGACTCATTGCTTTGCTACACTCAGAGCGCTCATTGCGAAGGTATGCTCTTGACATACTTCTGTTTTCATGCTTCCAATCAAGTTACTAGAGCAACATTTCTAGAGCAGAGCTGTGTGCATTTGCTTACCACTTTTTCTTTGGCATTCGTTAAATATGTTTTGCATATGTAAATAGAAATGTCTATCTATAGAGATGTTAAGGGACTTCTACAGCTGTTGTAATGTTATTTCATTGACCACACAGGATGAAATAATTGAACCTGAATAATCTTGTGGTTTTAGCAGTCTACTCTTACATATAGAAGATTTACTAATAAAAAGGTAAAAAACTCCACCCATTATATTTCAAATACATTCTGATTTTAATTAGGAATCTGAATGCCAGGGTTTGCACAGATTCCATAAAGTCAAATTTAAGTTATTATATCATCAGGACTAGTTTCCAACCAGTTGGGCAGCAGGGAAATCAAAGCTAACTCCTCAGAGATTGGGGGGATCATTCTAGGTTTCTACTTCTAAGATAGGATCCAAAATTCTAAGTATATTCTAAGATGTTGACAGATTTCATCTTCATTCTGCCTCAAAACTAAGCCAAATCCTAATCTTTCTTTCATTTCTGTGTCACCAATATAAAAAAAAATATTTCAAAATGTATATGAGGACAGAATTTGACCCAATATTTTTCTAATATGGGTCATAACGGCTTAGGTTCTTCATGACGACTCTCTAAAATCTGTTTAAGATTTATTCTGCTACAAAGAAAAGCAGTTCCACAAAGGAAAAATCCATGATTTTTTTTTTCCCCTAAACTATTCTAAAATGCGAATAACAAACAGGATACTCCTGTCCAATTAATACCTGTCTGCTGTTAAATGCAGATTGGCTGACAAAGCCTAATTACAGGGTAAATATCTGAGTAGTTATGAAACTCATAATTATATTTTCATTGTACTTTATCTTTGAAAGCTAACTTCCAATTACAATAATGAATTTTGTGAAGCAATCGTTATTCTCATTGAAATAGATCTTCTAGTTAAGCTGACTCAATTCTGTATTTTATGAAGCAATCATTCCAGTTATTTCTATTACACTGTAGGTATATAGATGTTATTTTACAAATAAAAATGATAGAACCCTGTTCCAGCAGGCTTGTAATATAAATTAGACATAAAACAGTGAGATAATGGAGTGAAGAAAGGTTCAGAACTGGGAAATGGGCCTGCAAATGAGAAATAATATCCTGTGTTCTGCTCGCACACCTTTATCAGTCCTATGTACGCACATACGGTACTGGTACATCTGTGCTGTCTACGGTGAGAGTTTCTTAGGACAGACATCCAGTCCACTGGGTTTATTTTCTGCTAGGTGCATTCTGGAGACACTGTAAAGGAGGGTCTGGCATGAAAGCTGGGCAATGGCATTTTTGTGGCACACTGTGGGAGGAAGAACATGCTGGAGGGCTGGGGAGGGGTAGGGCGTTGATGCAAAAAACTAGTAATTGCTCTTTATGCTTAAGGAAGTATTTGCATGTTTCATCAACAATTATATATTCTGAAAATAGCAACTCTTCATGCTTCTAAGAATTTTGCAATATTTGATGTTTTGAAAAGCTCCTGGAGACATGGGACTCAGAAATTTTTTTATTCTCTCTCTTTCTGCTGCTCTTATTCTAAACACAAAGACTATTTTCAAATCCTTCTTCTCTGTAGAAAAGCATGAAAATGGAACCTATTGTGTCACAGGAATCAGAAGTCCAACTTAAAAAAAAGTATAAAATGTAGGTTTTGCAAACTTCAGTGTTTATCTGAATCCTGTGATTTTTGTGCACTAAGCTAAATGATGTTTTAATGGCCAGAAAGGAGAGTAATGAATGTTTTCTTCTCTATTTCTCTTAGTTTGGAGATTTCCTTTTTGAAGAGGAGGTTGAACAGTGTGCTGACCTATGTCAAAGAGTTCTCCATCACTGCAGCAGCAGCATAGATATTACACGGACGCAAGCCTGTGCCACTCTTTATCTCCTCATGAGATACAGCTTCAGCTCTACCAGTGTAAGATTTTGCCAGCAGCAGTATGTTTTGTGCCACCTTTTTTTGTGATCAATTGAAACTGAAATGGAAGTTGTGATAGCAATTGGAACGCATCCTGCAGATAAATAGTTATATGTAATGCTGTTTTGCACATTTGAGCCAGAAGTGCTAGAAGTGTAGAGGGGAAGTAGTTTTAGTTATTGTTCAATATTTTGTTTAGGAAAATATTACTTTTACTGCAACATCTGTAAATGCATCTTCAAATGGAACAGAATTAGGCCTCTGATAACAAGGACAATGCATAAGCAATACTCTTCATTTTGTCATGTTTTGTTTTCTTTTTTTCACTCCTGTGTCAGAACTACTTAAACTTAGACTAGTTCTATTCTAATGCAATTACAACCTCAATAGAACTACTGTATGCTTGTATTAATGGGAATTCTTCACTGGCCCCTTGGTCTCAGGACTAGGCTCTGTTTCTCACCACACATATGGAGCAAAATACATATGTTATGCATATAGGTTCACAATGTCCTAGCACGAAAGGATATGCATAAGCATTTTGGACAGCATCTGATCTTGCACGGCATTTTCTTCTCCAGTTATTGCTTTAGAAGCCTTGAATATGTAAAAAGTGATGGCTTTGCAGGAGGAAAATGTGCCTCTGAGACACCATGATCAGCAAGGCATAGTACATCACCACGTGAAGCCCTCAGAGGCGTTTTGCTTCCCAGACTTGTTTCCAGAATGTTTTCCCAGTCCTGCTTCCTCCTCATCTCCTCTGTGGGTGGCCTGATCGACACACCCACCAGCCTGTGCAGAGGGGGAAAGAGGTGCTTCTGACTTCCCCTTGTCTCAAGCAAGCATATGTATTCCAAGGTACATTCTTGCCCCAAAGTACAGACATGGCAGAATTAGGGAACTTTGGCTTAACCAGGTAAAACAGGACTGGCTTTGATGCTCCAGAGGCCACTCATGTGAGCGGTGAGTTTAACACACTCAGTGTGGGCAGGAGAAAGTGTGTCTGGTTTATAAAATAGACAGAGAGATGTGAATTGATATGCATGGTGCAGTGCAGTCATTATTCTCTCATGTTTTTGTTTTTTCTTCTGAAAGAATTTTGCAAGAGTGAAGATGCAGGTGACCATGTCACTAGCCTCTCTGGTTGGCAAATCACCCGATTTTAATGAGGAATTCCTTCGACGATCCTTACGAACCATCCTAGCCTATGCAGAGGAAGATGCGGATATGCAGGCAACTCCATTTCCCGTTCAGGTCAAATCTTTTATGACATCTGTGGATTTTATCAGAAGCTTTCACATAGGAATATGCTTGGCGCAAGTCCTAGATCTTGTTCTTCCAAAGCAATGAAAATAAGGATGCAGGGGTTATTGCATGAGTTTATTTCTAACATAACAGTAAGTGGGGAAGAAGTGGAGGACATAATTCCATAGAATAAACTCTTAAGAAGTTCCACTGAAATCACATTACAGGAGAATCATCTCTTAGCTTTATGTACAACTTTCTTCTAGACCCTAGCAGGAACTGCACTCTGTAAGAGTTTCCCAAGATGGAATTTGATTCATTATGTTTTCAGACAAGTAGCATCATGGAAATTTCTCTCCCTTTTTCACTTCATAAGGGGCAGCAGTAATAATGAAAACATTTCGGACAACTGTCAGACGCTTTGCTAAAATTCTTACAGTAACTCAGCTTGTGCTGAAGACTTACAAAAATATCTGCTTTGTTATCAGATCACGTATTAACTAAAGCTGAACATTAGCACATAGGTTTGATTTTTTTTTTCATTCAGAAATAAACAGATCAAAGGATTCCAGCTCATTTTGATTAATTAAAATATGTGTATAAATTTTGCTATGTCAGCAGTCTTCACTGCATTGAATAGTTGGAAAAACATACCTTGTAGTAATTCAGCATCCTGACATTTCCTTGGGTAAGAGGGACTAAAAGAGAGTAACATCATTTGGTGAAGATGCTGTTACTTTGCTAGAAGGGAAAAAATAAACACTTGAGAAATGCATGTTGATCTTTGTATTACTGCAGGTAGAGGAGCTGCTGTGTAATCTGAACAGCATCCTGTCAGATACAGTGAAAATGAGGGAATTTCAGGAAGATCCGGAGATGCTCATGGATCTCATGTACAGGTGAATCTGTTTAGAATTGCTACTGAGGACGTTCTGCAGTGAGGTGAGCACAGGAACTGTGTGTTTTAGGGACAAGCTGTGGACAAACCCTCCAGCTGTTCTGTTTGTGTACATTCCCACTTTAGCACAGCTGATCTGTCACAGGGGGCCCAAGCTGTGGGACTGAGCATGTTGCAGTGGAGCCACTGGGAGATGGGCATAGACTTGGGCAAAGATAGGAGTCAGGGACTGGTGAGCACTGAAGAGTCTTGGGTTCAGCAGTTTTACTCTCCTCATAGCCACTGTGTGTCCTGCCTATGCCTGCCTAACCGTTTCTTTTGCCCTGTGCTTAGTGAATTATACAGAATAAAGACAGAGATGTCTCCTTCCACTCAGCCAAGGCGGAGAATTATAAAGGTTCTTTCTGTTATTTGAGAAGTGATCGTTCACACCTCCTTTCTGCCCTGTGTTGTTAGAATTGCCAAAGGATACCAGACTTCACCTGACTTGAGGCTGACTTGGCTGCAGAACATGGCAGAGAAGCACACCAAGAGGAAGTGCTACACAGAAGCAGCTATGTGTCTGGTCCATGCTGCAGCGTTGGTGGCAGAGTACCTCAGCATGCTTGAAGATCGAAACTACCTCCCAGTGGGCAGTGTCAGCTTTCAGGTAAGAAGAGACTCCCAAGCTCTGACAGCATGAGGCTGGGATGGCCTGTTCAGGTGTGTGTATTCCTCCTTGTGTTAAGCAGAGTAGAAGTGTGGGGAGGAAAAGTTACAATGGCAGAGTATCCATCACCAGTCTTGGTAGATTGTTCTGATGATTTATTCTTACTGATGAAAACTGGTACTTTAGTATCTGGCTGTCTCTAGCTTCTATTTCCAGCAGTTGGATACTGTAATCTATTGTTTGCTCTATTATCACATGCCTTTTCCTAGGGCTGTTACTTAGAACTGTGACAGATGCATCTTTCAAACTTCCTTCTCATAATCTGGGTAATTGGAGTTACTCTGTTCTTGTAGGCATGTTCTCCAATACTTTGACTGTCCTCCAGTTACTAGCCAGAACCCTTTTGACTGATGAATGACACAATCACCATAGTCTAGAGGCAGGCACATCAAAGTAAAGTAAAAATGTCCCATAAGTTCTTTAAGCCTGGGAAGTATCTCTCAGTTTATCTCTCCAAAGACTCCACTGGTTCTTTTGGTTTTGTTGAGCTCTTTACTCAGTGATACATTGATCTTTTCCAGAGAATTTTCTTGGGTTTTGTTTTTCACCCTTCTTTTCTACATCACATAGATGAAAGCATAACTGTTTGTTGGTAGAGTTAGACATTATGAAATGCATATATATATATATATATATATATATATGTAGATTATCAGATTATGCAGTTTTGGTTACCCTTACCTGAACTGACTTCATGTGCAAATTCAGTGATTTTACTGCTTTTTTTCACACAGTATTAAAAATAGAAACAGCTGAACCCTTGAAATATTCCCATGTGTTGATGATTCCTCCTTTATCACTATTCTCTAAGACCAGTGAAGACCATTGTTCATTTAGAGTGTTTGCTGCAATGGTTATGAATCATTCCAACTAATTAGTGGAAATATTTTACAAAATCAACTCAGATGTTGTATAGACATCTACTGTTTGGGCCTTAGTGCCTTTATGAGATTGTAATATATTTAAAAGTATCACGTTTCTGTAGTCTGGTGTTGATTCAGATTAATTACAATACCTTTAATTTTTTCCTTAGTAAAATTTTGTATCAGTATTTCCCCCACTTTGTCCTGGATGCAGACTGATAAACCTAGCACTACCTGCTCATCTTGTTTACTTTTAAAAAAATGTGGTCCCCAAAGCATATTTCCACCTCTGGAACTTCCCCAGTTTTCTAAAACATATGGCAACTCAGTAGCTGCCACCTGAACACCCTTTTGCGTAGCTCTTTTAAACTGTTGAGGAGCACATTTTATGGTCCAGATGATTTTGAAATGGCTAACACTAGTAGTTGGTACATTCAGTATCCCTTGATATAACCATACCACCTGGAGGTTTTTTCCCTTCAGAAGAGTAAATGCGAACATGATTGAACCACTTTGCATTTTGCATTGAGCTTAGTATGTTGGGCATTAGTAATTCCACCTTAGCAATCAGGTGGTGGACTAGTGTTATTCTTAAATTCCTTTGCTCTTAAGATAGCTGTATATGCTCTTTTTACTGCCTAAGCTGACCATGGATTTACACTTCTGCCATTTTGCATCGCTTATCAGTTTTGTATACTTGCTAACTTCTAACTTCCATTCATTACTTCTATTTTCTTCTTTTGTCCCTGCTTGTTACATACTATCATCATTTAGATATAGGCTTCCCAATGTCCTCCGGCTCCCAGGCTGCCTTGAATGCTTGTAATCTCACACGCTTGACCCTAATGTAACTCCTCCTTCCATCACTCCCAGCTTATGCAGATTGCCATGAATGGGTATGTTTCCAGTTATTTTAGAGAACTGAAGTCTATTCTGCAAGGCACTAGGCAAGCAAAACCTTAGAAGTTTAAAAGCCACAAATCAATCTCTCCCGTCAAAGAGAGATTGTGTAAACACCTGTTTGCCAAAGTAACAGTTGCTTCATAGGAGAGAGGTAATGAAATGCCTTAATGACCAGAAACCAAATTGCACAACTCCTTATCTGACAGCATAATTTTGAATTTCAGTTTGCTTAATAACAATAATTAATTATTTTAATTTTTATTTTTATTATTAACTATTAATAATTTTGCATTTTTACCAAGCCTTTCAAGAGGATTTACACACAGGTTTGTGTTTTGTAGCACCTGTGAAGATCTTGTTCAGATGACCTTGTTAAAAGAAAGAAACACTACTCAGACTGTCTCAGCTTTACCTGGAGTCCCAGATCTCACTCACTGACTCTTTCTGTGTCCATTTCTTCATTTAGCCCAGATATGAAATGAACTAATATTGATTATATACATTTAGTTGTGGAATTGAGGGTGATAATAGTGTGTATAAAAAAAGATTATTCTGGATGAGCAAAGTGTTATCTCCTTTTTACAAGTGAGTAAAATGAGGCAGCAAAGGATTAAATCAGTTAACCTAGGTCTTCTGTAGTGACTCTGTTAGTGTCCAGAAAACTGATTGTCAGTAGAGTAACACTTTTCCTTACACTGTGCCAGCCAAAACTGTGTATGCCTCCCTCTGTGCAATCAAAACTATCCCTCGAAATCAGAATGGGATCACTTTCAGTGACATTCTCTTCAAACTTAATTCGTGTTTACACTAAATCCCCTTTGCAAGTGATAAGGCAGACTTAGAGAGAGTATGAATTTGTCCTGGTTTCAGCTGGGATAGAGTTAATTTTCTTCTTAGTAGCTGGTAGAGTGCTCTGTTTTGGATTTAGGATGAGAATAATGTTGATAAGATACTGATGTTTTGGTTCTTGCTGAGTAGAGTTTACACCAGTCAAGGACTTTTTAGCTTCTTGTGCTCTGCCAGGTGCATAAGAAGCTGGGAGGGAGCATAGCTAGGACAGCTGACCCAGACTGGCCAAAGGGCTATTCCATACCATATGACATCATGCTCAGTATATAAACTGAGGAGAGCTGGCCGGAAAAAAAGGGGCGATTGCTGTTCAGGAACGGGCTGGACATCGTCGGTGGGTGGTGAGAAATTGTGTCGTATATCACTTGCTTTACATTATTATTATTGTATTATATTATTATTATTATTACCATTCTATTTCATTTTACTTCAATTATTAAACTGTTATTATCTCAACCCACGAGTTTTTCTGACTTTCACCCTACCAATTTTCTCCCCTACCCCACGGGGGGGGCGGGGGGTGAGCGAGCGGCTGTGTGGTGCATAGTTGCTGGCTGGGGTTAAACCACGACAGAATTGCATATGGACTGACTTTAAAGCCACTTTATATTACCACAGACAAGGATTTAGTGTGTGTGTCTACCTGCTGAGGCACAGGGCTAATGAGCCTGGGCTCAGCAGTAGCCTAATTCGACTGTGCTGTTTTGGGGATCTAGGTTGCAGGGTACCCTAGCCACATCTAACATGGTGATAAGGGATGGGGATCACAGTAAATCCCCTTGAGTTTACACGAGTTTTTCTTTTCCTTGAAGAAAACCAGGCTTGTGAGGTCCAAAATAATTGCTGATGATACACATGGTAACTCGTGTATTGCCTTTATTATATGAGGGTCATATAAAATTATTCAATAGCAAAGGTAGATGAAGGCAAAAGGTGGGTGAGGCATGTCCACTTTGCAAAAGATCGTGCAGGCACCAGGAATATGTCATGAAGTCTCTCTCCTACTAGAGTGCATAAACTGTAAAACTTGGAAATACATACCTGAGAGTTATTATAGGTTTAAAGGCAAAGATGAGATAATTGGTGTCTGTGACTTTCTTGGTTACTTTCAAAAATAAATCACTCCTCTGGACTCTTTTCCCTTTGCTACCAAAAAAAAAAAAAAAAAAAAAAAAAAGCCACCAAAAGCCACATGCCATTCTGTGAAAACAGTTCTTAATGGCTACTGTTAACAGAAAACCAGAAACTGAGCTGCAGCATGGGTTGTATGAGTTGTCCTAAGTAATGTGCCAGGGAGGCTAACTCTGGTTGAATTCACTGTCTTCAATGAGACTGGTAGGTAAAAAGTGGCACAGGTGTGCTAAAACGTGTGGCAGTTTTCCCTCTGGCTGAAATTCAGACATATTCGTAACTCCTGCGAATGCTGTCCTGAGCTTTGTGCTTACCCTTCCAGTGGAGCTTATGTGATGTGCAGACTAGGCACTGTGATGGCAGCATGGTTGGAGGAAATTTCACCCATGGAGAAATAAATACATCCACAAAACACGAGGGGGAAAGTCCCATGTTGCTAGTGATGTGTGGTGCCAATGCTTTATCTGAAATCTGATCAATAGTAACAGCCCTCAGTGCCTCTGCCGTTTTATAAAGATGTCTTTAAGGACTCGGCTAGCTAGCCAGCTGGCATCTATCCTGCACTCAGACAGATTGTCGTTGCCAGTTTCTGCTGAAGTGAGACACTATGACACTAACTTAACTCCTTTTAATTACTAGCAAATTGAAGCTTAGCATTTCTGCTGCTGTTGAAACTTACATATGCTGGTTCCATACTGTATGTACACATATTTTAATGTTCATTTACGTGTATTTCTATGTATTATAAAATTTTTAATGTTGACTCTACCCAGTGTCATTTATTCAAAGGGATCCTGAAGAACTGTAGACATGTTATTTCATGGTCTAGAATCTCAAAGAGTGACTGACACTGTGTACTTTATCTAGTTTTATTTAAACACACAATAAGATCAGTAACTTTAACACAAGACTGAGTAAATTCTGCAGGATCAAGGTGTAATACGGCAGAGGCTGAAACGAGAAGCAGCGTTCAATTATTGCAGTTTTTAGAGCAATATTGTCTATGTCCTACTTCTCCTTTGCTTGCAAAAGTCAAATCAACAGCTTGAAAGTTCAGCTTCTTCAAGCAGGTGGCAGGAGGTCCGGGGTGCAGCTTGGAATTTCCCACCCCCAGGCACCAGCAGTGGGAAGGCACATGGGGTCTGACCCCTGCCGCACGGGAGACTGAGCTCATTGCACCTTCATGGAAATCCAGCCACCAGAGGGAGGCCAGTTAGCAACCTACAGGAGTCTGCCTTTTAAACCTGAGGCAAGAAAGAAAGTTTAGGATTCTTGTAGCCATCTGCAGAGATTTATGATCTTACATTTGCTTCTAAATGGAATTTAACTGTGTATCCCCTGGCTGCACTTGTATAATCTCATTCTTCTTCCCATCATATAAATATGTTGAAACTGTTTCTTCCTCGATCTTTATGATAGACTATTGGTCTAGGTTTCTGATTTCTCTGCTCTGATGTATTTTAGAACATTTCATCCAATGTGCTGGAGGAATCTGCTGTTTCAGATGATGTTTTGTCTCCAGATGAAGATGGTATATGTTCTGGGAGGTATTTCTCAGAAAGTGGCCTGGTAGGGCTGCTGGAACAAGCAGCAGAGCTCTTTGGCACGGTGAGTGAGGGCCAAAATCACTGCGAGATGGAGTGGGGCTATCTGGGCCAGATCCGTAGCTTGCTTTCCTGCACATGAAGAAACAAAGTCTTACTGCTAAACCAGGCTCCACAGATCTGCAAACAACACGAAGCAGAGACACATATTATGGCTGGCCCAGCCCTGCCAGCCAAGTTGGCTAAGCTAGGCTTTTCAGGTAGCCTGGCTCAGCCATATATCCACCTCTACTGTGCAGACTACCGGCAGCATCAGCAGAAAGTGATTGTCCCAGGCATGAACCAAGCCTTTTGGTTCATGTTTTCATGGAATAGTACGTTGAAGAAAAAGATGTTGCTTAAACTATAGATTTTAGAAAGCCACCAGCCTCATAATCTACACTTACCATGTAAAGAGTCGTGATGTTAGTACTCCAGTAGCTCATCGTATTGCTGTAGTGCTAAAGAGGATATATGATTTAGCATCTGTGAAGATAGCATTTGAGTTCCTTTTGTCCAGATGCAGCTCTGCTTGCCCTGAACCATACGTGCTAAATAAATCCATCTCTTCAGCTCACCTGCGTTTCTAACTCTTCTAGCCCCTAAGTAGAAACCATGTGCTTTACGCAGAAATTTGGGCTTGAGACCCCAACAGATCAGAGATTGAAATTAAATCCAGTTTGTTGTTTGCGGCTCAGAACTACCCATTTATAATTACCAGGTTTTAGAAAGCTAAAACAAGCAACACAGCAGATTAAAAGACAAGTCCCATCAATCCCCTTTTCAGCTAGGCCATTAATGGAGATCTGATACCTTTTCAGAGTGCATGAGGACCCATTTCTTTTCTTCTATTTTTTTTCCTTTTTCTTTCTTTTCCTTCCAAGGGGGGATTGTATGAAACTGTGAACGAGGTGTACAAAATTGTCATCCCCATACTGGAAGCACATCGAGACTTCAGGAAGCTTACCTTGACACACAGCAAGCTACAGAAGGCCTTTGACAGCATTATTAATAAGGTACTCGTGAGGCAAGGCACTGCTAGCAAGACACATTGCTGGGTTGCACTGTTTGTTTAAGACTAGTGATAATAAAACTGCTCATGTGAAATATATCAATTTCCTTTTTCTAACAAAAGCTTCCATCTGCTTTGGCCTACCTACAAAGGGCAGTCTACAGTGAAAAGAGGCTCTATCCTCTCTGCAGGAAAAAGCAGAGATGAATATAAAAGTGGGTTAGAGTTACAGAAAAATAGCTGAACAGGTCAAACTTAGAAGAAGAAGGTGCATGATTTCACCTGGCCACATCTACTTAAGAAAAATAATGTTATTGTCAATTAACTAGTGTTTTCAGTTATAAAACAGAAAAAATACAAAAGCCTTGCTAAGTTCTCAGCACTCATACTACCCCTTTCCTTCTCCTTCTCCAGAAGAATCTTATTTCTGAGTCAGTTTCAAATTCTTAGTAATTTTCGTTGCAAAATTTTAATTTTGTTAATGTGTATCCAGTGGAATTAAAAAATGTTATTTTGTTTTGCAAAAGTCAATTCATGATTAGCCTAAATTTTAAGTTAGATTTCAGTCAAATGTCCCTTAATTTGTATGCTTTCCTTCATGAATATGTGCTTCTAATCCATCAGCACTGATGATACATAGAACTGGCTCTGAAATAGGGGAAATGTAGGATTAGTGGGTTTTCTTATACATCAGCTGGGAAAAAAGGCATCCAAATACTACAACATTGATATAAAAAAATAAGTAATTATAAATTTCCTCTTTCTTTTTACCAATTAGGGTCAAAAGCGTATGTTTGGAACTTACTTCCGTGTTGGTTTCTATGGATCCAAATTTGGGGACTTGGATGAACAGGAATTTGTTTATAAGGAGCCTGCAATTACCAAACTTCCTGAGATTTCTCACAGATTAGAGGTAATATGATCTCCAATGTTATTTTATACTTTCTAATGAACTCACACAGTTCTAATAGTATTATTGCTACATAAAAATCAGTAACAAACTGATTTGTACCACAGGTGATTTCATTTGTGTATATCCTTTCCATTGTAGCTCTTTTTACAGCATAATGATGAAAGTGATCCATTCTTTTGAGGCCATGTCTCTTATGGACAGGCCTGTAATATATTGATGATTTGATTTGACCATGCCAGATACTTGCTTTGGTATCTTTTCAGCTTTTTCATGGAACTGCAATGTTCCCTTCTGATCGCTTTACCTCGAGTTTTGCTTTTCTGTGAGCAACTCACACTGATCTTTGTCGGAAGATGCCTTACCCTGGCCAGTAGTGGTTCGTGAAGCAGTATACTGACTAGACAGAGCCCAGAAATTGTCATGGTTACTTCTTTCTCCTAGAGGCATACAGATCATTTTCATTGTATTAAGGACTAAAAACACTGCGTGATAATTCTATTTCCTTTCCAGGGATTTTATGGCCAGTGTTTTGGGGAGGATGCTGTGGAAGTGATTAAGGACTCTGCTCCTGTAGACAAAAGAAAGCTGGATCCCAATAAGGTAGAGCAAGTACTACTGAGAGTGTCGAGTGCTTTTTCACAGAAGAGAAAGGAAGAGGGGGATCCCCTTGAAACTTTTATGCTTGAACATTAAGGCACCAAAAAAAAAAACCCCCCCTTGGCTGTATCTCTGTGCCCAGGGATATCCTTAAAGCTTCTGTGAAAGGCTTAGTTTGGTAGCTTGTCACAGAGTGTGGAAATTAGAAGTTCTGATCTCTGGTCCCTGCTCTGGCTCTGATCCCCAGGGTTAAGCTATGCCATCCCCAGATGCAAGTTTTGTCATCTCTGAAGAAGAGAAGGAGCCCTGAAGGATTTGTAGCTCTGTGCTCTTCCAGACCATGCTTAGCCAATGTGAACAATGGAATATTTCACATAGGCCTTTTACACTTCTTGGGTTGTACTCTAATGGTTCTTCCCTCTTTTCTCAGGCATACATACAAATTACTTTTGTGGAGCCGTATTTTGATGAGTATGAGATGAAAGACAGGGTAACCTATTTTGAGAAGAACTTCAACCTCTGTCGCTTCATGTACACTACGCCTTTCACCATGGATGGGCGCCCCAGAGGAGAGCTTAGCGAGCAATACAAGAGGAACACCATCCTAACCACAATGCATGCTTTCCCCTACATCAAAACTAGAATTAATGTAATCCAAAAAGAAGAGGTAATTGGGTTTTGAGAATAGATCTAATTTCTCAGGTGCTGAAGGAGTCTCTGGGTGGGAAGATTTTCAGATTCCATGCTTGGCAGAAAAAAAGAAGGCTGAATTTCTCAGACATATTACTCTCATAAATAGGAATGGCATAGAATGGGTAGACAAATGCAAGATGGGTATTTACTATGGAGAAGAGAGGATAGTGAGTGTATATTCTTCTTTTGACCTCCTGGTTGTAATGCTGTGTAGGAGGATGTGTGGAGCTCTGTTTATGGCTGTACTTCTAGTTGATAAAGCACAGTCAAAGAACTAAAGTAGGCTCAGAGCTGGTTTAGAGACAGGGAAGCTTTATGAAGGTAGAAAGTGCAAAACCATTTCAGATATGAAGTCAGTAACTTAGAATAATAATGAATTTATGCAAACAAGGAGTCAGATCCACATCCTATTCTTGCAAAAGATACGATGTCAAAGAGCTTTGGATCAGATGCAGCATCTACCAAGATGACATTTAGATTGAACAGTCTTCCTGGGTTTCACAACTACTGCATGAGAGAATGACAGTGGTATTGCCAGATTTAGAACATGTCAACTGCATGCATGATTCAGGTAATGAGGCATCTTTTCTTCCCTTTCAATTAGTTTATTTTAACCCCAATTGAAGTTGCAATTGAAGATATGCGGAAAAAAACACAGGAACTAACTGCAGCCACCAACCAAGAACCACCAGATGCCAAAATGCTCCAGATGGTTTTGCAGGGCTCAGTTGGAGCCACTGTAAATCAGGTAAGGGATCCAAATAAGCCAGATGAAGAGTTTCTGCATACTTCTCTCATTGTACTTTCTTTTTCAGTCGCTCTCATCTCTTGCACTGGAAGTAGAGTACATCTAGTCAGGCACATTTAGTCACAATGTGCATTTAAACTTCATCCCTTGATATTTAGTCATTGTATACTGTTCATTAGGTGTGCTTTTGGTGAAAGTGCTTGTGGAAGCACTGTCTTGGTTGTAGGTGCAGAAACTCAAGAAGCCTTGTGAATGCATCCAAGGATTTTCCATTTCTAGCACACTAGCCGTCTCAGCCATTTTGTTCACTCCAGGTGTATCCTTGGGGAATGGGATTAATAATAACAATTCTGCTGTGAGACCACCACAAACTCAGAGTTTCACAGAAAATACATGAAGTCAAGACCTGAGTGCCCCAAAGGAAAGTTGAGATGCAATAATTATAACATAAATATGCCTGCTAACAAAAAAAGGCAGTTAAAAAAATTAAAATGAAAGAATGCAGACATAACTGAGAGAAAACTTGGCATTATCCACAATTTCACAGAGCTTGGTTTCTTTGCTGAAAGCCTAAATACTCTTCGTCAATGAAAGCCTCTAGTCTGAAGTAACACATTGTTGTAGGCTTTGGAAAGAGTGGTCCTTTGCTGCGCTGGGCTTATTTAACTCCCTTGGGGTTTTGGAATGCCACACGTGAAAGCTGTGTTTCTCTCGTGTAACCAGGTTTGGCAGTAGAGCTATCCCATCTCTTCTCTGCTGAGGAGAATTCGTCTGTTCCCTTTTTTGTGGGGCTGGAGGAAAAATAAAAACAGGAGGGGATGAAATATGATGGGCAAAAACTCTGCTTGCCGAAGGAAAAATTGGGGGGGAAAAGAAAGCAAAGAACCATCCTGTTGTGGTGTCTATGCATAGTTTTCTTTCATAATTCCGCCCATGAAATAACAAACAGCGTAATCAAACATGTGGTCTGTTTTCAGTCTAAGCAGGTGTGTTTGACGTTTTCCTATGTTATTCCTATAAGGGACCGCTAGAGGTAGCGCAAGTGTTCCTGGCTGAAATTCCAGCAGACCCCAAACTTTATCGACATCACAACAAGCTGAGGTTGTGCTTCAAAGAGTTTATAATGAGGTCAGTAAAACAAACTTGAAATGCTGAATTGCATCAATAAAGCAAATAATCGCAATAATGCAACGCTAATATTACTGTGTAATTAACTATGCAAGTTAGCATCGTGAACCCTGGCATCTCACGCTTTAGACACTTGGTCCAGACTTGTTTTCTCCGCTTCATGATCAATGCTTTGGTAAGCTTTGCATCCCAAATGGGAGCAAATTTTAACACTTCAAACTAAGTATGTACAAATTAAGGTCTTCCATTTGTTTGATCTTTTGACATTTCACAGAAATCAAGCATTTCAGACTATTGCCTTGATTTTATTTTTAATAAAATGGCATTTTTATGTAGGAAGGTTTTCATAAGAAAACATTTGACCCTATCTGTCAGCAGACACATTGGTAGTGGTAGACACTAAAAAAATCTTAACAAGCATACTCACTTAACAAGATATTCATGTCCTTAGTCCAAACAAAGTGTAATTGCTGAGGGATAAATTCGAGTTAAATAAAAATGAGCCTTATGCAGAACATACAGCCTCTACTCTCTGCTGTTGTCACTGCATCTGTTTACGGTAAGTAGGCAGGTAGCTCAGTATTCTGCAGTCATTAAATTTGCTTTTTTATTAGCTCATGCATTTCTACTGTCTTAAAAATATCACCTGAATTTGTGTACTTGGAAAAGACAGAGGTTTCTTATTAGTTCATTATCATTTTGGACTTCACAAGTTATCAGAGGAATGCCTAGCCCAGAGCAGGTGGATGCTTGGCCATTCAGATTACCTAACACAAAGTTAATGAGTTTAACAGAAATAGGTGGTACATGTCATGCCTTTTTTTCTTTCCTTTTGCCTAGGTGTGGTGAAGCAGTGGAAAAAAACAAGCGCCTTATTACTGCTGACCAGCGGGAATATCAGCAAGAGCTCAGAAAGAACTATGGGAAGCTGAAGGAGAACCTTAGGCCCATGATTGAGAGGAAGATCCCAGAGCTGTACAAACCTGTAGTGAAAGTCCATAGCACAAGGTACAGTTAGGGCAGGGTTATCTGTCGTACCTATACAAAAAGATGCCATTTGTGCGAGGAAGAAAAGCAGTTTTACTGGCACCTAAAACCAGGCTATAATATACGCTGCCAACTTCATACTTGATTAAAGAAGTCTGATGACTTCCGCTGGAGCTGAATGTAGTATTAACTGTGTTTCTCAAGCTGCTTCTCATTCCTGGGGTGGGGGATTTATGTCATTTTAATGCATTGTTAAAGAAGACTTCCCCCTCGCCCTAATGAAAAGATATTGGAAACATCTTGCCATTTCTTCAACATGTGAAGCCAGGAAGGAGATAGAACAGGTATGTGTTTGTTTTGAACACAAAGCACCACGTGGTCTTAGTCAGCATGAAGTAAGAGTGATCCTTTCAGTCCCAGACAACCTAATCCAGCTTAGTCCCATGACTGAGACAGAAGAGTCTTAACTTACGTCCTTTACTTACGAATATACGCTTCCGCACAAAGCCACTGTGTCCAGTGTGGGGTGGGAGCAGAAGAAGGAATATGCCTCTGACCTGCCAACACATAACATGTTTCAGCTGATGATTTGTCAGCTGCTCCTTTTCACAAGGCAGGTATTTCTTGGATTCTTTTTCATTTGCCAGCTTTATTTATGGATCCATTTCATTGCAGGGAATCTTTTCGTAACCACAGTTTTAGGAAATATGATGCCCAGACTTCTTCACAAAGCACCTGAGGACTAGCTGCTTTGGCCAAGGAAGAGCTTCATGCTGCAAGCTAGAAGTGATGGGATATTCAACATCTATGAAATCAGAAATCTCTCACAAGGCAGCATGTGCGCTTTCTGGACAGCATGCAGAAAAGCATTTACACAAGATCACTGAATGAAAACTGGGGATGACTCCTAATCAGCCACATCTCATGAGGGCTTGGGAAGGAGGGCGTTGCTTTTTAGATGCTTTTGCATATATTGTAAAATAACCGCTTAATAAAGAGGGGTGGACCATTAGAGTGGTGAGTGGCATGAGGTCAGTGGCATGAGGTCAGTCACCACTAGCTAACAGACACAGAACTCTGTGTGGTTTGGTTGAGGTGTTATGTGAATCCAAATAACGTGTCTAAGGGATGCTGACAAATCATGTCTATTTATAGTCCTTTTCCAAGACAGCATTTATCCATGTGCTTTTGGCAATGGAGCACATTCTGTCTTAATGAGGAGTGACATGGTCCCTTGCTCAGTGTTTGCTGAGCTAGAACTGTAGGAAATAATAATTTCCTCAGTCGGTTTCTGTCACCAGTTTCTAGCATGGTCCTTAACTGCAGGGAGAGTTCTGCACAAGTTTTCTCAACCAAAGTTTGGAAAGCAAAAAGCAGCAATAAATAATTCTTAGAGATAGTCTATATGTTTTTCTAAGTATAGGGACTACTACTTGACCTGCAGTTGGATTTCTTAATAATCAGTGTCATGTTTAGCAGAGCTAACAAGTAATAGTTCAAAAAGAAGATGCTAAGCTATGAGTGATTCTTCTACAATACAATGCCCTTATGTAAATAATCTTATCCAAAATTAACTACAGAAGCGCACAGTGGGGATATCGTACAAAGCACTTCACTCAGGCTTTACTGCAGCTTAAGAGAAATTAGCACATAATTTATAATACGTAATGCTTAGTATTTTCTGAACCCTGAGCAAACATTTTACTAAATAATCTTTACCGCATTTCTCTGAAGTAAGGAAATATTATTACAGTTTTGTAGATGAGGATGTTGAGGGAGAGAGAGAGAGAGATTAGGACTTTGGAACTCATTTAGTCAGGCAGTGGCAGAGCCACAATTTGTATTATGACCATGCTTAGCATGTAATGTCTGTATTTTGAAACAAAGATCCATGAAAGTGTCCCTCGATATTATTTCCTTCCCTCCACCTTTTCAGGGTTTTGGAAATTATAGTTCAATGCTGATTAAGGTAACTAATCCCATTTGCCCACACACAGAATTTAATGTTAAAAGAAACAGTGGAATTAAGTTTTTCCTTTGTACTTAATTTTAGAAAATTACAGTGAACCTTCTCAGAGCTGATGCCATGTGTTTCTAAATGCATAAGCCTCTGCTCCCAAAGTATAAGGGAGATTGAGGCTACTGCTTTTAGTGGAAACATTTTGGCTTTTTATGGTCATCTGCCGCCTTACCATTTGATAACAGGAATTTTCCCAGCACTTTGTTGACATCTGAGTGAGTCAGATTTTGAATGTGCTATGTAGAAGATTCACAGGGATGATCAAACAAGATGAAATGTGGAAACAGGTGAAATAAACCCTGTACTTACACAGCACTTGGAGTGTAAGAAAGCATTTCCCTCCTCATTCACAGTATTGTTAAATGCAGTAATAAGGAGTAAGTACTCTGTGATTTTGAACTGAACACATCGAAAGTACATAAGCAAATGGTATAAAAAGCTCAGTTCTTTACAGCCCAAATAACAGAAACCTCAGGTAAACAAAAAAACCCTACAGGTGAACAATATACTATGTAAAAGTAATGAAGTGTTTCATGTTGTCTGGTCCTTGAACTGAAACAATACTCAGGATAATATGAATACTGAAGGACTCTTCACTCACATTTTACAAGCTGAGCACTCCTCAACCAGTTGGCCAGTCTTGCCCTCAGTTTATAGCTCATGTTGTCCCTTCTACAAATGAAACATGGTTTTTACATTTCTTTCGTAAATAAATAAAATAAATTTCATAGATAAAAATAAAGTGACTGTTTCACAGCATGTTGAGAAGTGCCTTTGTGTTGTACTTTATACCTCAATACAATCCAGCTGGAAAGAAAATTTCAGTAGGAACAACCTTTCCTTGTAGAAGCATCATTCAGCAGAAATACAAAGATTGGGGCAGGAGGTGTCAGTCTGTCTTTAGGATAAATTGTGTCCATTGCAGGAGCAACAGACAACAACTTGCTTCCTAACTTCTTTTTTCATTCAGCATCCATGAAAAATGGCAGTGGGAAGCTCAGTGGCAGTAGCGCCCTCCTTTCTTCCTCCAGTGTGTAGATGTAGAGCAGAAACATGCCTGATCCTTGAATGACACACCATCTGGGTGATTCAAGATGAGGGAGAGCTGCATGTGTCCACACTACTTAAGTCCAGGGCTAGAATATTGAGACTGTCACGGGGGAACCAGCAAGTGAGGCACCGAACTACACCCATTCTGGTCCAGAGATTCCCACAGTTGTCTCGGCTGGGAATTCACCATCGCTCACTTACTCCTTGCACTTACCATCAGCGAGCACCAGCTTTAAGGAGCGTGGTGCTGGTTTGAGGGCTGGAATCCTTTAGCTCAGCATGAGCATCTCCCTGTTCGCCACACCAGCCGTGCATCGTCCCGCTGCACCGCACAGCGGCACGCTGTGACCAGCCGCGTCAAGCCTGCACACAGGCCCATCGCCCAGCGCAGCACAGCTGATCCAAATCAGGTGGGAGCACACACTCGCACGTCTGTGAGCATGCAGACAACACGCATATGTAAGGAGTCCATGCTGGCTGTGGGGAGACCAACAATAATGCCCAGAAGTACAAATTAACCTGTCAGCATGTTTTGAACACGTTTGGATAGTCAAGGTGGGTGCTTTTGGTCAGCACTACTGATCCTACATGGGCAGCTCTAACACTAGATTTCCTAGTTTGCAGAACAGCAGCCGGAAAGGGAGCACACCTTTCATACTGCGTGAAAAAAATCACACGTTCCAGGCTTCAGCAGGTGGTGGACTGAACAGGCATGACTGTGAGTAGCTGTAGCCATGCCTGTGCCGGCTAAAGAGAAATGCAGCGTTGTCACTTACAACTGGCAGGTCTGAGTCCCACGACCTCTCTCTGGAAGCTGAATGCTTCCTCGTTAGGTTTCCCACCTGTTGTGGTTTAACCCCAGCCAGCAACTAAGCACCACACAGCCGCTCGCTCACTCCCCCCCGCAGTGGGATAGGGGAGAGAATCGAAAGGGTAAAAGGGAGATGCCCTGGGCAGCAATCGCTGCCCCCCAGCCAGCTCCCCCTGGTTTATATACTGAACATGACATCATATGGTATGGAGTAGCCCCTTGGCCAGCCTAGGTCAGCTGTCCTGGCCGTGCCCCCTCCCAGCTTCTTGTGCGCCCCGCAGAGCATGGGAAGCAGAAAAGTCCTTGACCAGTGTGAGCACTGCTCAGCAACAACTAAAACATCGGTGTGTTACCAACATTATTCTCATACTAAATCCAAAGCACAGCACTATACCAGCTAATAGGAAGAAAATTTACTCTATCCCAGCTGAAACCAGGACACTATCGATGTGAGGACTTGGAAAAATGAAAGTAAACATTTTAATTCCTTTTTTTGTTTTTCCTTCTTTTCTGTTTGAAGTACCATCATGTCAAATATTACAGAAAGGAGAATTAAAGCTTAGCAGACAGCCTGACATAGAGCCACCTAGGGTCTTTAAGATGTTATAATCTCTAAAAGCAATGCTTGTTATGAAAATGAAGCACATGGTAACAGTGTTTTACTGTGTTTTACTGCACTACAGTGTTGCTGCCTTCTGGTGGACAGGAACACATACAAGGAGTGTTCACAGGCTGTTCCCCTTAGGGCTGAAATTGGGCGTGGGGCAATTTGGGGAGTAGCTCAGTTGACTATGGTTGAACCATCTTTTAAACTGGTTAAACAGAGTGATTAAAAAGCAATCAACAGGTCTTGATAAGTCATCTCAGGTTGGGTAATGCTCTGGTCTAATCAATGCACTGAAAGGCGAAGGGGCCCCTGTGGAAAAAGTCCTTTTTGATTACATGAATAAAGGCAATGCACACTCACAGTAGAGCTCAATTAGTGTTTGGGAAGGTAACAGTAAAATCTGGCATTGACTGAGTGCTTGACATAGTGAATCGAATATGTTTCTGTGACTCCTTATGTTCTCAGTGAAGGATTGGCTTAAATGAAGCATTTTTATTCAAAACCTGACTGTTTTCCAAGTGTTTTTTGCAAACAATGTAGTCATTCAATATTGCTCAGTAAACAATCCTGAAAATATCAAATTAAATGCTCAGATGATAAAAACAAACTAAAAACCCAACAGTATTTTTTCCAGGGTTAGTTTAGACAGCCTTGAAAGTTGTAACATTTTGTTCTGCTTGGCTGTTCTAAGCAATCTGCTGCTTTGCACCCGTCAAAACAAAATTTTCCCTTTAGGAAAAAAAAATGCAAAGTTGAATTCTACTGTTCTGTTTTGTTTTGTTTTTTTTTAATTTCCCTTAATGAATTTACACAGCATATGCTGTGGTATCCAGAGCTAAGCATGCATTTAGTCGCAGTTACTATACAGGTGCACTATTTATAAGCTATATACCTTCTCAATGGAAAAATTGTGAGAGGAAAAATTGGTGTGTAGTTGTTTAAATACCACATGTACAGAATGAAAAGATACCTAAATGCAAATGTAAATGCTCTAAATCATTATACACTTTTTTCCTATGCTATAAAATTGATTTTCTATTTCTGTCCATCTGTGGATCTAAAGCTTTTTTTAGAATTATTTATTTTTACATGAATAAGTTTTTTCCCTATCTGCCTCTATTCGTAGAGTATTTCTAAACATGTATTAAATGACTACTAGGAGTGGTGAAATCCAAATGACAAAGAAAGTTAAACTCTAATAACCAAAGGGACAAGGTATTTCAGCAGGATGGCAGGAGGACTGTGTCTGGCGTTATTTAACAAGCACCTGTAAAACAACTGGAAGGGAAGATTTCCTACCACACATTTCCAACTTTCCCAAATGTAAACATCTGTACCAATTTCTGTTCCCCAAGGAGAGCTCTCTGAAAAAACAGAAAAAGCAAGCTTAGCATTGCTGATACATCTAGAACTTGAGAGTGCCTGAAAGCTATCTCAAAACCCCAAGCAAACAAGTGTTTCTGGACTTAATAAACAGTGAAGAAAGGAAGTAGGCACAAAACCATATCCTTTCCTTTGTTTGCAGCTCAGCTTCAAGAGAAATGAACAATCCCTTCTCAGGTATCAAAGAAAGGTTGGAAGTGTTCCCAAAGGAGTGTGTTCCTTCTTGAGTTAAGGTGTAAAATCCTGGGCTCAAACCGAAACCCTTGGGGTGGCATTTTTCAAATGGGAAAAGAAGGGAAGGGAAGGGAAGGGAAGGGAAGGGAAGGGAAGGGAAGGGAAGGGAAGGGAAGGGAAGGGAAGGGAAGGGAAGGGAAGGGAAGGGAAGGGAAGGGAAGGGAAGGGAAGGGAAGGGAAGGGAAGGGAAGGGAAGGGAAGGGAAGGGAAGGGAAGGGAAGGGAAGGGAAGGGGGAGGGGCTGCCAGCAAGAACAACTTTACAAAAGTTAAGCTGATAGTGCTTGCCTCAGGGGTTGGAGGTTTCTCATCAGCCTGGAAGGATGTTGTTTTCACTGCAACTTCATGCTGCTGGCCTTTAACATTGGGAGAATAATATTAAATCAACAGAGTCTAAAAGATTTCGAAGAGGCTGGCTTATGTAACAGACTTCAACCATTGATTAAATTAGGAAGAACAAAACTCTTATAATCTGTGGCAGGTTAAAGAAAATAAAACCCGTCCTCTGTGACTGTGCAGAAAGGATTGCTCAGCTCAGGTTGTAGAGAAACCCGGTTGCCCCCAAGGCCTGCTGCAGCCTAGGACAAAGGCTGCAGTTGAGTGAAAGAAATCCATCCATAAAGAAATAAATAAGCAATCAGAGAGCAAAAGATTAAAAACCCAACACACTGCGGGAAACAAGGGGAGTAGTACCATGGAAATGGAATTAAGGGCAGGTTAAAGTGCTGAATGCATCTCACTTTCTAGACCATGTGGGGCACTCAGCACCAAACTGAGGTCTGCTGTGCTTTAATGGAAGCTGTCAGGAAAAACATACTCACAAAAGATTAAAAAATAATAATAATGAAATAGGGAAAACTCTAATATTTCTCATAAAAATCTTCTTAGGTTTTGGGGGGATTTTGTGGATTTTGGGGGTGGGTTTTTTTGTTTTTTAATGCTGACTGCCTAGACTTTCCTAGTTTCCATCAAGAACTGGGGGCACTGCAAAAGCAACAAACAAAATGCACGCTGTGCTTTCCCATCGCTCCTTTGAAGGAGGCAGACTAAGCATCAGGACTGTTACTTCCAACGTGGGATCCAGGCCAGCTGGGAGCAGCGACATGGCCGCACACATCTCCTGCAGTAATGGGTGCCAAGAGTGACCACTGGTTCCATGGCCCATGCACAAAAGGGATGCTGTGGACAGAAATTATTCAGCTTGGAAATACAGTCATAGACAGGCATAGTTTGAGACAGAGGGCAAAGGCAGAATGTCATGTTATTTCTGTTAATTTTGGTTCACTGTTAATCTTCTGTATTGCTAACCGATGGAGAATGCACCCAAATGCACACACCAGTGGCTTTGCAATTGCTGGGATCCTGCTCACAAGCCATGCACCGTCACTGGGGAACTGACCCCGTGGCACCAGCTGCCCTCCTGGCACTCAGAGTGTTTCACAGATGGAGACAATCTTCCTAGAAAGGCCAGCTAAACCCTGCTTCCCTGCTGATCATTCCCACAGCCTCGTAAGGAAAAGCATTTAACACATGGTATTTGCGGTTGCAAAACTGGAGCTTGTTTAATCCTCTGTTTAACTTCAGCAGTTCTCTTTCAAACAGTCCCCGTCTCTCCTCTCCGTGATGCTGCTGTAATTCACCCCCTGCCCAAGATCCCCATACCCGACTGCTGTGAACCTACGTGTGGGTTGACTAGGACAGTCCGGTGTAGGAGGGAGCGGCCACGAAGGTGTCGGTGTGGCTCACAGCTCTGCAGGCACGGCTGCAGGAGAGCACCGAGGGCACTGTACAGAAGAGCTGGGACATGCAGGAACATGCCACCGTGGGAGCTGCTCAACGCCACTGCTGGAAGGAGGGTGGAAAACTGCCCAAACCCAGGAAATGCTTTGGGGATTAATGCATTTTTTTGAATCCTCAGCAGCACTGTGCATCAGTAAAATACCAAAGTGCACTCCCTGCATCCACAGAGGAGAGTTGTACACCATGCATTAAAAACAGTGACTCTTCATATGTTCTAGGATGGTCTGAAACAGTGAGAGGGTACCTGTGCCTATAAAACAACTGCCAGATCCTAGATGAAGCCTCTGGCTAGCAAAAATAAAGCGATAGGTCAGCTTAGTTTATGGAAGAATCTGTACTTGCTGTCTGTGCCAGGTCATGTTGTCAGGAGGTACATTTGAAGGCTGGAGATTTCCACTGTTAGTCCACAGTCTGTTGAAACGTAAATACAGCATTATTAGACTGGGCATGACGTTCAGTTCGTCCAGTTTCCTACCCATGCAGCAGCCAGTATCAGATGCTGCAAGATGAAGAATCTCTGCGAGTTATGAGAGAGGATCTACACCCACCTCCAGTGCTATAAATCACAGATTAATCAGCAAGACATGCATTTCAAGAACAGCTAAAACTTTCCCGCGTCTCTGCCAAAGCAGCCTCGCACTGATGTCTGCGAAACAGGAACGAAGAACCTGTTCTCTTCTTCAGCTTGTTCACTGGTCAAGATGAGACATTTATTGTTCAGAGTTGTCACTAAATAATCATCAGATGGGCCCTTATTTGTTAAGTCAGTCAGCAAGTGAGAAAAACAGGAGAAGATAGCTTGACCACCCTTTTCAACAAAATGCTCAAGTACATCAATTTTTTTTGCTTGCAGTTTTACAGTCAAGGCATTCCATATCCTAATCACATTTTTTTAAAAAAGGTACCATGCCTCTAAGTTAAAATCCACTTGTGCATTTGAAACTAGGATGAAGGTTGAGAAACTTACATTCTAAGTGGACAATTGACTAATTCATTTGATGAAATCAAATCATCATGACAGAAATCAGATCATCATTTATACAAAGTAAATAAATCCGTCTGTGCATAGGAGTGGTCCTTGCTAGCCCAATTTTGGCACAGAGCACATTTTAATTTCAGAATTTGCAGTGTACAAAGACAGAAATAAAATCCCAAATATCTCATATGTAAAATGCAGGGGTCCTTCAAAGTGTCCCTCAGGTCCTATCTATCCCCTGTTGTAGAGCCAAAATCTGCGATGAGGGAGGAACTCCTCCAAGGAGCCACGCATCAGGGAAAGGAACACTGGGGTCATTAATTTCCTGGTTCTGCCATTCCCTGGGATGAACACGCACAAATTTAGGATCATGCCAACTGATCCTAACTTTGGGAGTTCATTTAACAAATTCCTTGTTCCAGCAAGAAATTGCCAAAACTTTTTATCTCCTGCTTTCTTCCTATAGTTGTTGCTTGAACTCATCCAAGCCAAATCTTCTTGTCATGAGCTGGCATGTGGACCTGCTCACGTCCCCCAGCGCAGGTGTCCAAATAGATCTTTGGTGGTAATGTTAGGTTTTAGCATGATTCCCCAATGTAGTTCTAGACATCAGTTGCTGTATGCACATACCCATTAAGGAAATTATTACAGTAATCTCTCAGACAACTCATGACAGACGTCAAGTCCAAGTAAAACTTTTTGCAGAGACTAAGCTTGGTAATACAACTGCATGATGCTGTTGATTCAACTTAAACTGCAGTGGCCTTTTCACCCAGCTCAGAGGTAAAATAAAGGACTGGGAGCTCTGGAGGACCAAGCATTCTTTACAATATTTCAGTGATAAAAGGCAGGTAAACTCCAGAAGGCAAGGTTAGGAAAATTTTTCCTCTATCTTATTAGAGCTGGTCAAACCTTGGAGAGTATAGTATTTTGACACTGTTCCTTTAAAGATAAGGGGAAAGGTAAGTGCTACATTTCATCTAGTAAATGATTTCTGGAGTTGCATTCCTGTGTATTCATGCACAAATCAAGAACGCTGTTGTGCCTCAAATATCCGTAGGCCTAATGGTGAGATCCAAGACAATGTGTGGTGAACAGCAACAGTACCCTCCAGCACTGAAAACTTAGATGATGGAAGCTCAGCTGCACGCTGCATCATTTCATTTCACTTTGAACTGACAGGCAAGTATGTGGTACTATTTCCAGGCTGCCACTGATGTGAGTCCTCCTGAATCAGGGCAGAAAAAACGCTCTGCCTTCTTTTCTGTTTGTGTAACATCTCTCCTTTGCAGATGTTGCTCAGAAAGAAGCCACGCAGTGTGATTTGCTAGGGATGTGCTATGCTGAGAGAAGAGTGACAGTGTGTACACCTACTGAAACCGCTGCTTCCCTAAAAGCAAGTCAGAACAGTAGATGCACAGAGAGAAAAAGCTGGGCTTTTACAGGCTTGCCAGCGGAGAGGATTAATCTGACTCTCAGCTGCCATGCCCACTGCGTGGGGTCATTCACACCAGTGCAATGTGTTACCCTTGCTTTTCACAATGGCTTGCAGAATATTCAGGGCAGCAAAGGTCCAGTGCTTTTAAAATCGGGTTTTACTTAATTCCTTAAGTTGCTACTCAGTTTTGGCAACTGCAGCTGCTTGGCAGTGATCAGCATTTCAAAGTGTCCTTCACAGGCAGAAGTGCACCCCGGGCCCCTGACGGGAGCAGCTCCCAGCAGCGCAGCCCTGCCCCCTCGCAGCCCCTCTCTGTGTGAGACCCCACAAAGGCAGGGAGGAATTGGGGGCGGGCAGGGGGGTCACAGTGCTCTGGTCAGGCTTAGCCAGGTGCTGTGAACATCACTTCCTGCAAGCCAAACCTTCTTTTCGGTACAAATATGGAATTTTTTTTCAGGTAAGTGGTATTTCCAGAATGGGCAAAACATGGCACAGGGAAGCATTGCCATTTCCTGTGGAAAGAACATTTCAATGTTTTGTTTTGGCAAAACCAGAATTATTCTGTTTATAAAATTTTAATAGGATTGTTTTGTTTACAGGGCAAAGCTGTTTCCACTATCCCAACAAATCAGGTGAAGCTTGCTGTGGCCTCAGGGGCTCCCCTGGAGCTGTCAGCCTTGCGGGACTGGCAGCATCTCAGATGCTGGGTGTGCTGGGGGAAGGCAGGAGAGGGGGGCATTGCTCAAAAAGTGAGTTAGCCTCAGCCTTTTCCACCCACTGTCCTGCTGAGGAGCTGCTTGGTGTGGAGCCGTAGATGCCCATCCCAGTTAGAGGAAGACCTCAGGCAACTCATCTAAGATATGCGTGGCCTCTTGTGGTCCAATATGGCTGCAGCTAAGCAAAGAATTGCTGCCAAATACAGCAGCAGAGGGGATGTCTGATCCCCCCCCGCCTTTTCACACTTCCAAACAGGGTATGGGCCACAGCTGGGAGTAGGGTCGGTGCAATCTGCCTCTAAGTTTAGCCCCCAGACCACCTGCACTCAGGTGGACTTCCAGCCTCCGAGGCTGCTGATGTGACCCTCGTGCTCTAGCAGCCCCATGGCTCCCAAGTGAGCTATGCGGGATGTTCAACACAAAACAGGTTTCAGGCATGGTGAGTGTTAAAACCCAGAGGGATGCGGCCTGAGAGTCCATAGGAACTCATTCTGCCTGAGCTCCTGCTCAATGCACCAAAAATTACATTGGGCGGGATGATTTCTCTTAAGTCGTTCTTTTTAACTCATGCGCTATGTGTGCATAGGCTTTATCTGTATTGTGTGCAACCTAAAATCTCACAGAAAACTCTGCCAAGGCATACACAATACTAAGCTGGACCAGGTCCAAATCATGGAAAAATACAATGTGTTCTCTCTCTTCAAGTACTACCTTTACTTACTTCTGGACACGCCACTTAGGATTACCTAGTCACAGACATGGGGCATCTGGCTTTTTGAAGGAAATAGGTGGGTTTGGGTTTTTTTGAAGGTGGGTGGGTGGGTTCTTTTGCTAAATGTTAATGGTGTGTCCAGCCTTCCTACCTGCCAGAGCAGGTCCCAAATGAAAAACACCCCAGGGAGCTGGAAAAGCCCTGAAAAAGCACCTGTTCCCTGTTCTGTGCTTCTCGCTGGTGCTTGGTCTAAGCAAGGCAAACTCACTCACTCCCACTGCCCTGGGTGGACGGTGGGGGCTGCGCAGGCGTCTCCGAGGGTGACACGGCCAGCGGCAGTGCCCCAGCCAGGGCATGCCCAGCTGGGGAGCAGCACCCCGCTCCTCGCCGCTCCCACCTGTCGAGGGGTAGGAACACACTGACAACCTCATCCCCCTCTCTCCTTGAGGCTTTGCCTGGGTCAGTTTAGACTGAAGCCAGTCGCTCTCTTTGGTGCTTTACAGGGAGTCTATGGAGGGTCTATGTCCCCTCTCCCAGCCTCCCCCATGTGCCTGTGCCCGGGAGGCCAGGGCGGACAGAGCAGAGCGGCAGGTGCTTACTGGCCCCCCTCACTTTCTGCTCCCTTATATCCCCCCTCTGCCCCATTTGGCAGATCCCCAGGCTCCGGGTTAGTGCACTTTGCAAGCTCTTTGCAGTGCCAGACAAGGCCCAAGGAGCTGAAGGGTGAACAAAGACCTGGTGGTTTTAATTACACCATCAAAGAAAAAAGCCCCATCCACTGCATGACCACGCTGAAAGTCTTTTCCTGTCACTCTTACGCAGGTAACGCAACAATTGACCTCTTTATTTAATTTCATTTGTTTAAACTGTCAAGAGCTGGCAACTCCTGAAAGAAAGGATTAAGTGGGAGAAGTGGAAAGAGCCCTATCTGCTTGCTCTGTTCATTGCCGTAGTCTGGAGTGCTTTCATTCCGTGTTTGTACAGTTTCTGGTACAACATGGTCCTGACCCAACTGCTCGGATGAATAAGCTGATGCTAAGGAGTTGTTTGCTGGCCTGAGTATACTTTCTTTTTGGTTGTTAATATAAATAACGGTAAGTGGTGCTCACTGTTGTCTCCACTATTTCTTTCATCAGTCCCCCATTTTTTCTAGGGTTGGTACCTCAGCCATAAAAAATAGCCTGTGGATGGGAAGTTAGCACAGTCAGGATTAATAATTATTAGCGTCTTAAAGAGCTGCAGGGTCTGGTCGCAGATTTGGACCGCAAATATTTCTAAAAATATGTGCTCTTGAATTAAAATGTATAAAAGCTTTTTTTTTTTTTAACAAAAGTTTAGTGGTTTGAGAGATGGTTTATATCAACGTCATAGTAGCTTTACTTACAAAAATACTTGATGTTATTTAATCTCTAAAATGTTTTAAGGGCTTCAGAGATTTCAGAAGAAATACTGGAAATGATTTAGACAGAAATATCACCGAGCCTGCTAGCTTTTTATAGAACGAGAAAACCCTACCATTTGCTGTCTACCATTACTTGAGTGTGGTCCACTGGGAAAAACAGACAGAGAGATTTTCAAATTTCCGTAATATCCTCTTTGCTCTATTCTGGAATCAATATTCATTGTGACAATCTTTGCTGGTCTCCATTCATGAGCTTCAGGCATCATGTCTGCAAAAAAAAAAAAGTGGAAATACGCAGAGTTTCAGGAGAATTGCTCAGGGAAAGGCAGAAGAAAAGCAGACGAATGACACAGAAAGAAGGAAATGAGAAGGGAGGGTCAGGAGGTGCCAGCATTTGACAGCACACTACAGGGAAAACAGTAAAAAGCAAGGAGAGATGCACCACAGTTGCATCCTTTTGTGCTGTGAAGTAACTCACAATAATCACCTTGCAGGGTCCCACCTCCGCATGTGGAAAAGAAGACCAGGTGTTGTCACACTCCTGCCTTCGCTGAGTCCCCTGCATCTTGCTTACTGCTGGCCTGTGGATTCCCTTTGCTGACCTCTCTGTGTTTGGGAGGGACTGTCCAGCTCCCGCCCATGAAACCCTTCCCGGCATCACCACAAAGCCTCCGAGGCATTTGCTCCTGGGGATCTGGGAGCCCCGGGGCAATGAGGATAGCATCTGAGATAAGAGTGGGAGGAGTGAAAGAAACCATGCCTCAACTCATACCTAATATTCAAACTGTTAAGCAAAAAACTCAAGGCTCACAAAAGAGGGATCACTGTATCCTTTCACAGCTGAAAAGGCTTTAGAGACAGCCTGTTCTGGCCAGTAAAGGTCAAGGCACAAGTTTAAAAACATTGCTTCTCAGCTGAGATTCACAAAGCAATGCAGAGGGAGCTGATGCACACTTTGCTCTCCTTTGAAGGCCTTGGCCGAGGCCCCGGTCCAGCGCAGCAGAACAGCCGGCAGCGGGTGGGCGCGTCCTGCCGAGGCTCTGACACCAAAAAAAGCATTTCGCATGACAGCCCCCTGTGGGGAATCCCACTCCCTTGGCACCGGGCAGCGCCAGCCTTGACCAGGTATCGCATCTGACCCAAACCCTGCCGAGACCAACGCTCCTTTCGCGGGCTTCCAATCACTCCCTCCAGCCTGAGGACAGGGAATACTTCATCTACGTTAGGCCCGGACAGGTTTTCCCAAGGATGCTGTACTTTCAGTCGCAGCCCCGACGGTAGCCCTGCTCTCCCTGGCAGGGAGCTCCCGCGTCCCGGTGGCCGCTGGCCCGGGCTGTTGGATGGAGGCGGGGGATCTCCTTTCGGCAGCCGCCGCCGGCCCTCGCCCTCCAGCGCATCTCCGGAGCTGCGTGGGGAACACGCGCCGCGGCCGCCCACGCCGCGCCGTGCGCCCCCCGAACCCTCCCCACACCACCCCACGCCGCGGCGGGGCAGGACGGTTTGAACGGGGGGATGCGCTGAGGTGCGGAGGGGCTGGGGGCTGCGCTGCCGGGGGTGCGGGAGGGTTTGCGCTGCGGCGGGGAGCACGGTCGGGGGCTGCGGGGTTTGCGCTGTCGGGGGGCACAGGGTTTGCTGTCGGGGGGCGTGGTGGAGGATTTGCGCTGCTGGGGGTGTGGAGGGATGGCCCTGGGCGGAGGGACGGCCCTACTGGGTGGGGGGGGCGGGAGGGCCGAGGGTGCCGGCGGGGGGCTGGAAGCGCGCCTTGTTGATTTTGGGCAGCGCGCAGCCGCAGTGCGGGCCGCCGGCGGGTACAAAGCGGCTGCGAGAGGAGTTTGCGGGCTGCCGGCGGTGCGGGCTGGCGGGGGGGCTGGAGTTTTGCGGGGCTCCCCAGCGCCCCACCGCCACCTCCCCACCCCCCCCGCCGGCGGCCGCGGCGGGGCCCCGCCGGGGCGCCGGAGCCCGGAGGTGAGCGACGGGGACGGCGGCGGGGCGGGCGGGGGACGGCGGCGGCGGCGCCGCTGCCCCTCTCGCCGGGGAGAGCAGCCGCCCCGGGGGAGCCTCTGGGTCCGTCTGGGGCGGGGAGCGGCGGTCCGCACCGCCCTGCCCCGCCGGGGGGGATGCGGCCGTCCCGGCGGACCGGTATGCGAGGGTGTGGCGGAGAGTTGTTGCTACCGGTACCCGCTCCCCGGTTTGAGTGAAAATCCGTGATTTCGCTTGGGGGGCAGGGACGGGCGCATTCTGTGCCTCGCTGCATCCCGTCTCTACTTCGGGGCAGCAAAGGTGCATCGTAGCCCTCCCCTTCACGGCGTGCCCGTCTGGCCGGTGGGCTCCTCGGGGCAGCCGCCGTACGCCCACCGCAGGTTTGGGCAGTTTCCCCCGACCGTGAGCGCTGGCTGCCTGCTTCGTGCTCGTCGGGGGATGGAAGTGCGGCCGGACGGGGCGGAGAGCGGCGCTGAGACCGGGGACCAGCGTGTGGGGAGGGGGTCGCAGCCGCGGCGGGAGCGGTGTTCAGCGGTGCTTTGTTGAAGTGGCCTGTCTTGGGTACTGTCTAACTTGTGAGCTGGCACTTTAAAAAGACAATAGCGAGTTTCTTTTTTGGGGGGGGGAGGGGCGGGAGTAGGTCTTGGGCTTTGATGCTTATGAATATGCCTTAACTTTGGCTGCTCTTCACGGATCTCAAAAAACTCTTAAAGACATCCTGAAGTGTTTGAAAACCGTCTTATTATTTCTGAAACAAAGAACATTGTGAGGCTCTATAGCTTGAAACACAGTTACGTGTGAAGACTGATTCAGGCATAATTACAAGCCTCAGTAATGACAGTGACTTTCTTGTGACTCCTTTGGCCCTGGGTTTCACATAAGACCAAGCTAAGCTTAACTTTCTTGTACTGACGTTAAGATCAAGGATAATGTGCTTTTTGTTAAATCAAAGCTCTCAAACATTTAATTAGCGGCAGAGCCCATCTGGCAGTTCTGTAGCTTAGTTGACAACCTTGCATATTGGCTAGCCAAGAAAGGTGACCACAATTTGCTGATTAAAGATATCGGATGTATCTTACCCTTTTATTTCACCCTTTCTGGCAGGGTGACTGGATCTGATTAAAGGTTGTGTGGGTACATGTTGTGAAAAGCAAAATATGAGATAAGTGATAGGAGGCTGATTGGGTCAATGTGAGTTTTAGAAAGGCTGAACTAACTATTAAGTGCCCAAGGTGTGCAAAGAGAGCCATGACATTTTCGTTCAGGTAGGGTTTCAAGCCCTTGGGAGGGCTGCTTGGGCCTTCAGGTCTGGAGTCAGTTTTCCAAAGGGAGCGGGTGCCAGCGGGGCAGCAGTGGGGCTGCCCTCAATCCATGCTGCAAGCGGTATCCTTAAAGTCTTGTCTCTCTTCTGCCTGGGAACACCTGCCTCATACTAGTGACTGGGTAAAATGGGATCTTACCCCAAAACTACCTTCCCAACAGAAGATGAGGCGTTGTCCTATGGCAGGGAAGCCCTGGTCCTTCCTCCGTCTGCTTTGAGCGAGGGAGGCTGCAGCTCTGGTGCACCAGGCTTGGGGGGGCCGGGGCGCGGGAGCTCCTTGCGTGAGCATCCCGCACAGCGCTGGGTGTGGGGACAGCAGGGTCAGTCACACCAGGGCGGGTGCAGAAGCCCCCAGCAGCAGTACAACTCCAGCTGCCAGAGAGTGGTTTGGGCAGAAGTGTAGGTGGATAGAGGCTCTTGTGCGCCTCAAAATCTGTGACTTTGCCGACTATGTGCTTGGTGCAATTTGATGTTATGCTGAACTCTTTGTGTTTCGTTTGTCTGATGTCTCAGTGAGGTTTTTTCCCCTTTTATTGCCAGAGCTCTAACTAGATGGAAATTCATCAGCTGACGTGGATAGTTCTCTATTGGCAAACGTGATACCTCCATCAAATAAATTACTGATGACCACTCTGGGTAATTTGGTGACGACTTCAGTAGCACTTCAGACTATACAGGAGTCCCCAGTGCCTTAGTTTTTAAATTTGTACACACCTGCTTTCTTTTGAGATTAGGCTTTACTTTAAAATTGCACTTGCAGAAACTGAGAATAAAACTGGATCCTTAGATTGAAAACTGAATATGGATTAGTTTTAGGTGGCGGTTTAGCAAGTCTCTGAAAATCCTGCCTCATTGGGAGGACTGGCAATGGATGTATTTCTCATACCACAAATGACTTTTGTATGAGATGAGTCTGTTCAGTCTCTCCCCCTCAGTATCTGTTTGCCTTTTCCCACTCTGGCAGTTTTCTCAGGCTTGTAAGCCTCTGGTAGAGCTTGCGGTCTCAGTTTCTGCAGTGCCCTTTATGTCTAAATAATAGATGCTGAAAGTGAGATGAAAACATCTAAATGAAGAGTCTCTTTTGCAAATGATGCAAGGCCACTGCAAAGAGCTGTCAGAAATGGGCAGCTGATCGTGCTTTTAGTTACTAAAGCATTAGTTGTTAATTGAGGACAGTTGCAGATTTTCTTGTGGTGTCAGCACCTACTGTAGTGGTAAGTCAGGGGGAAGGAGGTTTTTTTCCCTAGTCATTTAGCTAATGGAATTGACTAATGGGCCATAGGAGAAGTTTCAGGTGTCACTGCTCGGACTGTTCGAGATCCATCTGAATTTGCCTGTGTGCTTTAGAAAGGGAAGAAACACAGAACTTGCAAAGTGGCTTGAAAGCTGGTGTGTATATACATGCACGGGTATGAATTTTATCTAAATTTTTGTGGGTTGTGGCAAGATGACAAGTGTTAAGTTAATAACTAGGTTATCGTGTCATAATGATGATAAGTTCACATGGAATTACAACATGAAGTAGCAATGAACAACTTGCAAAAAGTTTTGATTCCACCTAATCTGTAAATGTAGTTTACAGATGGCTTGAAATGTCAGCTGTAATTTTTTTACAGGATTTACTTGAGAAGTTTTTTGTTCAAGCTCCATAAAAATATATAAAAGTCACAATATCTTTTTATAAACCTTATGTAAGCACTGAAATAAGTTTGTCTTGACTAGAGATTCAGATTTATGATCAAACTATAATGTGTTTGGTTCTAGTGGGAAATGATTCATTTTAAGTATCTTAATAGTATCTGTGTGGTTGAATAATTGGCAGTGCTGTAAAAAGGCATTTAGGCATCTCATGGAGAAATCGGGGAAGCCACTTAGGCATGTCAACTCTCTGACACTCCACAGTTCTCTCTTGCTCCCATTATAGACGCTACATATCGAGGGGAAATAACATTCAAATTATATGGTTGTTCCCAGCTATCAAAAGACTGGAACCTGAAGGGAAGTAATAATACACATCAAGAATGAACAACCAGCATAATTGATTTTTTTTTCCTTGCAGTTTATATATTTTATGCAGATCACTTCTAGCAGTGTTGTACTGTGAATTATGCTCTAATGTCTAGCTCATTCTCTAACTCTAAATACTGCCCATGTATTTTACTTTGGGAAACTGTGTCTGCAATCATGACAGCAGTGTTGAGACTTGTTAAATCTGAATACTGGTTTAGGCTATATTTATATTTTTACTTTGCCAAAGGTTCCCAGGCAAACTGCAAAATAGCAGAAAGATGTATATGGCGATAGTCACTTCCTCAGCATTAAAGACGTACTTGTCTGTGATGAGGAAAAGAGGAAATTACTTTTAAGGTGCTGTAGTGAATACTGAAAATGCTTTCTGAGCTCTGCTAGTAATGAAAAGACTTCTGTCATTCAGGTTAGATGGCAAGAGCGTCTGATCTCGCTTCCAGGCTGTCACAGGCCTTGGGCTCTTACCTTTGTATTAAGCCCAATGACTAGTTTGGCTAAAGCACAACTTAGAAGAAGGCATCCTGTTAGACTTAAAATGCTCCCACAGGCTTCCCTTGGCAGTTAATGCCAATTTTTTGTGTCTTTCTGTGCTCAAAAATGTGTTTCTGATTTCTAATTAGAGCTGTACTGGGGAAGGACAGCTGACAATTAAACATGAGTCATGAATGCGTGTTTTGAGTGTCCCTTTAATTCTTTAGAGATGTGAGTAGACTGAAGATGGAGGAGTCTGACAAGAACAGTTGGAACTTAATTGTGGGTAAGCAAATCTGTCAAAGTCAGTCTGGCCTTTTTATAAGCCCAACTGCTGTTCACATACTTGTTCAGTGTACAGGCTCCCTGTTGCACACAGGAGCCAAAACCAGACCTGAGTATCTGCCCTGATGGGTTGGAGCTTGTAACTGTTTCCCTGAAATGAGGCATCTCTAGAAAATGTTCTGGTGAAGGTGATGGTGGGAGGGTGTTGGGCAGTGGGGGTGTCCCAGACTGTTTCTGGGCTCAGGGATGGTGCCTCCATGCTGTTCTTTGCACAGAGGGAGGTGTCTGTGCTGGCCTGAAGCACTGGGTGTTGCTGCATGGCACGCAGAGCCTGGGAGGAAGAAATGGCAGTGAGAGAAGGGTCTTTTACATGCAATGTGGGGGTTTTCTCCATCTTCTCTGCAGCTGTGTGTGCCATGAGCTATAGGCAACTCTGCCCTCATTGGTGGTGGCTGATGTCCACGAGGGCAGTGGGGACACCTCGTTGGGTCTCTTGGGCAAATGTTCATAGCACCACACTTCCCAGGAGGGATCACTGGTCTGCTCTGGCTTGGTGATCTCTTAAACCTGCTTCATCATATGCCAATGCTCTGAAGTAGAGGATGCCCTTCCTGGCTGTAGGTGCCCTGAGCTGTTGGTGGGAGATGCTGAGGAAATACAAAAGCTGCTTTTGCAGAGCTGAAGTGCTGGCATTACTGTTGAGTTCTTCATTGCACAAACGTACCCATGCCTCATCCCAAGCACCTGGGGTTTTCTTACTGGTCTACCATCTTCTCTGCCCAAATGGTGACCAGTGCAGTTACATGAAGCAGTAGCTCCCTGGCAGGAGTGGATTGTGCTGGCACTGTTGTCTTCTGAGGAGGGGAGAGCAGTCAAAATGTTGGTTATAGGATGAGATGCCAGCCCTGCTAAGGTGCTTTGTGCTGAGAGGTTTTGTACCAGAGTCTCTGAGAAATGTGCAGTATCCATACACTTAAGGCTGATGAGGGCTAATCTGTCCCTTACCTTATGTCTTGTATGGATCTGTAATTAGTGGACATTGACTTTTAAGCCGTAAGTCCCTGGACTTTTTTTTTCCCTGAAGACTTTAATTAGTATTCCTAAGTGTAGCTCCACATAGGGCTGTTACCCACACAAGTGTCCAATCCTTCTCTTGGTCCCACTGAGCTGGTAGCCTTCATGGTTGCTGTGCAGTGATAATGACTTCTGTAGCGTGTGCCCGCACACATTTCAGCCCCCTAATTACATAGCTTGATCATCCCTCGTTCTTGAGATAAGGAGAAAAATGGATTTAGCTTTTATGCGCCTTTCGTTATTTTACATAATTCCTGAGCCCCTTCCAAATAGTATTTGCTTAGTTTATTAAAAGCTGAAGTGTTTTTTTGAAGCCTTTTTTATGATTTCTACATACTTCTGATCCCTTCCCAGTTCTGCAGTGTCGTTGTTAAGGGGGAGGATGCTGCCCAGATTGACCCAGATGATTTGGCACCATTAGTTTCTAAAGTGGCGTCAGAACTGTTCCTGTTTTATTTGGCACCTGTATGAATCTCTGCACCTCCTGGATCTTTCCCGTTGACTGCAGCTGCCCACGCCACGGGGGCCTTAGAGGGGCTGCAGGTAGGCAGTAAATCTGTGCCTGGCTGAGAACAGCGAGCCCTCCTCCTATGCTTTTGCTGCCAGCTGCTTTGTGATGATGCTAATATTTATGTGGCTGCGGGACGAAACAGATCGGAGCACTGATCTGGCTGGAAACAAACCTGCTAAAATACCCCCCGAGGCTATTCTCTGTGTGCACAGCATCCCACGTGCTGTGCCAGCATAGCGGGAGAGGGTGGGAAGCCTCTCAGCGGCAGTACGGGGTTGTGTCAGAAATTCGTAGGCATGAAATCATGGTACTGTGATTCCCTCCCGAGCCTGTGAACTGTTGGAAACCAATGTGACTTGTTCTAAAGTTTGGTCCATTAGGACCATCTTGGCAGAGGATGATCAGAAGCATCCTGCGCTGTGGGTGGGACTGGGAAAGCTCCTGGCCTTGCATTTCATATTCATGCATGCTACTGGCCTGCACCTTCTTCCTCTCAAAGATGAAGAGTTTAGCTTAAAACAATGATTTCCCCAGGGTTTTTCTGGCTCTTTCCCTTTTTTTAACTGCAACTGTTTTCCCAGTTTAACGGCTGGGAGTCTCCCCTGGAGTGAGACAATGTCAGAGGTTGAATGTGTTTGTTTAGGTGCATAAACATGGCTGTGCATGGTGGGGCTTCCTCACAGTGTTTTCATTCAGTGCATGAGCTGTTAAATGAGAAAAGGATGGGGCTCATTCCTGAGCTGTTTTGGAACAGCTGTGTCAAAAAACCCCCAAGGACCTCAGACAATAGTGAACTCTCTGCAAATGTTGCTCTTTTCATCCCTGTCTCAGCATATGGTGATGCAGAGGATCTCTAAGAGTTACTCCAGACTAATCTGGGTTGGACAGAGAAAGACAGACACATGAGTGTTTTATGTGGCTCTTCAGTATTTCTCCAGAGAGAATTTGCCAAGAAGTGCAGTGATTGGGGGGTGGGTGGGAATCTCTGGATTCATACTAGAGAGCTTTTCCCTCTATTTTTGGTTTTTGAGTGTTTTAAAATTAAGAGTATAAAAAGTAACAAAGGACAGTTAAGATGTTGATTATGAGACAAAAGTATGGGGACATGACCCATGCATAATTATTAAATGAAACAATATTGCAGAGTTTGTCTCTGATTTCTAGATTTCCGACAGAAGAGAAATTGGAACAAAAGGGTTGATGGATCTTCTCTGTTTTGCAGCTTGGCAAAGGTAATTTAAACCTTTGGGTTTTTTCTCACCGGTGCTTTGTTATTAACCCAGCTGCTAGTAGACAGGTTGTACTGTTTCAACTCCTCCTCTCCAGTATCCTTGCAGTGTTAGTAGATCGATATATTAACACGTAATCTGCTTCCCACTTCAGTCCAGCTTTTGGAGGGGTGAACTAGAGCAAAAGCCTTGCTTTTTTTCTGAGTGGATGTACCTCAACAGACACAGCAAAATATCTGCTGAGAGAAAATGTTTAGTTTAGCTGAATCTTTCCTCAGCGTAGAAACTGATACTGGGGTCAGTCCTACTGTAGTGTGGGGGTTTTTTTTAGCAGAGTGCTTTAATGGATAATGAGTCATCTATTGGAATCTGACTTTTCACTCCAATTACCCACAGATAGACCAAGATTTATCTGCAATTCTGCAATAGATAACTTCCATGTGCATTGTTTACGTTTCAGATACCAAACCAGGGTGAAAATCAGGCGGTTCATTCATTGTGACCTGTCATGTAGCTGAGTGTGAGTGCACATCCCTTCAGGCTCCATTAGCATGAGTTAACTTTGTAATTGGGTTTCTGGGGCAAACGGGGACAGGAAGCAGAAGTAATTTGGCAGGCGAGACTTAGCTTTTTTGTTCTGTGTGGTGTAAGCACACGGGAGAGCAGAAGTAGAAGATGGATGCAGAATGGCTGGAGAAATCCTAACAAAGTGGAGGACGGTTGTCAAAACTGCATATGGATGTTACGGAATATCATGCAGCTATACCAAGGTGGGACACCTATATTGAAGTAGAATTCCTATAGCTCCTGTGCTTTTCAGAGCCTTTCTCTTGCTCTCTTAAACCTGCTCTGTGTTCTCCAGCTTTCTGTCCATTTGGCAGTAACATGTGGCAGTAACACCTTCTCTTTGTAGAGACTGGCAACCAAAAAGGGGCTTGCTGAGTGAAAAGCAGTTGTCACTTGGTTTTGAAACCACTTCACAATGAAGATGTTAATAGAAATGTAAGTTTTGAAGTTGCTCTAAACTCTGCTCATAATCTCCAGTTTTCTGCAAACAAACGAAAATGCAGAAGGTCTCCATTTTTACTATAATTTCTCATGGTTTTAGCTCTCAGACAGTTTTGCTGAAAAGCCAGTTTTGGTATTTAAAAAAAAAACAAAAACACAACAACAAAAAACCAAAACAATGAATAAACTGTAAAATGTTAGGGTTCTTGAGCAGGGGAGTCAGGTTTTATTATTTCTTTTTTTGAAAGGCATTAAAAGTCATCTGGCTCTTTTCAGGTGTTCAGTGTGGATTTACATGAGTGGGATTAGAATTAAGCTGCTTCATGGTACTTTTTAGAAACCACGCTCCACATTTTTCAATAAACAACTTTGCTTTTAAAACAACAGTCTTTATCCCAGGCTAATCTTAAGACTTACAAAAAGCAACATAAGAAGAGGTTTTTAGTTTCAGTTCCATTCCTTCCTGCCATGTGATGTTGAACTCGTTCTTAAACTTTTAACTTGCCCTTTTTTTTTTTTTCCCCCTCATGGTAAGCCCTTGACGAGTTTTCTTTCCTCAGACGAATGCTAGTTTTACTCTGGCGTCACTGACCATTTTCTCCATCTGTGTACTTTACCAGCAGTCTGCTCAGATTCTTTTCTGTGCACGGCAAGTCAGTAACTTTCCCAGATGAGATAAAATCACCTCCAAGAAGACCCTGGGATTGAATCTCTCTGAAACCAGGAGGTGCTTAAAATGATGTAGGCATGATTTGCTGCAGTTTATGTATCTTGTCAGCATCGTTTAACCGGGCTGACAAACTTCAAGCATGCTTCTTACTTTGTTCTTGCAGTGTTGTGGGCTGTTTTACTCATGGTTTTTTGGAGTAGACAAGGGCTCTGATGTGTGCCCGTGTGTGGAGTGGGGGTCGCCGTAGTCTGGATCCTGATCCCATCTCTGTGTGAGACCATCACTCGGTCTTTACCTCTTTTGCGTTTTTCTTGCGGCTTCTCACCCCATCACTGCTGCTGCTTGTGACCGCTGTCCTGTTTTTAAGCAATGTGCGAGATCAGTCACGTCAACGAAGAGACTAGCGGCGGCCGGGAGCCTCTCAGCTGGGGAAATTCAAGGAACACAAGCCCGTCTTTGTGCTGGCGCAGACATGAGGACTGTCACGAGTTGCGCGACAGGCGCGCTGCGGCGGTGCGCTCGGTGCTCGCTCCGGCGGCACCCGGCGCTGGCGCGCGCTGCTGGCCCCCGGCTGGAGCCCCTCCTGCCCGGCTGCAGCCCAGCCAGACGGCCGGTGCTCGTTCACTGACTCTCTGGACTGAGACCTGTGGAGCAAGAAAATATGGTAGAAATAAAACGGAGTTCCTCAAGAACCTTAAAAATAGCAGGTGACTGAATATGTTCTTCACGCTGTAAGGAATTGTTGGTTTTGGCTGAAGGAGGCTTGGGTGGGTTTCAGGTCTGTTTTATCTGTAGCAATTCCATCCTCTGTTAGCCTGGGGGAGAAACGGCTTGTGCTTGTACAGCTGAGTATCAGATCTCTGGCTCAGGAAGTGTTAAGTGCATGTGTTTATTAGTCTTAATGCTGGCATGTTTTTCATGTCAGCAACTAGCCAAAAACCGGGGGACCTGCAGTTTGTTTCAGCTGGTAGAAATCAATGACGGGCAGGTTTATTGCAAAGTTGCACGTACAGTTTTGTTTCCACAAGCACGGGCTGAGTGGGACAAGAAGGGACCCTTCGCTGGTTTGCAGCCTGCAGTCACGCCTTGCGGCCCCTCCACAGACCCGCCTTAATGGGAGTGCTGCGACTCTGCAGCAACCCCAGCTGCCTCTTGGTGTTGTTATTTCCCGGGTACCCGCTCCCATCCCTCTCTGCCAGGCAGCGAAGGACCCCCAGCCCCGGGTCTGCATCGCTCACATCCCCAGGCTCTACCTGTGCGGGCATGCCTGTGCCTGCACAGGTGTGGGGCAAGGGAGGGCGGCCAGGCTGGTCCTCTGCTCTGGCTGGGAAACCACTGTCGGTTGTGAAAGCAGCCTGCCTGCTCCTGTCCTCCCTCAATATCCATCAGAGCCCCCCTGCCCACATAGCTCACATTCCTCAGCAGCATTTCATTTGGGACGGTGTTTTGCTTTGCAGGCTGTTACTGCTTGGTAAAGGAGTTTCCTCACAGCTACATCTTCATGGAAGGGCAGTGGTTTACATCCCTCAGTTTTGAGCGCAGTGTAACACATCTGGTGCCGGTTCTGGGTGGTTCCAGGCCTTTTTGGTGACTGCAGGTGAGTGAGGTGACAGGGGCGTGTAGCAGGGAGGAGAGTGTGCAATGAAGAGGCCAGAGGTTTGGCTGTGCATGGTCTGAAGGAGAATGGTGGAGTCCTGGAGGAGGCTCAGTGGGTGCTGGTGTCTGTGGCTATTGTATAGGGAGGAAGTTTCATTGTCATTTCAGTTAAAAGACCTTTTTTTCCCCTCTTCCTCCAAGCAACTTGCTAATTTGCATCACAAAAGTGAGCTGGGGTTGTCTCCTTAGTAAGTTGCAGAAAATAAGATCTCTTCAACTGTTCGAGTAAAAATGAGATGATTTATGAGTTGCTTTATGCTTACTGGTGCATTCAAGTACAACTGTTAATTGAACTGGTTAATGCTGTATTACTGCAATGTCCAGTTACAGCCATTCTTGTACCAGTGCTGAGAGTCTCATTACAAGGAGAAGGACTGGCTGGCCTGTGATACTGGTGTTGCCCTGGAGAAGAACTGGCTGGGTATGTAAGGTCTTTTCCCTTGCCGATCCAGCCTTCAGAAACACTGGGCTGATATTCTCCATGTCTTGCTAACACTCTGCCAGAGATTCTTTGAGCAAATCAAACATAGCAGTAAAATAATGTCTTTATGCACACCTAGGAGCACAATAGTGCTGGCACTTAAGATTTTCTGTCATCCAACAGCCATTTTGTATATATATTAAAGCTTAGTCAAATTGACTTTGGTGGAGCTGGAGCATCTCATCACTTTGATTTCAACGCAGAAGTTGTCAAGCCACAAAGCTGCCCTGATATTCCTGCCTTAAGTTTCTGTAAATAGGTGTGTGAGCATGGGAGGTCCTTGAAAATGTGACCAGTGTATCTGTACTGTAGGTCAGAAGCAGTAGTTACTCTCTATGTGCCTCTTCTGTCTCCTTTGTATAAAACTTCATACCTTTGCCTAAAACCCAGAGTAGTACAGAGGCTACAGAAGGGGCCAGGGTAAGGGATGGAAGTCTGTATTCTGTCTAACCTCAAGATTCGTGTTTCTGTGTTGTGTTGTGAAATTGTGATGTTAATGCTCTTGCTGTGAACAGAAAGCCTTTTGTGGCTGGCTAAACTTTGGAAAAGCTTTAGGTTCAAAGAGGAACATTTTCTTTTCCTTCCTTCCTCAAGTAAAATCTTCACTTGGACTGATACTTGAATACTTAGGTTAGGCTGACTTTGCCCTGTTAAAATCCAACGAGGTTTTCTTTGCCAAGACTGAGGTAAGCTCCACATAAAACTTCATATGTGATGAGTTATCTTTCTAATTCCTTTTAAGAATTGTGTTCTCTTGCAATGAATTACTCACATAAAAGCACTTGCTAAACCATGTCTAGACTGCAAAGACCTGGATTTGACTGAATCTAATTAAAGCAATGGTGGCTTGCAGGTGAGGATGTAACTGCAGTATAGTATCCTAGCTTTTGCTAGAAAGAGATTGGCCTTAGCTGAGATGGTTTTGACTTGCACGCAGAGGTAAATTAAAGTTAGATAGCTGAAATGGTACTTCTCACCACCTGCTTAGCCTGCCTCTCAGCAAGAGTACCTGCCCACAGCAGGATGCCTGAACAGCTCAGGTAGATGTGGTTTCAGCACAGTGTCGTGAGAAAAATTTAAATAAATTTCCTGCTGGCTTTGGAGAACTAGGAGAACAATTCTGCAGAGTTATCAGGAAGCTTCTGACTGTACTGTGGAGATATGAGGCTTCTTAAAATATCCCTGCTAGAAATACTGGTTTGGATACTGGAGGTTAAATGTGCTCAGTGCACAGCTCTAACTGGTCCATGCCAGCTGACCACTCTCCTGACAAAGCTTGTGAGTTCATCGTCCCATCTGTGCCCATCGCCTCATCTTGACCACTTAAGCCAGGTTGATTACCAGCCGCCTATTGATTAAGAGGGATTAGGGGAGGCCTGGATATCTAACACAACTGGTTTCTCCCAGTTCTGAACAAGTCGCTGGAGTGGAAGTTGTGAGCTGCCTGTGGGTCCCTCCTGGGAGATGTTCAGGGTAGTTTTTACTGCAGTATGAAGAAGCACGATGTAACTCCTGGCTTCTGGTAGTCTTACCTCACGGCCTTGAAAGTTTGCCCAGACGTGTCTGTGAAGCATCTCGCATCTCAGCTGTTTTCATGCTTTTGCTATTCCTCTGTCTCGACTCTCCGGACTCCTTTTATTTCATGTAACTTTTCCATCTAGCACATGCTTTGTTTGCTGCCCATCAAGTCATGCCTGCTCCTTCTCTTTCACCCTGCCCCTGAATGCTTGCTCTGTTTATTCAGACTCTCTAAGACGATACAGAAAAGGGGGTAACAAGAAGAAAATGGAAGAAATAAAAGGGAGAAGTGAAAGAGCTGTCCCTGACAGAATTCAGGCTCCTCTGCCTAATCTGACAAGTAAAACTTTTTCTTGAAAATCTGTCTTTCCCTTTGCATTTTCAGCCTGTCATCAAATTTCTGTTAGTTTTGAACTTTGTCTCAAGGGGCTATTGCAGGAGCAGAAGTGATGAGCCAGCTGTGCAGTTCCTTTTCTCCTCATTGCAAGGGGCGGGGGGGGGGGGGGGGGGGGGGGCGGGGAAGATATAGCTGCCTCACACTGTAACACAGCAGCAGTGGGCAACTACCGCGACTTTTCAGGCTGCTGCAGTCTTACAAGATGTTCTACTTTGGAAATGGAAAAAAGAAGACATACTGGGCTATTCTTGGTACCAAGCTCAAGCTTCAGCATTGCAAAGAAAATTTATGCGTATCTAATAAAAGATACACATGCTACTTCATGGCAGTTTGCAGAGAGGAAACTTTTTCTGGCAAGGAACATTGGCCTGAATCTTGTCTTATCTGTGGATGTCCGAGAACTTGCATTTTTGTCATCTTCTCAGAAATAGAATAGAATCCAACCTGGGATAAACCACATAGTGGCCAGGGATCACAACACGCAAATGCTTTGAGGTGCCACAGGTACTTTTGTGACTAGTCTCCAGTCCCGGGTGTTTGCAGCTGGGTAGCGTGGGCTGTGTACTAACCCCCTCGCTGCCCTCCCCTCTGACCAGGGGCTGTGACCAGCTGAGCCTGCGGCACAAAGGATGTGCTTGCTCTGCTGGCTGCTCTCTTAAGCTTTCTGCAGGAATCTGGTATTTTCTTAGCTGTGAACACTCTTCTAGCCTTATTTACGCATGGTTTTTTTTGAACTGACCTTTTGATTCCCTTTCACTGTTAACCTGTTAATTGAGAGCTGGTTGTTACAGGGCTGCTTACATTCTGGGGGAAGAATAGCCACAACTTGTGTTGTACATTCCTGTACGAATTATGTTTTTGTTACTGCAGGAAAAAACCTGTTGTGCTTCATGACTGGCTTATAATTCATCTTGGATGTCCCGATCGGGACTGAAGTCGGATGAGGTGAACGATGGTCAGTGCTGATGTTGCTGTCTTGCTAGACTGAGATGCTGAGCTTCTCTCTGATCTAGGAAGTCTCCACTATCTCCATCCATTTCCTTGATTGTTTTTTGAAAACTTCATTTTAAGTCATGGTTTAATTTGTTTGAAGGGGAGAGACCCTTCTTACTTTCACCTTGCTGGCTATCTGGAGTGACAGAAATTGCATGAGACACTGGATGTTTTTTTTGTAGATGATTTTCTCTTCCGTGTGTCTCTGGCATTCATCAGTCCTGTTTATGATGGAAGTTGTGGGTCATTGAGATATTTTAACTCCTGACCTAATAGCATGTGAGTGTTTCCTCTGCTCTTGCCTGGTTTGCTCGGTTCCCTGTTTGGTCAGCAGCTGGGGAGCTGCTGGAAGCTTGGCTGGAGATGGGATGGCCTTGGCTCCAGGTTGCACACAGAGCTGGCTTGTTGCTGTCGTTAGCCTTGTCTGCCGACCGATGTGGCTGGCAGGCTTAGCAGGAGGCTGCAAAGTTAAAATGCTATCGGTGCTCTCGGCCCACAGGCAGGGCTGGATGGCGAAGTCCGTCAGGCTTATGGAGGGAGAAGGGTGATGTGGGTGCATGCCGTGCACTGGGAAAAGGAAAGCAGGCTGAGCCTGTGGTGGAGGCTGCCTGCTGCAGAGCTGTACTGTCCTTGTACCTGTGTTCCCTTATGTTTGCTGAAGTGTAACTGTGAACAGCTATTTCTGATTTGTACATCTTTCTTTAGTGTTCCTTTTAACCCTGATTTTTCCTTCAAGTTGCCAGTTACTTATAACACCTAATTCCAATTTAATTACTTTTTTTTGTGTCTGGGGATTGTACATTATTTGCATCACAACAGAGCCCCATGAGAGACTTGGAGTAATGTCAGCTCTGGATCTGGCTTAGGCAGTTCAAAGCCAGGCATGAGTTCTATCAAGTTGATCCCTTTGTGCTGCTAAGTTGGAAGACGCTGATCCAGTTGGAAGTAGGCAGGTGGCAGGTGAAGCAGCACATCTGAGTGTTGCCTGGCCACTAAAACTTGTTTTAATGAGAAATAATAGAAGAGTAACAAGCCTGTCACAGGGAGAAGTTTTAGGGGTTTGGTTTTTTGCCGCCTGCAGTAAAAATAAGTCAATAAACATAAAGAGCATCTCAGAGGTTAGTCAGTCACTTCTCTTTGGCTTGTGTATTATGGCTTGTTCATTTAACAAGATTGTAGAATCAGTTTCTCAAAGCCTGGTAATAAAACACATCAGTTAAAATGAGAATGGAGACTGGAAGAAACTACTTAGTTCTGTGGACTGTTTCTTTCAACACCTTGAATTAATAATGTTTTTTGAATTAAGAGTTCATCATACCAGAACTATGTAGCAAGTTATGCTTCTAATCAGCTTCGCCCCAAGCTGCATTTCTTTTTAATTGCCAAGTGCTATATTTGCTAATAGAAACACAGGAAAATATGAATATATCTGTACTGAGAGACTATCTGAGGGAGGATGTTGAAAGCAGTCTGCTAGCATCAGGTTTTTTGTGGGTTGTTTTGGGGTTTTTTTGGGGGGTTGCAAGTAAGTGTGTGAATGCTTTATTTTAAACAGAACAAAAGGAGATGGCTATTAAACCTCAGCTCTGCCTTCGCTTTTCCCAGCTGCTGTCTCAGATCTTTGTTAAGCTCACTTCTTGTTTCTCTCTCTCACCCAGCTCAAGCCCAAAGGTCGCAAGGGGGTCATTGCATTTGGAGATCTGTCAGTGCCTAAGCATCCTTTGGAGAGCAAAGTAAAGAAAAAACCATCTCCTCTCACCCCCCCTGGTTGTAGTACATCCAACAGGTTCTGCTGTACTTTGGCGCTGTCAAAGTGTCCTGCAGCTGCTTTCCTGTTCATGAGTTTTGATGGATCCCTGTTCTGTCAGCTTGCATCAGATAGGTAGCAAGAGAAGGAATCGCTTCTCCAGAAGGAACTTCTCACATGCTGTGAATGCAAATGGACCATTTGCTCCCCTCCCACCACCTAAATCTTTCCTCTCTGTCTGTGTGGGATTTAGTGCCAGCTCACAACACAAGGGCGACAGCTGGTTGGTGTCCAAAGTCCTTTGTGCTGTTTCAACTTGAATCAGGAAATGATTTGTCAGAGGATCAAAGCGCTCTTGGGTGAATTAACTTTTTTTTTGCCAAACCATGGGTTTGATGCAGATGTAAATATTGTCTGATCTTTATAGGGACTACCAGTGCTCCTGACACAGGAGTGATTTCTGGCTATCACCCATATCATAGAATCGTTTAGGTTGGAAAAGACCTTTAAGATCATCAAGTCCAACTGTTAATTAACCATCCAACCATCATATTGGGGTTGGCACAGTTAAATTCATGAAGCAGCCTGCATTGACTGTTAGGGATCAGGTTTGGAAATAAGACCAGGTGTGCCAGTAGTTGCATGCAGATGGGCAGGAGAAGGTCTTCTAGCTTATCCCCTGATACAACTCTTAAACCAGGAAACAAGCTTCCAGTGTTGGCAGTGACTTGTCTTTTTGCCTTCTCTTCTGCTGCTGTTTCTGAAAGACAGTTGCATGTCACTTGGCACTGCCTCAGCCTTTGGAGGCTTTGTGAGGCTATGAAGATATGACTTCACCCCTGCATGGCTCTCTGGCATGCTTGTGCCAATGGCAGGGCTTAGGAGCACTCATTGCACAATGCAAATACGTGGTAGGGTAAGACCCTTGGGCAGGACTTCGCAGCGTGCACAGCTTGTGTGTGTGTTTGTAAATATTTTATTGGAAATACCACGCTGTGGAAGAAGAGTGAGAGAAGGGGCGAGATCCTGTGCTTGGGATTCCCTCTTTCGCTGGCAGGCAGGTGGGGTGTTGCTGTAGGGGCAGGTGTGTATGTGCCCGTGCAGGCAGCAGCACTGGTGGGAGAAGCGTGAGCTGCAGGCACAGATGGAGGTGGTTGGAGGCTGTGCGCTGCGAGCAAACGAAGCTGAATGAGGTCGTGTTGGTGCATGGGAGGAAGGTGTGGTGATGGTGGTGGGGGGGTCAGGGTGGAAGGCAGTGAGGTGCTGGCTGGATAACATCACCTTTCAGCAGCTGTTTGAGCAAAGCTTGCTGGGGGATGCTGCCTTTTGTCCATGCCAGGACATAGCTCTGGATGACTATTCAAGACAGCAGTCCCAGTATTTATGAAGGCCTGACACCTTGTCTTCAATATGTAGGAAAAGGGTGATTTTTTTTCTTTAAAAAATACTTCATTTGGGTGAAATACACCCAAAACTGAAGTTTTTCCCCTGGTCTCTGGTTTGAAGCGCTGTGTTTGTCGGTCACCCTAAAGTAATTCCCATCCCCGTACATGCACACACACCCTTTCTGGGCAGGAGGGCCAGGCCCCGCTCTCCAGAAGTGGATGGGTCATGTGCTGCATGGTGGTCCAGCTGTCTACCATCTGCTGGTATCTATCAGGTATCTGCAGGTGCCTGAGTGGGCAGAACCTTCCCTTGAGAGGACACCTCTTCTTGACTTGCAGCTTAGTCTCTTCATGCACGGAAATCTGGGATGGCAGCAAGACCACAGCCCTGCTCTGCTGCCTGCAGAGCCTTTGGGGATGTGAAAGGCTTGTGCTGCAGGACTGCCTAGTTGCAAGCAGGTGGGGTTTGTGCTCTGGAGAGTGGGGAAGAAGATTGCTGGTATGTGCTCTGGAGAGTGGGGAAGAAGATTGCTGGTACATGGTGAACTCTGGGCTATTGAGTTAGTATTTGTCTGGTACACCCGAGGGCAAAGTCGTAAGGAGCGGATAGTGTCAGGATGCCTGACTGATAGGAGCAGAGTTGGATTGAGGCACACAGAAAAGACTTGAATTGAGCTGTTAATCAGTAACAAACTGAATCATCCTGCAACAGCTTGCGATGCCAAGTAGAGATGTACACAGTATAAAAGGAAGGAATGTGCACAAGTGTGGTTATTCTGAGTAGGGAAGGACTCGCCCTCGCTTTTACACTTGAAAAAGGACATTTTATTGCTTTTGAGAAGGAGCTACAGGGTTTAGTAGGAAATGTGTCCCTATGCATTTTGTTTTCTGTCCCATTCTTCAGATCTGATAGCATTGGTGTGAAATGCTCAGTAATCACCCAGAGGATAGCTGTGTAATTCCTGCTTACCTAGTCTGGGTTCTGGCCACCAGCATTCCTGATCCAGCCTGTCTGCACCTGCAGGGTCCTCTGGCTGACCTCTTCTAGGTTACCTGCCCAAAGAAGGGCTTGAAGCCAGTCAGTTCGTCAGAGAGGAGCTTGTACATGGGAACTGATTAACCTACAGTAGTGTGTCCTACAGTGGAGGATTTCTGATTTAAAAAGAAAAAAACAAAACAAACAGTATTCCCATTGTTTGCCTAGAGCAAAATCTGGTATGTTTAAGAAAGTATCTGGTCCTTGACATTTCCATTCTTTTGCTCTTGGCTCCGAATTGCACACCTGAGATTGAACTGCAGGTGTCTTCAGATTCAAACCAAGTAAAACATTCTTGCTTCTCAGATTTCAATGAAATTTGTGAGCTGTGGTAAGGCCAGAAACTATAATCCTTTTTTTCAGGGGAAGATATGTGGCTGAGATTGCTGGGTGGGTAGAAAGAAAAGCAGTTTCAGGATGGGGACAAAGGAACGGGAAATTGATGTGAGAAAACACAGCTGGCTAGGCTGCACATCTGCTGTGCATTCAGCGTGCACTCTGTGTGCCCAGGAGGTGATAACACAGTAAAAAAAATCCCTTCCGTTGCCTGTGTTTGTCCGGTTGGCCTGTTTCTCACTTGTACCCATGCAGTGTGAAGAGGTGGTCTTGGTGCTCCCATTTTGCCCTGGGTAGAAGCAGGTAGTGAATAGAAATAGTGCCGGGAGCATTTAAACATAACTAGAAAAGAGTGATTGATAAGTTTAGAGGTACTTCGGGTGTTGCACAAGTTTATAGCTTGTCCTGCCTCATCAAAAAACCAAAATACTAATTTAAATAACTCCATGCTTTGTGTCCTAGCTAAAAGGAGGGACATCACAGTCATAAATAGAGTGAGAAGGATGAAAGTTGTTTGGATTATTGAGCTTTTGTGCCTGTAGGTGGATTTGTTCTTCAAAGTTTTAATGATTGTGATGTCCCTTTGGCACTCCAAAAGGCTAGAGCTGAGCTGCAGGTGTTTCAGATGATACTTGACTTACGGCTGTATCTGCCTACTGACAGCCAGGAGTTTAACTCTTGATGTTGGGACTTCTCCTCTTGTTTGTATTGTGATAGCACTAGCTGAGCAGCCTTGCTAGGCAAACAGACTATTGCTGGTCGCAGAAAGCTTGAGTATGCTGAAATCTCTTTGTGGGGTCCATTAGTGTTTTTCCATTATTCCTTCTGTCTGACTCATCTCTTGTCTTAGTGCTATTTCTAAATAGCTTTTTCTAGCCTTTGATCCAGGTTAACTGAGCACCTAAGACAACAGAGTCCTGCTCCCTTAGCTTTAAAGTGCTTTAGCTGCCTGTGTCTTAAACTGGCACGTCACCTGCACTCTGCATTCTGGTCCTGCCCTTAGAGCGAGACATTTCTACCCTGTTGCAGCTTATTCAGAGATAGTTTATTTCGGGGAAACTTGTTCACCTAAGAGATGATGCGAGGACTCTTCCTCATGTAAAGTCATCCTTTTGAAAGCATCTATGCCTGTGGCATGCTGACCTCTCATCAAAATTGCTGCGCAACATAGGTTGGTGCTCTGAAAATTAACCAGGCTTAAAATAATGTAGGCAAGAGTGATGCTGCTTTTCTTTCATCTTTTCTCACTGCTGATAGGGAAAATGTTACAAACTGATCTTGTGAGATGATTGTGTCTGTTTTAACGGCATTTTCCAGAACGAATCAAGCCTCTTTCTTAAAATGCTATCAAGTGCCTGTTCCTAGATAAGCAGGTACTTTGCAGCTATAAGCATTGCAGTGCCTGGGTGAGGAGGACTTAATTAGTAGACTGCTTGCTAGCTGGTGTCCTCTTTCACTCTTCTCAGATTGCAAAGGGTAAGAATGAGGAGAAAAAACTCGTCTGATGATCTCTTTTCATGGCTTGATCCTGGCCATCCTGAGGCTATTTATGCCAAGCACGCTGAGTGGGGTTCAGTTTAAATTTTCACCGGCTGTTCTCATGGAGCCCAGGGCCTTTGCAGAGCAGGGCAGTGTCCGTCACCTCCTCGCCTGCCCACGCATCTCCCTTCCCCTGGAGCAGTCTCTGCCGGTCACTCTGCTGAGACAGACGCGCTGTGGGAGGAGGCCATGGCCACTTTGGCACGAACGGCAAGAACCAGCATTGTCACTGCAGGCTGCAGGTTTGCTTGTGCTCCTCAGGTTCCACCAAGGATTTACTGTCATGTGGCTCAAGGGGAAAAAAAACCCAACACCTTTCCCCCAAACCCTCCCTCTCTCTGCCTAGCACTTCACTGTCAGAGCAAGAAGTAGCCTTTCTCTCAGCTTTATTTTGTTCATTAACCATTGCTCTAAGAAAGCAGTTTTTTATTTGTTACTGTTTTGATAGGGTATGGGTATTTTTTGAGATTAAAACATGGAAGTAAATCTGTAAACTTGCAAAAATGAAATTTCTGCGACTACCTTGAGAAGAAAAAAATTTCACTTAACAGTTGCATAGAAACTATTTTGGGGCAGTCTTAGAGTGTATATGTAGACTCTCCCTTTCTCCCCTGAAACTTGTTGGTCCTATTGTTAGAGAAGGCTTTTGTTGATAGTACAGATATATTAGCATTGTAGCAGGACACATACAAGCTGCTACTCTTGACCCCCGAGGTTTCTGTGGAAGGTCACAATGGAGAGGCTGGAATTCCTGGGGTAATCACACTGAAGCAGAATACCCATGCTGGTTTTCCCAAAAGATTAACAGAATGATACTGCATGGCTTTGAAATGTGATCTCGGAGCATCTACCTCTTCAGGACAGTTTCTTTCATGTTTAACATATGCACGGATTTTGTGTATTTTTAAACCACGTAATTATTACTCATTGGAATAAAATCTCAATGATAGTTTATCACACTGGTTGTCTTCTACTGCCTTTGTCTCACCAGACACTTTCAGTGCCCTCCTGTGGAGTATCAGTGAAGAGGAAGCCTTTGTTTCCCTGGTTTTCTGAAGGGAATGTTTTGGGGTGACTAAGCTGCACCTATTATGCGGTTGCTGAAATGTACAGTAAGGTACAGCTTCTCTACAGGTTCGAAAAATAAACAAATACATTAAAAAGTTGCCCAGTGGTTAGGCTTGGTAGTTGCAATTCTGCAGGAATCTTTGCAGTTTAAGCTGAAGGTGCTGACATTGCTGTTTTAGGACTTTGGGAAAAGCATCCCAGAGAGAGCTGTGAGCCTTTCCCTCCTTACAGATTGGCTCACACAGCAAGTAGCTCCTTGGCTCCAATCCAGCCATGCTGTGAAATGTGGTATGAAAGTATCTGCTACATTGTGAGCAACTGGTTTATTAATTATGGGCCCTGGCATGGTCAACACAGCTGGCACCTTTTGTAGATGCCCGTGTTTCATACAGTGTCTGTGGTTTTCTTTATGCTCTTGGTCTGCGGTGGTGTCAAGAGTACACCAGGATGACTTGGCATTGCCCAAGGTACTTGGTGCTCAGAGCACTTCCAAACTGGACTGCACCTCCAGGGAAAAGATGAACATACCTGATTCTCACTGCTGATTTCTCCCCAGAGCAGTCTAGTCTCCAATCCTTCTGGAAACAGTCTCTTGTTATTAATGATACAAGGCACTTTGTTCCTTTCTCTCAGAAGTTAAGCACTGATAAGGAGGATTGGAAACTTGTTTATGCACCTGAATTTCCCCACCTCCCTTTTCCCTCAAACCCTTGTGTATCTATAGACAAGCTATAGATTACAGCATTTTTTTGGATGGAAGCCCTCTATAATATTGTTTTCTTTATGTCACTGTTGATGAAAGCATCATGAAGACAGTCACTGTAGGGCAGAGGGGGAGGTGTTCGCATTGCTAGTGGGTACTCCAGATGTTTATGTAATGTGCCTAAGCTTGCAGTGGAATACAAAATATTTGTGAAAGGCCCCCAGGTCTATCCAGGGATAAGCTATTTGTCTAGGTTTTCTGAACAAAGCAGGAGAAAGAGCTTAACTGACAAGCCCTAATTAGCTCTGTGCTCTAAACTCTTTCCCAGGAGAATGACTTGGGGAAGGTTGTTATCAAACCACTTATAAATTGAAATCTTAAAACTATAGTGTTGACTTTTCCCTTCTCTTGTGTTTACTGGAAAAGCAAATACTGGAAAAGACTTGAGAAATTCCTGCTCTTACCTAGTGACAATTAAATGATTCCAAGCAGGGTTTGATGCAAACTCAGATCTTTGCTCTGTAGCAGTTTCTGTGCTGAAATGCACATCAATTTTCCTCTCTTTTCACCACAGACCACTCTTGTTTGACTTAAAGTATTTTCATCACATAGCCCAGACATTCTGAATAGATACTTTAGGTAAGGCTTAAGAGGGTTGCTCTGTCATCTTTTAATTGATTTTTAGGTTATATGGAAGAGGGAGAGGAACTTCAAAATCAAGCTGCCCACAGTTTTCAGAAGTCTAAGAAAGTGTGCAAGATTTAATCAGTGAATAAACCACTATTTGTAAAAGCAGGTTTAAAACTAACCAAAAAAAAATCTCCAGCAAGTTCTGCTTATATTGTCTTAATAACTTGACACTGACCAATTTTCATATCTTGAGATTTCAGATACATGTGGAAAAAGTTTGCTCTTAAGTTTTTACTTTTTTTCTATGGTCATCGTGGCAACTCAGGTTCCCTGACATACATGGTTATCTGGCATAAAGGAGAAACACAGATCTCGGAAACTGCAAAATCTGACTTACATATATCGAGAGGTACTTCACTATATGCATTGCCACAATATTCAAAGGTTTTGAAAATATATAATGAAGGTGAAGAGATGGAGGGAGTTGGGCCCCTTTAAGTACATACCAGAAGAACTATTCTAGAATTTTTCATGTATCTCTGCTGGATCAGTGTTCCAGATGTGTGCATTGTCCCTAGTGCATGGGGAATTAGCTGAAATAAATACCGTGTTCCACATCTATTTGTGGCAAGCACCAGGAATGAAATGGACTGGATCAATAACACTGGAAGCGTTTCATTTTGGAAAGGGGACAAGCAAGTTAGTTGCCCAGAACAGTAACATGTGGATGTTGGTATCAAAATAAGTTGAGGGGCAACTGGGATCACAGTGCACAACTATAGATGTTGCTGCATCTCACTTGGTCAGGAGTGTGGCTAGGTCTTGAGTTTGAGGAATAGGAGAACTTAATGTAACAGGAGAAGACTGTAGTTAGAGATGTGTACACAGTTCTTCTGTCTTTGGGAACCACAGTTGCTCCTTGTTACAAAAAAATTGCATTTTGTGTTGTCTTCTAGCTTTAAAAGTTTTGAAAGTGGTGTGTATGCTGCTAGGCTCCAGCTGTGAATATTGGCTTGCGGTGTTTCATTGTCTTCTGGTTCTGCCACCCAAAACTCAAAAGGTGAATGGCTACACACAGAGAACGCTCTGTATGCTTGGTGTGAAAGGGATATTGCCGTAAGCGTAAGCAGCTGTGATGTGAGCTGGGGTTGCCGGTTGAGCTAGGAGGAAGCATGGCCTCTTCTTTTCAATCACCTGCCCCATTTGTCCTTGCAGTGGTGTTTTCAACCCCACCAGCCCTATGGATGGACTGCTTATGCTACAGCTCCTTGGTGTGATGGAGGCATGTGGTTGTGCTGAGGAGCAGGCAGCACCGCACAGGTGTGCGAGAGGCATCACTGTGCGGGAACTGGTGGATGATGAGTGACGGGATGCGGCTGGTGCCCCGGCAGGCATCCTCAGAAGTGCTGCATGAAGGGGTGCGTGGGGTCGGGGGAGAACAAAGTGACACTACATTGTCAGTGGTGGGGAAGAAAGCTGAAAACCCCTGGTGTAGCCCACTGTTGTCTGGGATTTGAGCTGGCAGCACTGTCGTCGTATCTTTGTAAGATATGCACAGCTTAAGTCCAAAGAAAATGTCTCTTGCCCTAAAAAATTCTGTTCGCTCAGGGCCTTGTGAAAAATTTTCTTAATTGACGGTTTGCACATAATCTAAGCCTGGAGTGTCAGTGTGACTTTTCCATTCATATTTGTTCACGGATGAAAGAATGTGTGGCAAATACCCAGCATAATTATGCATGTTTCTAATGTTTCAGCTTGTATAATACCGCCCACCTTCCCAGAGAGGTCAAGTTACTGTTTCAGGCATTGCAGTTCAATGATGTACCGTGTGCTAGAGAGAAACAGTGGACTAACAGCCCTGTAAGTTCAGTCTTTTTTTTTTGGCTTTTTCATGAAATAGTGAAATCTGATCTGGTTTGTGTCACCGAGTAGGTTATATATCTAAATGGGAGAGTACTTGTGGCTTGAAGTGGTGATTTGTTTTTGAATGTCAGTACTTTAATGTTGAGGAAGTATAAGAGTGTGTGTATACGTGTGCGTGAGAAATCCCTCCGTTGGTATCTCTTTCTGGTGGGCAAACTGCTGCAACAACCCGGATAGTCCTGCACAAATCAACATCTGCTAGGTAGAAGCCATGGCGGGACAACGATTAAGTTGGCGATTTTTCATCCGCCGTGACCCTGAGTACCCGCAAGCAGGCTGAGCCTTCAAGCCGCGGTAATAAAGCAGTGTTGCAAAGCTTGTGCTGGCTTTTTCATCTGCTTTTCCACTCTGTCCTCTCCCTCCCCCGCCTTCTGCTGGCTGCGCTTGCAAATGAGAGTCTGCAACTTTTCAGGCGGAATCGGTTGAGGTCGCTTTGCTCTGTGACCTTCATGTTTTATGGACTGTGTGCATAGAGGGGATTTTTGCAATTTTATATTATTATTTTGGCTGTTCGAGGGAAACACCTCGTTGAAGATCACCCTGTTCACATATGTGTTTCCCCCAGTCTAGTTTGAGAGATTATGTTGTTAGATTACAACCTTAATGTCTGTGAGTGGGAGCCTGAAAATCCAGTGTTTAGTGTGTATATGTATATAGTGCGTGTGTATATATATACATATACACAAACACTCTTGCGTGTGTGTATGTTACTATTATTGTAATGACAGTCTCCCTGCCTATCTTTTGGCCGAAGGGACAGGAATATTGCCATTTGTGTATGCCTTCTTTTGTGGAATTTCTAGTCTGTGCCATTGCTGAATATGCTAGCCGTGATAACAATTTCAATAGAGAAGAACATCCTGACCAGCACCACATGTCTCATGCTTGTCCTCCCCTTGCTAATCTTTCTCGCTTATGCTAGGACCAGCTACTCTCCTGCTTCATTTCTGAGGGACACAGACAAATGTGTTAGTGTGATAGGGCTTGAAATGAAATTGGGGAAAGCTCTTCTATTAAGAGCTAGTGGTGGGACTCTGGAGAATAATCTGTCCTTTCCTTTGGAGGCCACATGCTTGTTTGCTTAATTTTCCTGGTCACTGAATCCCTGGAAATGCTCATTTTTGTCTACCACTCCTTGTCCAAAATGAATTGCCATGTCTAGAATGTGGTACTCTTGAAGGTTTAAGGACATACAGCAGTTATTCTGGATTAGTTTGCTTCACAGGAGGTAAATTCAGAATGACTTTAGCTTTTCTTGTTCAAGATATTGATTCAGAACATCTGATAAGACAGCTGTCATACTTTTTTCTTTTTCCCTTTTGCACAAGGGAAACAGCATTGCTATGACAGTAGTCCTCACTTATATGTGACTATGTTTACACTTTTGAGTATTCCCCTCATTGTAGCCTGCTGTAGTGAGGAACATACTACCCAATAGAACTGTGCAGCTTAGGATTCATCAATTCATTGCATTTTCAAAGCTTTAGGCTGAAAATATGATAGAGGCTTATTCTCATCTTGGTTCAGTACCAGAAATTTCTCAGAGCTATTACAGGAGCATGTGGTGGGTGTTGAGGGTCATTCACAAACGCTGCTGGATTTTGGAGGCTGGTCTATGGAAGTCCTTCCAAAAATCCCATCCCTTAGGAATATAAGCTCTGGAATATCACTAGGGAGATGGTGGTAAGATCTGTTTGAACATCCCAAAGGCAGCTAGGCACCATGCATATAGAAAGCCTGCGCTGCAAAGGCAAGTGACCTGGTCCAAGGTTTGCTTTGGTGCCAGAGGAGCACGTGAGTCCTGTTGTCTTTTTCCTTCCAACTCGAAGCGTCTGCATGTCATGGCCTGTCCCAAAGCAATGGGAGCTTCAGCCTACATACGGAGATGGATATGTATTCCCTAAGATGCAGGTTCTTGGTGTGGTTCTAGAGCATATCAACTGCCTATTTTGTTGTTGTTATCTACAGCTGTGTTACACTCATGAAGATATGTAGTGATGCTTGGCAGCTGGGGAATGTTTTCATTTTCTATGAGGATGGGGAAATAGCACAAAGAAAGAGCAGAGTTTTTACAGAGGTTTGCTTTTGTCACTTGAAATCCAGCAGTTAAGAATTTTGGGGGCCCATCAAGGTTACTAGTGTTTCTGAGCTGCTGTTTCTAGAGATAATGGCAATCAGCTCTGTATCTTTAACTTAATTTTGAAGGTGAAGATTGCTTGATGAAGTGTCTTCTTCCTTTTAAAAGCTGGCAGGCCCCTTTCCCTCCCTTCTTCTGCTTGCCCAGCTTAGATAGGACCAGAGGAGCAAGCAGGTGGCTCTCATCAGGAGCAGTCTGTGTCTATGCACCTGTGTCTTACAGGCAGGTAAGAGGCCATCTGACCTAGGAACCAGGCAAGCAATATAGTGTTTTATGGTCCCTTTCAGTTTCATTCTCCACCTTCCCAGTTCCTTTTCATTTGAAGACAAAAGGATGACCTTCATGCCCTCTCCTAATGTCTGCTCTCCTTAAGGAAGCAAGCAGAGATTTATCACGTGTGTTGTTGCTTGTGAGAGGTGTTTCATGATATGATAGTATAAACAAGCAAAGGATATAACTGGATAAAGGATGTATTACAGGATATAACTGGAGTATTGAGAAAGATTAAATGAAGATGATCTGTAGCTGAGGGTCTTCCCAGTTTTCCTTCTTGCTTGAACCACTTTTAAGTAACTTCACACCAGTGCTTCAGTTGTGACACCCCCTTCTCCCTCCATTCGTTGCATAACATCAAATATCTCAACTAAACTGGCCTTGTAAAGCCCATCCTGCTTTAGAGCCCTAGGAAGTGCATTATGTTTTTAAATCTGGGCTGAGTTTTGGTAACTTAGCCTTGCAGACAGAGAACAAAGAATTAGATCTGGCTGCAAAAGGGGACGTGTGAAAAAGAAGGGTAAAAAATCCCTATAAACAAAACTTAGGTGTGCTAAGGACTTCCCCTCCTCTTACTCTCTGGACATGAGTCCCTATCTATGGTTGATGAAGTCCATGAGCAGTGACTTCCCTGCGGATGGGATAAAAGGCGGCACTGGGTGAGCTCTGGCACTGCAAGTGAATCTTTATCTCTGGCAGCAGCGTCAGTCATCAGAGTGGGTATTTGTGCCGGTTCTTTTCAGGAGTTTGCCCATGCGTGGTTAAAGCTTCGACTGCTGTCTGTCAGCTGAAGATCTCCATTGCAGTGGTGGTTGTGTCACAGCACTGTTTGTCCTGCCAAGCAAAGATCTCCACTCAGAAAGCCCATGGCAAACTCCACAGTTTGTATAGGGAGGGTGCTGGAGGAGGGAGTGGGACATGTATCTGGCCTCTGAGGGCACAGGGAATGGTGAGTCAGTCTCACCTGACCTGACAGCTAAAAGAGTTAAGATTTGGCACATCTGTTTGTATGGCTTGCTGGGTTTTACTGTTTTGTCACAATCTTGACCAGTTTTTGTTGGTTGGAGACTGAAGTGTTTACCTAGATTGTCACTTTTACTGTGTCCAATTCACAAACACTCAGCCTTTGGGTCAAAAAAAAAAAACTAAATGTTTTGAAGGAGACAGCCTTTTATTAGTCAGTCTCTAACTTACATGTGCACCATGTGCCTGTGAAAAAAGTCTTGCTGTTTTTTTAAGCAATCAGGTAGCAAATGTGTATTTTATGACATCTTTCCATTTTTCATGATCTGATGTACTTTGGGTCTAAGTGTGAGAACTGCTGCTTTAACACCTACTTATCAAATGCAATTTTATTTCTCATAAATTAACGATTATGCTTTTTATAGTGGTGTAGGATTTGTATTCATCCGTGCTGGACCTGGCAGACATATTTTAGTACTTGTCCACTCTGAGAGCATGGTTTTGATGCTTCAAGGCTTTTGATAAATGCTGAAGTCTTGAAAAGCCTCAAGAGGGTTTTGATGCTGCTTATTTCATGTGGTTTCTCCCAGTCTCAGTGCAGCGCACTTCATACTAGAGTAACAGTTGTCCCTGTGCTTTTGCCACAATAAACAGCTTACTTGTTGAAACCTGTCACTGGTTTCTGACCGCTGTAGTGCAAACCCTGGACCAAGGTGAAGCTGCCCTTTCTCGCGCTCTGACCTCTGCCTGTGCAAAGGGACTGAAATGTGAGAAGCCAGCCTTGCCCGCCAGGTTCTAGCTGAGCTGCTGTATCCCATTTACCAGCAATGTGAGTCCCCTTGCTAACTCATGCATAAATTCATGGGGCTGTGCTTTGCAGAAGGTCTGCGTTTCTTGAGAGAGGCCATGCGAACAGGATTGTCTTGAAAATGCTTCATTTTTAGATGTGGATTGCTGGGGAGGAAAAAGAGGGGACTGGACAGGGGCTGTTCAGACTCTGAAATTGGCTGTTCTGCCTGGCAGTAAAACACTTTTCCCTGACTTTGGCTTGTTTGTGCCACAGTGAATGACCCTTCTGTGTCTTCCCATCCTGTGTTGTTGGGCAGGCTACAAGGCTATGTTCTGCTGCAGGTTGTATCGCATGTCAGACATTCCCCTTCCCTCTTGCTCTCTGGCTGCTCAAAAAACAGTTCCTATTGGGACAGGCACTTCAAGCTACTGCTGAGTACATTATTCCCTATGGCACGTGTTTTAACAAGTCACAAGAAGCTCAAAGTCCATTTGCAGTACGTGAAGAGCTGGTCTCTGTACCAAGAGGTGGCATCAGGTACAGCAGATAAGGTGTTCTGGCTTTAGCCCAAGACTTGTTTTATCACCTGAATGTTGAAAGGAAAGTTGCTCTGGCAACAATTTAACTTTTTTTAATGTGCTAACAACCACAGCATTATCTGCTATTTAGAACCTACTAACTGGCGAACATTTACACTAGCACTACAGGGTCTCTCCTTGCTCTGCTTTGAGACCAGCTGAGAAATTAAGATGTTGTGGGGTGAATTGCTTCAGGTGATTGGCAGGCAATCATGATTATCATTACACATAGCTCCTCTGGGATGCTCTCCTGGACCATCTCTGCTGGGTGGGACCAAGGAGACTGTCCATACATACACCCTCTCACGTTCCTCCTCCTAGCAGCCTATGATCCTCAGTCATACTGGTTGATTATTTGACTGTTTGTTAAGAATTAGTGCAATGTACAGCTCCATATTGTATGCTGCAGGTCACAGGCTTAAATAAAAGAGTTGTATGACAGCTTCCGAGAGGAAGCACCCCTCCATGGGGGGTTCATCTTTGGTGTAAGACTTCTTTCATGTGAAAGAGACCGCTCTGTGTGTGTGTGTGTGACCGAATGGCACGATACATCGATACATCAGCATGGGGACATTCCCGAAGCAGCAGAGTAGACATGTTACCGTGGCACCCTGCCCAGATTAATTAGTGTCTCTGCAGGGTTAATTAGCATGGTGCTTTGTGCCATGCAGACATAGCCTTAGTTATTTCCTTTAGCAATTACGAGGACTTATGCTAGTGAGGTGTACCGAGATTGAATATTGGTTTTGACTACTTAAAGGCTTTCTGTCAAAAAATTTAGAACATATTCACCAAGAAATAGTGTATTTACCACTGGAAATGTTGCCTTCAAATTCCAATTTATTTTAAAATAATGTCTCCTTCCCAGCAAGAATGTAACTACCCTTCTAGTGCTATGCAGTGCATCTTTAACTGACTTTGAAATGTTTGACACAACATCTGAGGCATATCTCAATAAGTTATCCAGGCATGTCCTTGCAGTTGAAGGGGCTGGTGTTTTTTCAGGCCAGCATAAATTCCTGTTTAGATAAGTGAATCTGGCTGCTGGAGGGAGGTGCATGTGTTGGAGGAGTGTGTGGGAGGAGGTGTTGAACACTATTAAAATGGAAAAGAGGAGAAGATGGAATACGTGTGTCACCCGCCTGTGAAGAGCTTGTCAAGCTAGAATACGCTGTGAAGTATGTAGACTTTCCGTGAAAAATTGGTGAAACCATGTCTTTGGAAATTTAAGAAATACCTGTTGCATAGCAAGCTTTGTTGAAACGTAAAATGTTATCAAGGTTAAAGCTTCCTGTAAAAATGACAACTTTATCAGCAAATGTGCTCCCTTTGTATATGTAATATCTCTGCTTAACTGTTTTACTGTATTTGTTTTCATTTCTGCTTTTCTTTGCTTATACTTAGCACTCTGCTAATCACTGAGTCAGTTTTCTGCCCGGGAATCAATTTAGATTGCCATTTGTGAGACAGTTTAGAAGAACAGTTACTTTTTGGTATGAGATACGTAAATCCATTTTATACAGATTCAAATTTTGCTTACAGTGTTACATATATATTTTTAAATCCCCATTGTATCATAATATTTTCTAATGTTTGATGTTTTTGTTAATACCTGTTAGGTGTGGTTTGTTCTCACCTTAAGGGAAAAAATGGGCATGCAACGTAATGTTTTTTGTTTTGGTTGGGCTTGGATGTGTAGGAGTCAGATGATTGTGTATGCTTGTATGCTGTGATTTGTTTGGGGTAAAAAGCAAAACTGAAGCATTGCTGTGGAAAATGGTAAGGTATGTGATAAATCTTAGCTCCCAAAGGATTTCTGACTTTTGTTCAGTCCTCTTTGAGAAAGAGGAGCAACTCCCACAAAGTTGTCACTAGTTCATCTTGGAGCTCAAGCTGTGTCCTAGTCCTGGCCTTCGGTGTTGCACAGTTACTGTGCTTCCAAACTGATCTGGATCAGGTGTAGGCATAAACACTCCCTTCAGCTGAATTACACAGAGTACCTGGTATAGAGTTTATGCTAGCTGTGGGACAACGTGCGAAGGTGAAATCTGTTGGAGCAAAATTAACCCATGAGAAATACCTGAATGATCGTCACGCCGTGTATTGGGGACATGGCATGGTGGGTATGGTAGTAGGGGTTTGAAAGTCAGTTTTTGTTATGTCCTCGAACAGTGGTCCAGGATATGTAACTGTTGACTGAACAACTTGGAAGATAAAGGCTGAAGTCTTGAAATATTCAGAATTTTTACAGAAAACTGCTGTAACGCTTTATACAGAAGTGTAGAGCAGGAGGTTATATAGAAATATGATGGCTGTGGTACTTCTTATTATCTGTGAATATATAGCTCCAAGGATATAATTGTTTTCTATCATCTCAAGTTTCCTAATGCATTACAGTTTTTAATATTATGTAAATGGGGATACTTGTAATCATCTTGGAATGCACTCCCATTGGAATGCAAGAAAAGCATTTTTGGGGTATCATGAACAGCTAACATGCAATGTAAACAAGTTCATATTTTACATGAATAGCTGAAAGTATAACAAAATGTACTGAAGAAGTGTTAGAGGGGAGAAGAAATTGACTGCCATTACTGTGGGGTAACCTAAGAGCACTCAGTACTATTTTAAAGCTCACCTAAGCTTGGGACTTCTGGATATCGGGTCTTGTAACAGATGTTACATTTATGGTTTATCTTTCCAGTGAGTAAGGTCTCCTGCTTAATCCCCCCTCTGCTGCTCCCACAGACAGACCCTTGTCCTCTCCCTTCAAATGCTACTTGTTATTTTAGTTTATGAAAACAATTAACCCTTAGGAGGCTGTTTTAGGGATTTGTAAACAGTGTAGGATTAGAGCAATATATATATGTAGGTATACTGGTCTGAGACATCCTTTTAGTGCCAGTTTATTTATTAATTTTTAAGAAAAACTCTTTAATTCTTACTTGGAGTGATTCCCTTGTACTCCATTAAGCCCACAACTCTGTAGTTCTACAGACGGGGACAATGATCACTGTGTGTTTTCATACCAAAGCTTTAGAGAAATACTTAATTAAAACCTGGAGGATAAGAAGTGTCTTTTCCCTGAAAATAATCTTCAAAACTCTCTTGAGTAAGAGATAGATATAGATAAATTGTTCTGCCATCCCATCCCTCCCTAGCTGTCAAATGTCACAGCAGCGTTGTTGTGCAACGATTCAACATCAGCACAGCCTCAGGGTGTAGCCGACTTGGACTGTACCTGTGAGTGACTGTGAGGTGGGATGTCTTGGTGCAAAGAATGGTGTCTCTCTATGTGTGTGCCTGTGGTTTTGGGAAGCTTGCTCGTTTGGCGGATTAGACATGCCAAGTGAGTTGGAACTGAAAAACGAGTGCCTACACCTTGGTAACAGAATATCTTAGCTGAATTGCTGTGGAGGAAGAGGCCTGTCTTATGTGCTGTTGTGGTGCAGGCATGAACTTAGCTGCAGTTGGAGTGTCTTTACTCAGTAAGGGTTTAGCATATGTGAGTCCTCGCAAGATCAGAATTTTTTAAAAAGTCTGTTGAGGGAAATGAGACAAACCAGTCTGTAGATCTCTCTCCTTTTACTGCAGTCTGTAAAATACTTGTGTGTGTCTTTCATGTACACCAACATCCTGGCTTACTGCTTAGCTCATGTGGGCTTCTACTGCGTTTCCCACTTCAAACTAGTACCAGGTTACCTTCCTTAAATGCTTACTGTTGTGTTTCTGTAACTGGCATGGCTGGTGTATCCTGACATGCCTGGAGCTTTGTTTCTGTGCATTCACATGGACTGTTGTTTGAACAAAGACAATTTAAACTAGGAAGGCAGTGCACGGTGACATATCTGTTGCAAGACGTGTGCTTTCTTTCCAGGGTGCTCTAACCAAAATATTGCTTCTGCATTTCACCGCGGAAGCAAGAAATAACAGCCTTTCCTATTTGTGATTGTTGGTAACTTCATTATTGTTTAGCACCATGGCTTTACCAGGCATCAGCTGTTTTAAACAGGTCTTATGTTGCCCAACATGTACAATGACTAATTGGTGCTTTTCATTTCTCTTCTTGTAGGATGACTCTCAGGAACCTGAATGTGCTGTCAAATGCTGAAGCATTGAACTAGCTGAATCCTCTGCATTATTTCTGATGTTTAAAAAGGCCTAAAGGGAAGTAGAGGACTGGCACTTCTGTTGCAATGTTTTAAGGTAAGATGTGACTTCTTTTGCAGGGGGCAGAGGGAAGAGAATAGATGTGGTCCCACAGATTGTCTCAGCGCCCCCCCCCCCTCCCCCCCGGCTCTGTAATAAACCATACTAACATGAACTCTTAGACTGGACCCGACTATCAGTATTTGTTAGTTATAACTCAATTCACTGACTCCAATAAAGTAAAAATTGATGCAATGAAGAAACAACTTGGTTTCTTTTTCTACATCACCAATTCTACACTTTTAAGTGCTTGTATACCTTTCCATTAGAATGCCTTAATCCTTCATCTATGTATTATTCATGTTTTACTAGTAAAAAGATTTAGTCTTCAGTCCCTATGGGATGTCAGGCTGAGACAAATTCTTCACCAGGAAAAATGTAGGTAAGAAGCTAAATGCAACTGTAGCTGGAAAAGTGACCATTCTGCTTTGACTAGAGCTGCTGCTGACGTCGTTTTCATTAATTAATTAATTACCTATATTTTGTACCCATCTTTTGGATTCCTAGCTGGATTGTCTGCTGCACTGTAGTGCTGCTGCTGCTTTTTCTCAGCAGCACAGTACACCAGCCACAGACCAGACCAACGGAGGGTAAGTTTGTGCAATGCCCAGTGCACACCATGGCCTTTTCTTGCTGCAGAGTTGTTTCGGTGACGAGGGACTCGGTGTAAGCACCGCAGCTGGACAGGGCTGTATAGAAATGTTGCTGTGCAAAGACACAAATCAGGTTAAGAGCAACACCAAAGGGAGGGCCCGAATTAAATCTGTAATAAAAGAAACCCAGATGGGTAATCCCCATGTAAATGCTCTCTTTGTTGCCGACTCCTGAATTCCCTCAGGTTTGACAGCTGCTGTTTGAAGTGGCAGCTGACTGCTATTTTTATTTACTTTTGGTGACTGTCACTGCCCACCTTGTTATGTGTGCTGCAGGTTTGGATGAGAGCTAAGACACACCTAAAACTGAACTCATCTCTTGAAGAGCAAAGATTTAGTCTCTTGGTCATTCTGACTATTTAGGATAGCTCACTGCAGATTAACTTGTCCTGTGCTGCTTTTAATGCTTTAATCAGAGTGAAACCAAGTGGTGGGGGACAGCTTGTTTGGCTTTTGAGTGTGGAGCAAATCTTGTGCTTACAGACGTGGCCTTGAATTACCGACAGCTCTTGGGACAGGTAGAGGGCTACTGAATCTAGTGATCCCAAAGATGCAGGGGCACCAACTGTTTTTCCCAAACTGCGAAACTCAGTAAGGGTGGAAGAGCAGATCGCCTGCCTTTCTTCATTACTCTCTGAACTTGCCATTTAGATGGGGCGTGTGGGTGTGCACGTGCATGCACCCAGACTCCACTGACTCTCCCTTTGGCTCTCTTGCGCAAAACTCAGTTCAGAGAGGGGGCAGAGGGTGCTGCAATGCACCTGTGGCAAGCTGCCATGACCGGGAAGCCTGCCTGCACTTTACACAGCAGACCTCACGCCAGCACATTTCAAATCGGCCCTGGGCTCTTGCTCGTGGAGCGGTGCCTGTCCCTCCTTGCAGGATGCTGTTCTTCACTTGGGCATATCAGGGCTTTTGCTCTTCTAGAGCTCCTTCTTTTCACTGGGAAAAGCATTTGTACGTGAATTTTGTCTTTTCTGGTGGCAGAGAAGTGTTTTGTACAGGAGTTGGGGGAAAGCAGCCACAACTGCTTCTGGGGCCCAAGGCAGGACTGTAGCTGGCAGGGAGGAGAAATGCTTAGAAAAGGCTAAATAAGGAAACTTATCACTGTGACTAGGCTTGTCCCAGTTCCTGCGTGGCTGTGTGCCACTGCCATGTCCTGGCTATAGAAGCGTGCACCCTCAGCCATGCATGGGCTTCTAAGTGAAGGAAATGTGGATATATGCATAGAGACCCTCAGATTGCCCTTGCAGGTCAACAGACCTGGACTGCCCGGTGCACTGCGGCAGGTGTCAGTAAACTAGTGTAGTCATGGCCTGGATGTCTGGCGGGGTGCATGGGTGGCCATGCAAGGTACGGGGTGGGCGAAGAGGGCAGGAGGCTGTAAGGAAACACATGCGGACAGAGAGGAAGAGTACGATTGCAGAAAGGCTGGAAAACCCAGAACAGACTTGTATCTGCTGTCAGGGAGCCAAAGTAGTGGTGACTGCTGACTGTCTGGTGGCTCCTCAGAAAGCACAGGAGTATCATGTACAGTCGCTAAGAAATGGACAGTAAAGGCAGCTCCTATGTCAGCGCTCATCACAAGGCTGTGGCTACAGAGAGGAGCAAGATGAAGAGATGGGCTTCTCAGATGCTTTGAATTTAAGTACTCCTCATGTTATATATATATACATACATATCTTCTTTGCATATTCTTACACCAAGTGCCATGGCAAACTGTCCTGCTGTATATTGGAGTAGTGCTGGGCTGTAACTTGGTGTTACAGAGGACAGGGAAGTACAGGCATTAATGGCAATAGCCATCACTATATAGAGGTACTACAAATTAAATGTCGGTACACTAGGGCTACTAATTTAGCAAGTCTTTGAAGAAGTGGTCTCAATTTTTCTTCATAAAATACAGTGTTTGAAGATCATGTGTGCCCATGATGGCATGTAACACAATAGCATTTCATTGTGCTCAAGACATTCTGCATTTGTACAGATAACTGCTAACTTTGAAATACTAATGTGACCACCTCAGTGCTCTTTGCCTCTGAGTTACAAAGCCAGCATCCCACAGGAGTGACATGCTCCATGGAGAGGCCCCAAGAGCATTTGGTGTGTCTCTGAACTTCACCAAATGTGCTCCCTGTGCAGGTCATGAAAGCAGTGAGCTTCTAATTGGATAACAGACTTTGGCAATGTGAGATGAGCAACGGACTTATTAAAATTAATTTCCATTTATAAAGCCACAGTTGCGTCAGTGGGATTGTCTGGAGTTTCTCAAAGCTGTGTCCTGTAGCCTTGATTTAGCCAAGGGGTTTACTGCAATATCATCAGACTTAAAAACAGCATTTTCACTTTTCACAGCAGAAACTCAACCTATTAAATGGAAAAAAACCCCAACCAACCCTCTGAATAAAACCTTGCACTTCTGACGGGTTAAAATACAAATACCCAACAGTTGCTTTCCTTAAGCTGTAGGTTTTTTAGACTTCTGCTTATCTTGAAAATCTTAAAACAGATTTTACAGAAAACATGACTAGATCTCAGTACAACTTCATCTGGGATAGTTTCTGCCTGTAGGACAGAGCAGACAGGTTCTGCTTTCTCAGGGGCGAAGCAGCTTCACCAAAGGCTGGGGGTTGGTTGCTCTGGCACAGCAATGTAGTGAGAAGATTCAGTCAAGTCTGGCTCTTCACTTTCTGAATTTTCAGGGTTTGCTGGAGCAGTTAAATCAGAGTTCTACACACTGATTAGTTGGCTTCAGAGGTCTATGAGATACTTGCATCTGCAAAGGGGATCTGATTTTTGACAAAGCCTGCCTGTTGTAAGTGAAGTTAAACTTTGCTATAGAGTAGTATACACCTTAACTAGAAAATGGAAGGTGTCTGCAAATCCAACTACCACTGATCAGAGTGGGATTTTTTTTCCTCTCCACACCTGCATGATAAACGCAGTCACGTTTTTTTTGATTTGGCCAGATATTTCCACTTGACCAACTTAGAGCAGATGTGCCTTAAGTCCTGTCTCTTGCATCCTTCCTGCTCTTAGCTGTGGTTGTGCTTAAATATGCCACAAAGCTATCAAGCTGCCCAGCCATGCTGTGCTACATCCTCCGCCATCCCACATTGTATGAAAGTAGTTTTTTCCAGGCAGGGATGTCATCTTGTCTATGCCAGTTACCAGAGAGACCTGGAGGGTCCCACATGAAGTGGTGCTCTGGTTACAAAACAGCCGTCACAAACCTCTACTTGCCAGTATTTTTTTTAGAGGGAAGCTGGGCAGCGCAACTGTAAAAGGAACAGCAGTAGGAGTCTGCAATGTGACCCAAACCCACCTGCTGGTGGTGGTGCCATCCATGTTGTGGCTGGTTACACCTGACTCCACACCTGAAACCCAGCTAGTGAGGACCCAGGTGGAGGACCCAGGTGGAGGACCCAGGTGGCATGTTGGCCACTGCCAGAGCAGAGCCTGGATAAAACTGTTGGATGCACAGACCTGGCATCTGCATCCTTTTGCTGCTGGTGGCCAGCTTGTGTGCTCCAAGTTCCTTGATGCTTTCTTGTGCTCCAGGCATTCAAGTGCTGGGACTGCTGTGGTAGGAAGAGGTGGACTGACCGAAAGCAACCAACTTGTGCCATACCACTTCTTGGTTAATTTGGCCTGTGGAAGGGACCCCAACTATCACATATTTACTGGTGCTGTAAAAGTTGCTGAGGAGATTTCAGTATGATAACTAGATCTTTATCTTGATGAAAGCCTTACGTGTGCTTTTCTGATTTATATGACTTGTGAAGAAGGATTAAAAAGTAAGTCTGTTAATCTTTGGAGCTATCTAAATATAAACAAAACCTGTCAAAACCATCTTTGGTTTTTAGCTCTTTTGCTGCCAGAACCTGACCTGTTCAGCACCTCTCAGGATTTTCTGAGACCGACAATCAATTTCTAGTATAGAAAAATAAATTATCGTGCTTCATGTTTTAATCTTAAATTTAGGGTTTTGAGTTGTTGCATGTATATATTTTTTTTCCTTTTTGCTATTTCTCTACGTGTAAGGCACAAGAGTAACTCATCTGTCCTTCTGCTAAATGTACTTCTACTTTTTCAAAGAAGATGCTTTGTCCACTAGGAACTGTGGCTCAGCATGCTAATAAAACTCACTTTATGCCTTTAAAATGTTTATTCAAAGTGGCCTGGCTGGCTTACAGTAGCTGTGTGGGTGGACTGTCCTTGAATTTTGTAGACTTAATTTAGTACTACACAATACACAGTGATGGAAAACAGCTATAAATTGTCTGTGCGCAGCCATGCATTATTGATAAAGGGTAGAATAAGCTCTACAATTTCTTTATTTGATGTTGTTAGTGCAACAGCTGGTTGATTTGTTAAGACTTTTTTTCCCCTATTGGCAGTAAAATAGCTCTTCATTTTGAACTCTGAATTTCCTCCTGAATTTTGATTTGTGTGGGGGAGAAAACTTGCTTTTTCTCCAGTGCTACTAAATCTAATGGAAATGTTTCCACAGAGTAGAAACAAGCTTCGTTTGTGGAAGAGCTAAGCAAACAGTAAGTTTGACTGTATGCAGAAGACATGACTTTTTTAGTTGTCACAAATATTTAGAAATGGAAAATGGAGCACAAAGTGTCATAGTACGTTTAAAAAAAATCCTTTAGTATACATGATTTAGCATATACTTAGAGAAAATGCTTTACAGTGAGTTAGGTGTGCTTTGTAATTTCAGTGTTCCTTCAAAGTTTATGAAAAAATCTCAACAGCCTTAAATCTGTCATACTTTTTTTTTTCCTGTTGACACTTATGATGAGTAGAGAGTCTACTGAATATAATTTGCATATAAAACTGTGCTGTAAACTAAACGGTTCTTTCCCTGTAGTTGAACAAAGGTACAATGAGTTGCTCAACACTGGAAATTAATAAATAAGTAAGTAAAAAAATAAAACCTGCCAGCAAAACTATCAAAGGCTTAATCTTTCCAACAAACGTCCAACACTGAAACTTCTTTTTAAGCTGTAATTTCTGGAATGGTAGCTTCCCACAGGTTGTTGTTCTATTAGAGGCAGAGAGAATGTACAATTTGTGGAAAGCAAATATTGTATTTGAGCATGGAATTGTTTATTTCCCTCTTTTATGTGTGCGCATACATATCCTTTGGTAGAAGCGTTCCAGACCTCTACAGATTTTTTTTCCTTTGTAAAAGTGTTAGGGTAGTGAAAAGTATATAGTTGATCTTCATGAGCTATACTGATGTTTATAATGGTTTCCTATATTCCATGGAGAATTGCTGTGTATTAGTTTAACTTTCCATATATTTACAGCCTTTTAAAGTAAGTAATGAAGTAATTAACCTGGTTGTGTAGTTTCAATCAGGAGGCAGGAAAGACTAACGGGGAAAGGACTAACATGATTGACAGAGGCTTGCTGGAGATTTACATTGAGAATAACTCATTCTTCAAAACTTTTTCATTTTCTGATGGAAATTGTGGGGTAAATCAAATACAGTGGCTATGAATGATTAAAATGCGAAAGTTATGAATTCTTACTGACTTTGTAAATCTCTAACTCCTTCATTGCTAATATAAAATCATTTATCTTAAAAGGGTCTTGGTGCTGTGAGGATTTAAAGGAAAGCTTCGACATCTTGAAGACTATTTCGATATTCAACATCATGAATTTTGTGGCTCGCTTGATGCATGGAAAGCTGTTGTGGAAGGGGAACGGAAGGTTTTCTATAGGCCTTCTGATAGGTCTGCGATAATTCACTTGGTTGGTCAAAGTGGCAAATTTCCCAGTAGTTGAAATGTTTATCCAATTCAGATGTAATACAGGCAACTAAAAATTCTGTGCTGGTTGAAGAGGATACATTTAATTTTATCTTACAGAAAATACAAACAATTGGACATTGACGTTCCTGTGATTTTGTTTTTGGAACAGGTGTGCAGCTGTTTGTGTTTTCATACAGAAGGACAGACTTCAGCCATATTACTACAATTCTGGCTTTGTTACAACCTTCTTCTATTCAGACAGTTTTGGAGTATGAGTGTGTGTGTGTGCGTAATTTTTTCTGAAACAAGTATACTTCAGTAGAGAAATACAATTTTGAAAATTCCTTGTTCCTGATCTTTGTTTAAAAGAGCATCTCTCACTGACATTGCTAGTGGCTGCTGTAATGAGAAACTGTAAGATAAGGAAACATCGCGAAGTACAGTGGGGATGGATTCTCCTTCTCTGCATCTGTGCACTCCACAGGCAGTGCATGGATGAAGTTACTCTGACCTCTTCATTTACCCCCCAGAAGTCAATCAGTAGTCCTGCAAACACAAAAGAGCTTTAACGCAATTTGACGTTTCTTAATTTCTTCATACTAACAAAACATGCCGTAGTCCCAAAAGGTCAAGTGACTTTCAGAAGGTTACCTAGATTAGAAATCTACTGTGCAAGTGATCTGAGTGTTGCTTGCTACCATCCCAAATTCTTTACCCTTGGGAAAGCAGTTGTGGAGAAGGCCTTGAGAGTGGGATGGATGAGGTGGTAAGAAATCAGCTTCACATGACTGATCTCTGCAGGCCATGCTCAAAATACAGGGACACCTGCAGCAAAATCTTTTTCCTATCCCATATAAGTATGGCTTTTAAAAATATGAGGAAAAGAAATGGAACAATATTAATGTTTAATTGTAATCGTATAGAGCTATTTCAGGTGTTGCAGGAATGGCATGATGCAAAAGGACCGGAAAGTAGCTGATTAAAAAATAAATAAATAATTTCATTTTCCCAAGGGAAAACACGAGAGGCTTTTCCTAGCAGTCAGTATAAATGCAAAGTGGTAGGGGAGCAGTGAGGCAGGTGGGCTTGGCTTGTGAACAAAAGTTATCTGACAACCTTTCATTTTTAAAGAACCAATTTTAAGGTGGTATTTCCAGTTCCTTTTCTACTGTGTTAAAATATGATGTTTTTTTTTTTTTTTCTTCTAGGATAGGAATTGAGGGGGGGGGGGGGGGCGGGGCAGGGCATCCTTCGATTATTTTTGAAAGGTACTGCCTAAAATATTCTCTTTTTGAAAGCATAGGGCAGGAGGGTAAAATGTGTGTGGTTGCATCCATCCCCACCCAGGTGTAATGCCAAGTGCTTTGTCTCTGACAAGTTGCAGCATGCCCTATTATAAGGGAAAGAAAACTCCTGTTCTTTCTGTTCTCTCTTCTCTTGGTACAAAAAGATGTATAAAAGTTGTTTGGGTGGGACAAAGTTCAGCAGCCTCTTCCAGGTTTGATCAGTGCTACAAAACCTGTCTTGGTTATAACGCAGATGCCTTGTGCTCTGATTACCTCACTGTTGAAATCTGCAGCGTGGCAGCCTGTTGCCACACAGCCAGGCGAAGCTTTGGGTGGGATCAGTGCTTATGGCAGAACGTAGTTCAGCCTGTCTGCAGTACCAACACCGGTTCTGCCGGCTAGATTGCAGGACATACTCACCCTGTGCATCACAAGGACATCACAGGGACAAAAATCTCTTTTCTTCTCCTTTTTGTTGTTACACTATATTGCCCTCCACTAATTTGAAATGGATAGGGAGGGTAATGAATTACATGCTGATTTTAGCGAACTACCATAACAATGCTGTTGTTTGCCCCGAGGGGTTCTGCAGTGACAGAAACTGATTCTTAATGAGATCGTCTAATGGATTCAGTAGATACCTAGTCCAAACTCACTTTCAGCTGTAAAAGTAATGAAATTTCTGGAAAACTTGCTTTAAGTAGAGCTATGTCCTTGCCTAGTGTCTGTAACCGTGATAACAAATCATGTTTTGTCCTTCTAGAGGCCTCTACGGATTATCTTTCCACAATGAAGTTGGTGAGTCCTTTTTTGCAGAGTGCAGAGCAGTTTTTAACCCTTTTTCTCCCAACAGCCATTTTGGCTGGCAACTCTCATGCAGTTTCCATGAAATGTGGTGTGCCAAGGCATGATACCCATCTGCTATGTATAGCACATGTAGCCTCAGGGTGCTTTCCTGTTCTCCTCCTCTTCCCCCGTTCCTCCTCCCTTTCATGCTGCTCTTAATGAGGTGCTCAGGGATGGCTGCACAGATTTTCCCAGTGTGCGTCAATGCAAACATGGCTAAGCTGTATGCAGTATAAACAAACGTGGTTAGAAATGGCAGAAGAATTGCTGGGTAGGTAGAAACTGAGCTATGTTTTTTGGGAAAATGATTGCGCCTCCGACTAATTACAAAATAATTGAATAAGCAGTTATGTGTTGCTTCACTGCAAACTTTAAGTATCTGAAGTATCATCTGGTTTTTAGTGCTGAAGTTTGCTTTGAAATGGAAAACGGAGTAAATAAGGTTTGGATCCAGCTTGATCCTAAGCTGTTCTTCAAGGTTCCTCCTTCTAGTTTAACCCAGGATATTCTTGTGCACCTGGAATACTGTGCTATAAAAATGCAGACTTTTGTTTATATTGTTTTGTTTGTATTGCTTTATTTATTTTGTGCTAGACAAATCATATTCCTGAAAGCTTTCTGTAGTGTGCCAGTAGGAAAGGCGGTGCTGGCAGGTGAGGTTAAAAAATACAGAATCGGTTGGAGAACTCCGTTTTAAGGGAACATCATGAATGATAGGGCTTAATGTGTCTTATACCCAAGGAATATTTCCCCTCAATAGTTTTGAGGTAAATACTGCTTCTAAGGAGTCACCACCTTGAGATGGAGCCTGTGGTTTACTTGGGAGTAAAATCACAAGTGACTTCAGCAGGATTTGTTCCAGCTTTCTCTGCTTTCTTTGCCTTGGCCTCAAGTGTTTTGACATCTTTTGCTGCTTTACTTCCACACAGAGGCAGCTGATGAGGGACTGCAGCTGCCTCAGTAAAGATGCATCAGCAATGATAAGTTATCTTCCCTGATAAAGAAGGATGCAAGGGAAAGATGCACGCTGTTGCTTCCCAAAGATCAGCGTGAAGGTTCGGGTGCTAACAATGTCATGGGTGTGCGAGGCAGATCTAGGCACAGGCATTTAGGAGTTGTTATAGCTGAATGTATGTGTCAGTCCTCGGGGTGTAAAAGGAACGTTTGTCATTGACTTTGCTGAAAGGCTAATAGCTAGTGTCCTTGAAATTCTCCTCAAAAACCTCAAAGTTAATTCTCTGCGAGGTAAACAGGTAACATTGCATTTTTTTATTTTTCTGAACCAATTTTTAAACTTCAGAATAACTTTAAAAGGGTTGGTGGAAAATACATTTTCAGAGTTGCTAGGATGTGTCCATGATTTCCAAAGGGTAAAAGAGTTCCCATGCCAAATTCAGAAGAGTGGCAAGACATCTCATTTTAAATCTGTCTTCAGCAAAAAATGGATTATTGCCATTGCTCTGGCCAAATTAAAAATTGTAGGAAAGAAGGGAAGTGTTTTCTGCCACGTTACCCCTCGTTTGTGAGTAATGCTACCATCCCAAACTTGTTTCTCTGTCACATCACTTCAAATTAACTGCTCTCTTAGTTTTGCTCCAAATTCTGTAGTATGAAATTAGAGTACCAACTTCCCTCTGCTTTAAAAGGAGAAGAAAAAAAAAAAAAGGTGTGTTTCAGCAGGATTCTTGATGTTTTAAAGAGAAACAGAGATGCCAGGAGACTGCCTTTCGAAGTGAGTAATTGATGGGGTTTCTATTCAGGGAGGAGTTTGGCTTGTTTAGTGTAACTTTGCAGCAGAAATATGCATCTCATTATTTTATGTGTCTATATTTATTTGACTTTTGGCTGTGCATTTTAAGGTGTCTGTAAAATTCCGTTTAGTCATGGCTGAGATCAGACTAAGCAAAGGTTGGACCAGATGATCCTCAAGGTCCCTTCCAACCTGGTATTCTATGATTCTATGATAAGCAGGTAAGCATAGGTTTAAATGCATGATAGTGTAGCTTGGATGAGATGGGTTAACTAGGCTTGGCTTTTAATTGAAAATTTATACAAATATGAATTAGTAATTTATTTAAAACTGAAATCTCATTTGGACAGCACAAGCAATTTTTCTTTATGTTAAAAAGAAGGCGGGCTTACTGAGGCATTGTGTCCTTTGCTAGGTGTCTGAAACAATTTATGATCTATCAGTGGTCACTGCGTAATTGTTTGCTGTGTTGGAAATAGGTTTTCTCTTCAGATAACTAGGAAAAAAAGTGCTCAGAAATTCAAGGAATTTTGAAGGCAAAGGAGTCTTACAAACACAGGCAAACTTGGGGATGTGCATGGGCAATGAACTGTGCTCTAAAGGAATTGAGAGATGAAAAGGAGCTTTCTTCTGCTGGTTCACTCTGCAGCCTCGAGCACCTCTTCTGTATCAGGGTTGGCCCCTCAGAAGAAGAGTATCTGCTTAACTCACGCTAGCCCAGCATTAGCTGTGCTGCTAACCTGCCTGCACAGCATGTTTTGAACACGTAAAGTGTATTTAATTATGTGAAGATTTGTGGATGTGCTTTAGAGATGGGTAGTTGGGTTTTTTTAATTTTGAGATTGCTAGTATATTGAGCAACAAAAGCTCTAAAGCCCAGATTTTGAAAGGAATATCATAAGCATTATTTCAGTTGTGAAGAGCTTCAGAGGTTGACTTTCATGCTTCCTCTTGTGTAGGTGATTAAGGGTTGCCTAATATAGTACTACAACATCTTCTATTCTTGGGTAGAGCACTTCTGAAGTCTCTCTGAGTGTGATGGTACAGATAATTCATTTCAGTCAGATACGAGTGACGACAGCAGTTGTTATCCAGAGAACTCTACACTCTGAATCTTCGTCTCCAAACGCGTGTGCCCTTCATGTAAGACTAATGCATAAACAGTCAGGACCACATAAAAAGGCAACGTGAGAGCCTGTAAAAAGAGAAGACAGGTATGAAGGAAGGATATGTAGGAGATAAAAGGACTTCAGTGAAGACAGCAAGCCACAATACTGTTCCACCTGTGAAGACTTTTTTGATGCAGTGTAAGCCTTGTGATGGCATATGGATCATAGAGGAAAACCAGTCCTCTGGGAAGCTTGAGGATCGTTTTCTATTTTTTTCCTTACAGTACTTGAAATAGAAGATTGAATACACTGAATATCTCAGCAGCAGCTAGCTTGTAAAGAGGCTGAAAAAAGAGATTAAGGATTCGAAAGATAAAAATCTATGTAGCATTTTAATCCCGATAAACATGACCTAGGTCATAGTCCCTTAATCTCCCATTCCAGTAATTTTTTGGGAAAAACAAAGTCAAAAGTAGTTCCTAGTGGTGCAGTATCAGTCTGTGCCTAGGGGGTGGCTTCCCCACATTTCTCTAAATGTTCATTTAATGGGGTTTTTCCCTGCTCCTTGCTCTGTGGAATGATTCTCAGACAAAGGGGGAGAAACAGATTTATTTTTTACTGAGGAGGTATGCAGTTCACCGTAAGTTAAAAAAACCCAAAACAACAACAAAAACCACAACAAAGTATAGCATAGCAAAACGGAGATGACCTTGTCTTCGTGTGAGTTACGAGCAGTGGGGAAGATACCTCCTCAGACAAGGAATGGCTGTCTCTGATCAGGCCAGGGAGGAACTGAAAAAAAGAAAAAAAGTGTTTAAAATTATGAAAGCTATTCAGTTTGTCACTAGTTTGTAAATCCCAAATGTAAGTTATGAGAGTTTCTTGGTAGTAATGATGTCGTTAAAAATAGCGTATAGTAGGGAATGTGTTGATACTCAGTTAATCTGTACAGCCTACAGCTGTTTTTGTGTTTGTAAACCTCAATAATACAATTGGTTGGACTAGAGGAATGAATAACTTTGGAAGGGCAAAATGCTTCATTGAGAACACCAGAACTTTGCAGCAGATTTTATGTGTTGTTTTGCTGCAGATAGTTCCTGCCTCCTCATGAGAGAATTTAGGTTTTAAAAAAAACCAAAACGGGGAAGTAAAAGATTTTTCTATGTTCCGTAAATTTTTCTTCTGTTTTCTCTGTATATTTTATAATCTCTCAGTCTTCCTTGTATTTTCTCTGTTGAGTGCTTTGGAAAGGCCTTCTGATTCAATAATTCTATTTTATTAATATCGCTGCAGCATGATATTTTGCCAATGTTCCCTGTACAGCAGTGAGAAGCGGTGGCTGTAAAATGGATTAACAAGTTAAAGGAGCTGTCATTCAGAGAGCTGTATTAGTACCCTATCTCTCTTAGTACACCGTGTCACAAAACAGATGCAGGAAAGCAATAGATGCAGATTTTAAGCCATCACCTGACATCAGCATTTAGTAAAATTTTTGCTACCTTGGTCATGTGTGGCATTGTCCCCCCACAGCTTCGTGCCGAGCGTTGACTGAGCACCGTCAGCCACGCGTGCTGCAAAGACGGGGCAGCACGGATCTCGGCGGTCAGCCTCGGCTGTGAGCCTCTCAGTGGGGAGGGGGGTGAGTGACCTCGGGTGACAGTGGGACCTTAGCAGATGGCTGGTGATTCACGATTCTTGCAAGGCTGTGTCGTGTTCTCAAACTTGCTAATGAGGCCTAACAGTTGTATATCCCACCCTACTGACAACCTCACAGTTGCCGAGGTTATAAAACATACGGCTTTCTTTAGCACTGGATTTAAAAACTAGAATGGCCTTGCTTTCCCTGTAAATATTTTGCATATGTTTAGAGTCGTGTTTTTGGACAGAGTAGGTATTGCTGTTAAGTGCAGGATTTTAGTGCAGGAAACGCGTGTTTGTATTGCACCATGTTTTTGGAAGAAGCAGATCTTGGGCATGGGGGGTTGCAGGAAGAGGGGAATACTAGAAAAAACTCTTCTTTAGGGAAAATGGAGAAGGCAGGCGTGTGTGTGAATTCTGCATACAGCAGGCTCTCGTTCAGCAGGTTCTTCTTCAGCTGGAGAAGTTTCCCAGTCCGGGTCAAGGCTGGACAGTTGTGCCCTGGAGAGACAAGGAGGGCAGGAGAAATGTCTGGTTTGGGAAGCAAGCAACACTAATTCAATATGCTGCTCAGCAGAAGACAAACCTGATGAAAGAAAGATTTCTACTGTGTTAGTGAAATGAATCAATTGAGTAAGACTCAGAGGGAGAACCTGGGTAAGGAATAGGACAGAACTGCATGGCAATGGTAATTTATCTTAATTGTTTTCTGTTTTGACATTCACTGTTTTGTTCTTCACACAGAGGAATTCAGGGAAATGCTGCATGCTGGGTTTCAGTGTACAGTTGCAAAAGTCAGTTTAATTCTTAGGCAGCGGAGAGTGAAATGTAAAATTATTCAGTTTCATTTTAGGAGGCAGTAGTTGTTCGTGCTTCAGTCCATAAACATAGCCTCTTAGAGAGAACACCTTCAGGCGTGTCCAAGATCATGGGTTCATTCTTTTGTTCATTTGTTGTGACCAATAAAAGCTGTTTTCATCTGACTACAGTTAATCTTGGGCACCTGTGACGTTTTTTCCTCCTGTGTGATCAGGAAAAGTTAGAATCCCTGCAGAGGTTTTTCAGGCGTTTTTCTGGGGCATTAATAGCTATTAATATACCCTAAGCTTGATTGCTTTCCATCTTCTCTTGGGAAGCAAGAGATTATTTTGTTCTTTGACTCTAACACTCTGTGCATATAAAAATGTGCATGTTTAGAAAGAAAATCAACTTTTTGCCGGCAAGCTATTGGTATGCTTTTGTCACTTAATCTGTGTGAGTCTATTTTCCAACGTGGTAAATTGTTGTGGAATTCAGGAGATTTTGAGATCACAGTTCCCAAAGTCATGAACCCCATGACAGCTCTGCAGGAGCAGGGGGTTATCCTATGTCTACTGTATAAGGAAGATTACTATTTCGAGGCTAGGACTTGCACTTGGGGCAGATGTATGTAGCAGGCAGTGTCCATTAGGTGGCTCTCGGTTATGGTACATACATTTTAAACTACATGCAGGCTAACTTCAAAAGGTATTAGCTATGTTTGTGTCCTGTCACACAGCTGGAACAATTCAAGAGGACATAAATTCAGACTTCCTCAAACTGGCAGCTTTTGGTGTCCTGAACAGCTCTGCAAATACTACCTATCTCTGCTTGCTTCTGTTTTTTATAAACTGTTCTCTGTTGCAGGCTCTACAAGTGAGGTAAGATGATTAGAGATAGCATTACCGTCTGTTACAAGGCACTGAAAATTATTATGCTGTTTCATTATGAAAAATGTCCTTGTCATAAGAAGCTGAAAAGGTAACAAAAGGACTGATGGGGGTTATGACTCCTTCCTAAGTGGAGCAAGGCTGCTGCAAAATTCAAGGTGCTTTCTTGTTTGCTCTTTAAATTAAAATCTGGTACAGAAATGAGGAAGCCCTGTTCCAAGCAGCAGGTGCTATTCATGCCTTTGAACATGGAGACATACTGGAGCAACCATTGAGTGGACTAATCTGTCCCTTTCCGTTCCTTGGGCGATTAATCCTGGAGAATAATGATTACAATTCAAATAGTAATAATTACCACATGCACAGTTACATGGTTTGTCCATGATGGTTAGGCTGACGTCAAGATGCTGTCCTCCATGTAAAGCAAACACTGCTGAAACCGCCTGCCATAATGCTGTGGCTACTGCCACAGGTGCTGCTCTGAAGATTTGTGGACGAGGGGAATAAGATCAAGGCTGTGTGTGATAGTCCCCTGCTCCCTGGGGCTGCAGCAATACGACACAGCCACAGGCTTCCCTTCCAGGTCTTACAGTTGCCTCCACAGACTGGATATCTGTGGGAGCCGGAGGAGAAGCCTTGGAAGCATTGACTTGCCTGGACTGTGCTTTGCAAGCAGGACAAACAAACTTTTCTGGGGGATGGTGGAGGGAGTAAGGGTACAAGTTTCCTGCTGGTTCCTTGTTGTCACCTTGAGAGCACGCACAAGGAAGAGCAGGTGGGAGATCTCACCACCGAAGAGGGGGCACCCTGTTTGTGCCTCTGGGATTTAATTTGGATGAAACCCTCCCCATAGAGTGCAGCTCGCTGACCTCCCAGCATGCCAACACACCAGCCCGTCTACCTGCCTGCGTGAGAGCTGGGTCAGGGGACTAACCAGGAATAAAATCAGCACTACAGGGAAAAAAACCTGACATTTTCTAGCTGTTCTGTTGCAGGACTCATGGTTTAAGGACTGCTGCTGGCTGTCTGCAAGGGGACTCCTTGCTGTCTGCTCTGCTCTCCTGCTCTGTCCAGGGAGCAGAGATGATGGTTTTCCTAGCAACTCACATGCCTGTGCACAGGCCGCACTTAGTGAAGGAAGAAGTCTCAGAGGAAACGGGGACTTTTTTCCTTTCTGGCCATTTGTATCAAATGTCTCTCTGAAGGAAAGTAGGGCTGCTGGCTTGGGTTTCTGCAAGGGAGGGCATAAACTTTAGAGAACCTGAGATCCTGATCACGTATCAGTGGCGAAGTAGAGACAAAGTACAAGGAATAGTGTTATTTATTGTGGGTTTTGGTGCCTTACCAAGAGACAGTATGCAGATAAACTTAACTGATGTTTTTATTTCAGTAAACATACAAACTTTATATCAGATCTGGTATACGTGATTCCCCACGTGTCTTCTGTGATAGTACATACACATGCACGTTCTATGTAGCACTGCCAAAATGGTTTAATTTCTGAAAGGCAGCCTGTGTACTCTGTCCTTATTTGATACTCTACATAGGATATATGGAAGTATAATAATAGTTTGCTGTACAGCTTCAGTCGTTGCAGGTTAGTAATCGACAACTGTTCCACTGGTGGGATGTTCTTTTGTTATGAGAATTTAGTGTTAATCCCTACAGTGTTATACTTCATGCTTGAGAGCATTTTCATAAATCTTTGTTACAAGCCTGTCACCAGATGCATATAATGTATGAAGGAAACAGAAGTCCTCAGGCACGCAGTGATAATGGGAAAATTCATCTGAACTCTGTCTAAACAGGAAAGACAATTTGGCAGCTTTAATGTTCTTGGGTGAGTTGAAACTCATGGTTTCTTCTGTGTTTACTGCAGACGTTGTCCTTAATAAAGAGAATTATCTTGGCAGTGCTGTTCTACATTTTAGATGACAGCAATGACAGGTATCAGAGAAATCTCCTTGTACTTTTTTTTTTTTTTGGTATTAGGCTTTGCATATATTTGTGTGTCCAAGTTTTGAGTAATGAGAAGGTTAAAAGTTGCATCCAAGCAGTGTCTCCAAGCATGTATATTGGCTTCTTGATTAATTCTGTCGGTCTTTCTATTGGCTCCTGGTATTTATGCATAAAAGCACAACTTGCTCCAAAATAGTCACAAGTTTCAAAACTTGGCTGTAAGGTTTCAGAAGTGTGGTGCACTTTATGCTGAAAGCATTAAAGGCAGTGATATATAGTGGGACGGTTCCCAGGGCTTCTGAGCTGTTCATATCAACACTGCCAAAAATGTTGTTGCTAGCGGGAAGAGGGGAGCGAGTGGACCTTGGCACTCATTTATGGACCACTGGGGCTTACAGCCTGGAACTAGAAGGAAGTCAGAGGTTTTACGCTGTGGTACTTCCCCTCAGCCGAGGATCGCCTGAGGGAGCTGGATCCCAGCCTGCTGCTGCAGTCATCCCTGGAGTTACACAAAGCCCTCTCTGGCACAGCTGCTCTGTAGCAGAGCTGGTGCCGTCATGCCGCTTCAATACCCCTCCTAATTCCTGGTGCCTTCAGAGCTCCGGACAAAGGCGTGCCTCGAGCGAGCACGACAGCCATTTGCTGGTAGGCACTTTGAATGCCGTGTCATCCTTAAGTCCCCTTCAGTGCTTGCCTGCAGAGTAAGTCTGCATACCCAACAAGAGGAAGCATGGGGTTTTCTTACCACTGTGCGGTACTTTCTGTTAAGCGCCGTGTCTTTATGAATGCAGCAGTTCCTGGTCCCTCCGTAGGCCACCTGGCCTCCTTTGGCGGCAGTGGGGCACAGCCTATGTTGCTGGCGCTCAGCAGCATCCTCCCAACGCAGTGTTACCCCAGGGGTGCTCCACACGCCCTCCCTTCTGTTGCCCTGGTGTTTCCCACACCTCCCAGCACTGTCTCTTTTACAGGGTGGAGCATCCCTCGTCAGCGTTCCCAAAATGTGCTGAACGACTCTAGGGAAGAAGTACAGCCCCCAGGAAAGATACTGCACGTGAACTGATCTATTAGCCATCAGATGCCCTGCAAGACTGCCAGAATTTTGACTTATGTGGAAATAGAATTGTTCTTAATCTAGTCAGCATTGGATTGTAAAAAAAAAAAAAGAGGTGTTAGTATTGGACAGTGTTAATACTGTACAAATCATTCTGCATTGGTTTCAGTATCATATGCAAGAGAAGTAGTCTAAGGATTTGGATGTGACTCATTAATCAAAGTCTCCTGCTAGTCTCCCCATCTCCTAGTACAGAAACCACAAGGGCCAAGCTGGGCAGAAAGATGAGTAGTTGAGTTTCATAAGCTTGTACCCTAAGTGCAGTTACTGGAACCCAGATGACAATGCCCGTGGCATTTGTGACAAGGACACAACTGATGTTGGGGTGAGAATCCCCCACTGCGCATCACAGTCTGCTGCCTGATGCCCCTCTGCCCGCAGAGTTGAACGGCGGGCAGCTGAACGGCTGCCTCTGGAGCCCCCGTGGAAAACGGGGAAAAGTCCTGTGTCCCCAAAGGGCTTGTGACAAGTCTCCGGGGAGGGCTGTGCATGACAGCGTCCACTGGTCAGAGCCAGCTTTTGCTGTGGAGCCACAGGGGTTTCAGTGGATGGAAGGTGATGCAGTTTGGGACTCATGCTTTACTCCTGGTAAACCTGCATGAAGAGTCTTTTAAGAAATACATTAAAGTCTTTGCTTTTTAAATGTTAGAATATTCTGGGCAGAAAACAGCTCCAGAGACTTGGCTTTCCTTCAGGGCTTTGCCCTTCCCTCGGCAAAAGTCCTGGTGCATGCCGTAGGTAGCTCAACAGAGAAGAAGGTGCTGCATGGAGTAATAATCAAGATATACAACTTAAAGTGAGGAAGAAAAGCTAAGAATAAACAAAGCAACCTCCAGAGGTTCCCAGGAGTCTCTGTAACAGTCGTGAGGGTGAGCAGCCACAGCAGTTTGGCAGCAAGCACCTCTGTTTTTCTCAAGAGCCAGGCTGCTTTAGGACTAAGCTATCAGGTAATATCTCTGTAAATCTGCATGAGTATGCCCCGAAGGATGTTCTCTCTCTGTTCAACAGGATGGCCTCCTTTGCAAGCACTGTTTTTCATAACATGGTGTGTATATAAATAAATCCTGCTAATTAGAAAGGTGAGCAGATTTTCCTCTCCGAGAAGAAAAAATTTTCAGCACAACATGCTGTGGGTGTGAAAAGGACCTTTATTTCCTAGTTGGTGGTAATCCCTAGATTTGCTAGGCTTCTTTCAAGAAATGTGTAGCTTACATTAGGCGTTCCTTAGCAAAATGCCCTATTTGTAGACAAACAACACCCCCACAAACAAGTTCTGTCTGTGGGCACTCTCGCACAACCTGACGGAGAGCTAGTCAAATATTTCCATGCCTTTGAAATTTAGTTAGCAATTCTGGATAAGTTTTGGCATGTGTCTGTGGAGATAGGATACAGACCTTGTGTCTCCTTTGAAATGTCGTTCCAAATCACTTGGAAATGCTAAGTGTTGATTTTAAAAAAAGAAAACCAGAAAGCCAGCTGTCTGGAAAGCTTTAAGAGAAGTGCAAGCTTCCTACACTATCCTTAGGCTCTTTCTAGAGTTGCAGAGTTTAGCATGCATTTGTCCATAAAAAAGATGAGGTTGAATACTTACAAATAACACAGTCACTTCAAACCACTTCTGTTAACGCTGCTACTAGTGGAAGAACTTATCTGAAGTGGTGCTTTCCCTGTGTCACTTCATTCTGTTTTATTTATGCAGGTGTGCTGTACTGGATCGGGTCAAGGTCCACAGGGTTCAGTCTGTTCTCTGGCAGTGACCAGAGAAAAGTGCCCAGGGAATGTAACATAAGAACGGGGCAGGCACATAATGCATCCCCTGAATATACCACCAACCTCCAATAAGTTGTGGTCCAGAGCTTTCTCAAGCCACAGGTAGTTTCTTCCTTTGTTTCAGTAGCCCTTTGGTGGACGAATACATTGTATTTTTCTTCCATCTAGGGTTTTTAAATACCTGTAGACTTTTAGCAGAGTCAGCATCCTGTGGCAAGGAGTTTCATGGGTTACTTAGGTTGTGTGAATGCACCTCATTTTTACTTTCTCTTTTTATCCTGCCTGACATCCCCTAGTTTTTGCAAACTTGGGAAACATTTGTTGCCTGCTTATAGTTTTCAAGCCACACATTTAATATACCTTTTTATCAATGAAAGTTTCAATTTTATCTCAGACAGATATACCAGTAGAAAAACCCAAATCATAATTAAAAAAATTACTGAAATACGAATTTTAAAAAAATACTGAAAATGGAGGGGGGGTGTTGGTATTGATTGTATAGAATTTCTTGTGTTGATAGCTGAATAGTGGGAAAATTACCTGGTTTTCCTTGGTGTTGCTAGAGGCTTGTTGTTAAACTGGTAAAAATATGATCATGGAACTTTTAAATGTATTTCTTTCGTCTTCCATTTTGAAGTCTTTTGAGTATTTCTAGCCCTGAACAAGGAGGAGAGCAGGAATCAAGGAGATCCTGTTCTGTTTGTGCATACATCAGCAGAGATGAGGGGTTTTACATATTTAACAAAGACTTGCTTCTTTTTTCATAGCGTTTGGTAGTCATTGTTTTAGTGTGAGAGAGGAGGAAACATAACTCTCTGCCAGTGAAATTCCTCTCCTTCCTTGCTGCTTAGGTTTAGTCTCTTAATTGCCATGATATCATCAGTGTCACTACTCATCAGCTCTGCTTTCAGATGGTGAGACCTGAATTGCCAATGGGGTGAGCTGGCCGAGGAGTTGCCAAGTCCTCCTCCCTCCCAGACCAAAAGGCTGTTTCCCTCCCCACCAGCTTTATGGCTCATCAACTTTTCAGTAGGGCTTGTTGGCAGGGTAAAATGTCACTGAGGAGTCTCCTTGGTACCAAATGGCCCAAGTACTGTCCCTCTGGGTTGTGACCAGGTGGCCACTGATGGGCTGTGGCTAGCTTGGACCCAGGTACAGCAGAGTGGAGCTGCAGGTAAAGGTAATGCCTCCTAAATTCATAGTATCAGCTGACCATTGTGACTTTGAGAGAGGCTGTAATAGATGACCAGCATGGCCCCTGGAGCTGGCACAACGGGTAGTGACTGCTTTTGGGAGGCTACCCCTGTCATCTTACTGTGGTGTCTTCCAGACTGGGCCATTAGCCTCTTCCCTGCTTAGTTTTTGCTGAGTTGGGAAAGGTGAGTTTTTTTGATTTTTTAGGTAAAGGCTTAACTGTACGTAATGGATGTATTCAGTTTTAGACAAAGCTTTTCTGTTGCTGAAGGACAGCAGGAAGGGTAGATAGAAGTGACTGCTGCCTTGTCCACATGCAGCAAGGCTTGGTCTGCTGGTCACAAAGGTGACTGGATTTACCAGGCAGCTGTCTGTGCTGTGGACTAGTTTACTTTTCTTTGCAGTGCCATCCACTCCCCTGAAGCGAACTCTTTCCTATTACCAAGAAAAAAGCTTTGTAATTCCACTTTAAAGAAAGGTGCCAGACTGGGGCATGTCTGCTGATGGCTGATCTCTCCTCTCAGGGCTGTTTAGCAGTGCGGGTGAGCTAAGTGGCACAGAAATCAACCACTTTCCATGGTGTACAAATGTACATGGGCTCCGTCGGATCCTCTCCAAGGATTTTTAGGACACAACACAGAAAACCTCTAGCAATTGATCAAAATGCAGATTTTCCTTTAGACTGTGCCAGTAGCAAAGTATTTGTTCTTTTAAAAAGCTTTAGACTCCACACCTGTTTTGTTTTGTGTTTTGTAAATTGGTGGACCTTGTAACAGAACCTTTCAAAATGTAACAAGCTTTCCATTCTGTTCTGGGATGCTGTTGAGAGATCAAGCATCACTGGATTGCTGCTCTTGAGGTCTGTAGCCCCAAGGTGGAAAGGAAATGCATGCACAAGACTGGCTCTAAGGAGAGCTGTCTTGTCCTAGCAGGAAAACCACTCTTGTTCCTCTCACAGGGGTGCTGAGCAAAGTAACTGTGTGAGCATCCTGCCCAAGAGACTTACTGGCTTATTTGGACACCATATCTTCTGGTATAATTTTTGGTGACTAATCCGGGGCATAATAAATAACAAAAATGACAGTGACCAGTCTGCTGATTTAAGGATTTTTTTTTTTCACTGTTACGAGTGTCTTTTTCAGATGCCATGCTGCAGGAGAGCATTACACTTTGTATGCAAACATTCCTGTTTTTCATCTAGAAAAACTCAAAATGCTAAAAACTGGATGCCTTCAGGGGTCCTTCAGAGGCACCGCTCTCCCCCAGGTGAAATGCAAACCTCATGGTAACATCATGTAACTTGGGCAGTTAATCAAAGAGATAGGTTTCATTATTTTCGCTTTATGAGTTGGTGGGGGAAGCAGGCAGACTCCTGCAGTGGGTAAGTTACAGGATTTACTCGAAGTTTTGACTCCTGCTCTTGGGAGGAGCTGCATCTCCCCCTCCTCTGGAGAGAGGCAGGCCTCCATGCTTAACTGTGTATGGGGGTGCTGAATGTTCGAGGCATGAAAATCCCTTGGTTAGGAAACAGATCATACTAAAAAGATGCACTTTTTTGGCTACTAGACAGTGATGACTGAAACAGACAGACTCGATACCTAATTGGCAATATGATTTCCTTACTCATCCTGCTAACCAAATAGCCGCTGTGGACCCCTCAGCATCCTGCAGTGACCCTGCTGCCAGGGAGCAGGGTGCCGAGAAAGCAGCGCTGCGTCTCTGGGCTCTGCCTTGTCCTTGGCAGGTAGCTGGGGCAGAAACCGGCCCACGGTCCCGCTCACTGCCTTGCTGCTCATTCCTGTCCCTCTGTCCCGTCGGTGGGGGTGGCTCACAAACCGCTGTGGGAAGCAGCCACAGCCAAGCCCTGGTATTGAGTTTTTCCATGTAACAGCTGCGTAAGCCTTGTCCTGTGCGGTTTACTTCTGCCAGCAACCACAGCCAGCGGTGCTTTGGCTTCAGACATAGTGTAATGATTAGTGTAACACACAAATAATAATTTTGTCGTAACATCTGCCACCCTCATGGGGTGAGGCTGTGTGTTTTCCCTGTGGGCTGACACTTGCTGGATGCATTTCATTAGGTTCCCAGACACACCCTGGTTTCTGTATAATTGGTGTGCTTATTAAAAAGGGAACAGAAAACCCTCTTCTGTTCCTGATACCTGATTTAATAATAAACTCTCATTTCTGTCTGTGAACAAGTCTTTCTTCCCAACCCTCATCTCACATCTTTGGGTGTTGTGGTCTGCAGTTACAACAGTAGGAGATATCTGTGTTGGCCATTGAAAAGAAAGGAGAGCAGGGTTTTGCAATTCTTATCTCCTTTTGCTGCTATGTATGGGAGAAACACACTGGTGACCTTCTCCCTTAAAACTTCAAGTTTCATCTTTTTTTTTTAAAAGCAACTCTTTGCACTAGATGGCAGTGTGGATAGTTCTATGGGAAACTTGTTTTATTTGCAAAAATCATAGGAATGATGGTAAACAGTATTCAGCATAAAAAGCACTCTGTAGTGATGACAAAAGCACCTTTCACTGCTTGTCTGCCACACATCCATGTTGAGGAGGAATGGATATTCCAGGTCTGAAAAGCTTTGGTAGGAGGTGCCCATTCTCAGTGTTGCAAATTATTGCATTTTTCTCCGTTTCATTTCCTCCTCTTACATCTCAGAAGAGCTAAAGTCCTTCAGGGCTGAGTGTTTTATCTACTCACTTTTAAGGATGCATTGCTGCTGTCCTGCATACGTAACCCCTGAGGAGGACTGTGCTGAAGGAATAGGGACAGTTGCTAAATATTGAGAAGTATGCTAAAATTATTGGCTATGATTACACATTCCTGGCCAAGGGTTAGCAGTGGATAAATAGGTGTATCAAGTGCAGGTATCTTGAAGGACCTATCAAAATTAAGCCATAGTTAAGAAAAATATCGCATCCTTCTATATATAAAAATATTAAGCACAAGAGATAAACTTAGTTAAATAACAAGATGCTTGTCCTGGACTTGAGCTTCAACATGAGAGTAAAATCCTGGTGAATGCTGGCAATCTTTTATTGAAATTCAGTAGCACTGCATTACATTTAAAGAAATTGAAGGGCAGACCTGAATTGTGACATGGTATCTGAAGTTCCCTTCCGAGTAGATGGTCGTGAACCTGTTAGACACTGGAAAAAGTAAAGGTCCATGTTCTGAGCCATTCGTGCCAAAGCATGTCTGTCTGTGAGATGGTGGAGTTTGTGCAAGACCTGCCTACCAAGGGAGAGAAGAGGTTCTTCTGGAAAGAAACCTAAGATAATCAATGACAAATCCACTTGCATTTTTATCTTGAGTTAGAGGGGAATAAAAGTTGCTATCAAGCGTTAGAAACTGTTTCTAATTATGCACAAGAAGTGGCTTGAGTAGAAGTAGTAGTGTGCAGGCACCTCTGTGGAAAACTTACTTGTCTTAGTTATGCAAAAGTGTATTTTCACCAGGTATTTTGTGGTATGTCCTTTAGCTCTCATACATAACACAAATAAATTAGTGATTTGAGACTGATTATAAGAAAGGTTTTAACGTCAATTAATTATGTTGGTAGGAGAGAGAATTATGAAATTTTTAATTGCAAAGAGGCAGCCAGTATCCAGATGCTCTTATACTGAAACAACAGCAACTTCCCATGACTTGTGCTAGCTGCATGAGATAAAAGTATAAAACATAAAATTAAAAAAAAAAAAAAAAAAGAAAAAAAGTCAGACAATCAACAGAAGGAATAAACCTTGGCTTGCAGACTACCAGACCAGACATCTATTAAGCAAAAGCTAATTAATACATGTAATGTTATAAATGTCTATATAAAAAAAGCTTTCAAATAAAAATGCACCTTGTTTTTGTAACAATACTGAGAAGAAAGCAAGCAGGTTTGGGAAAAACAAAATTATTTAATTGAAGTTCTTGACCTGGGCAATGTATTTAATGCAAAAATGTTTTAATACTTAAGGCCAGTTAAGTAGAAATAAAATGGTCAGAATGCTTAACTAAACAAGCTTAATATCCCTATTTGCAGGGTCCATACTCTTTGCTTGTCTTGTTCAGATGTCTGTTGGTTAACACACTGGATTATCCATTCATTTAAATACAACTGAGTGTTTATCAAAATGTATGCTATTGGAATGAGTAGTTATTTCTCTATTGCTCTTTGCCTATTTTTTATTATCTTTCTTAATATTAAGTTTCTTAATCAGGCAGAAATTGCAGTGCGATACAGGCTGGATTAGATATGCAAATTCAGATAAAAATTACATTTCTTTCAAGCGAAGAGAGCAAATTGGATGACATTTCTGTGCATTCGCTAAGCGATTTAAAAGGGCACTGCTGTGAAATGGTCTGGATTTCAGTGCCTTGAACGAAAATTTACAAAATGCTGGCAGCTCTGTCCTCGTAGGCAGTGATTTAAAATATAGCTGTGGGAAGACACGGCAGGCAAATTAGGAGCACAGACTTTATGAAGAAACTTTTTATGCAATTGGTCTGCTTTGACTGAGTAGCAAAGCTAGAGGACTATGTAAAACAATTACCACTTGAACGTGAAACTCTTATCTTGCTACTCCAGGGAATCTTTGTGGTTGGAAAAAGGCCCTCTTGTTTTAAGTAGGAGATAACTGAAAACATAGGCAAAGATTAGGCTCTTGCTGAAGGAGCATGTCACATCTAAGGACAGCTTGCGATTGAAGCCTCAGCTAACATGTCAGGCAATTCTGCAGGCTGCTGGGCAGAGAGTTGATACTGGTCCATGGTACTGCTGGTACCTGCCTGGTTTCTCAGCCCCCTGGTTTCTCAGCCCCCTGCTTTAGCTCCCCCCTTAAATGTGTCTCTGCCACAATTCACAGCCATGCTGAAAGCTGCTGTCCTTCATGCTATTAATAAAATTGGGCTTCCAACCACTTACAAAATGTCTTTTTGTTAAACTGTTAAACTAATTGATGTTGTGGTTTAGTCAAAGGTACAATTCATTCAGCGGTCATCATGAGAAGAGACTACGTTATTTCTTTTAAATGGCTAGAATTTTGCTTATTTAAATATGGAACAAAACAAATCTCTAACCTTACTGTCTTGTTCTGAGACAGATAACAAGGTTAGAGCCACAATATATTATGCGGTCAGATTCGTGTACATTTATGTAAGTGTCCAGGTGTCCTTCTGAAGAGAATAAGCAGTGATAGGTTTCACAGAAAAAGTTAGGAAAGATATTCTGGGTAAAGAAAATGCAGTTGGGGTTGTCCGTAAACCACACAGTATGTCCAAGTTTAAAAAAAACAAACGGGGTGGGGGGGGGGAGAAAGGATGCTTCAGTTTTCACCTCATACTAACCTTCTGTATTCTTTGCCTGTCTTGTATTGGAAAAAGGTGACAAAGCTAGTATGTTTCACTTTTTCTCCTCCCCTTTTTAAGTATTTTAAAAAAAAAGGGGGGGGGGGGATCCCTCCCTCCCCCCTTTCTGCTCTATTTCTTCATGTTCTCCTCCACCAGTACGTTATTTGTACTGTAACCATTATAGGGGAATATTTTTGGAAAACTGGTTCCCTAGGGGTGCTTATTAAGAATCATTGCTATTTGTTTCACACTGCGGTACTAAACAAACAAACAGAAACCTCAACCCCTCCTCCCAATTTAGAGTGACAGATGACCTTAAAGAGCGCTAGCAGTGCCAATGAAAAGGTTGTGGTCTACCAAAGATAAATGGAAATACATACATGCTATAATATAAAAGTTACAGAAAATTGGGTAATAACTGGTTTACGTTATGCCGTAACCACTGGGCTGAGTGTGCTCAAAGTCAAGTGTATTTCTGTGAGTAAGAGAGGAGGAATTTGTTGACAGGAACAATTGCTAAACACCAGTGCTTTGACCAGGGGCAAAAGGAAGCTTGATTTGTGCAGCTGTGTCTCACTGATATGCTGCCTCCTGCAGAAGTGAAGCCTCTGTAGGAAAAGATTGCGTTATTCCAAAGAAAATTCTGCCCAGAATCTCAGCACAGATTTTTAGGAAATTGTCTTGATTTGATACTGGTTGAATTAGTTTGAACTGAGAGGAGCATAGTTTCCTGAAGCAGTAGCTACAATGCTGGAAATGAGAGTTGTGGTCCTTTAACCTATCTGTTGAGTATTCACTCTTTTGCAGTAAATAAAATTGGTATTACTGCCAGTTTTTACACTGCCTTAGCCAGTTTTGCCCTCAGTAGTTGAAATTGTTCAGAAAAACTATTTTCCAGGCTGATCAGAGAATATATACATATGTACGTGTGTGTGTGTTTGTGTATCCTCTTATTTTTGTAAGTATTGAGACTCAGACTGCTCAGTGGAAAATGGTCACACCTTGCAAAATATCAGAGGCACCTGCAGCTGGACGGGTTGGTCATCACTGTGAATGCTTTGCCCAGAGGGGCTGACCAAGCGCAGGAAGTGAGTAGCAAAGTCAGGGTTTACAACTTTGTGGACTTCTCCAGCTGAGAGAAATTTTTTCTGAAAGTTTTGGCCTCGCTTAATGGAGTTCAAGTGATCAGTGAATTTTTGGGCGGTTAAAATATTTTCAGAGTGGGTTACACGCCGAGAAACGGACCCATATGAGGTCAGCCATGCTATTCACTGAGTGCTCTGATCTCAGCGGAGTGTGCGCGCAGCAACTGCTCTGAACCTGGGCTCGCCTCTACTGTGAATTTCCTGAAACAGCTGCTTATCAGTTGGCATAGGTCACTGCTTGCACATTTTTACCACTAATGCCTGGGAAAGTTGGGTGTTTGTGCATCCTGTACTTACCTATTGTTAATATTCCCCATGACATTCTGTGAAATAGGTGGGAATAATACCTCGGCGCTTGCTGTTAGCTTTTAGTTTATCAGCTCCCGGTACCCACTGGCTTAAGCTAAAAGAAATGGCTGGGCTGGAGGGGAGGAGGGCAGGACAAGGCAGCCCAGGCTTCGGTTTGGGGGCGTATGCAGAGCAAGCAGCACCGTGCATGCTGCCTTCGTCAGGTCCCAGCACTGCAGGCTGGTCGGGGAACTGAATTACTCAATTATTAAAATAGTAGTGTGTCTTTGTGGGTTTTTTTTCTGCTGTTTTCACTCTCTGAATGGGCCTGCTGTGGGATCTTACAATCTTGCAGGAGCAAAGGCAAGGTAGTGCAAACTAGTAGCAGTGCAGGCCACCAGCAAGCTGCATGGGAGCGGCCAGCTGGGAAGGCTGGAAGTGGGGCTGGTCTTGGTGATGGCAACTTGCAATGTCCCTTTACCATCTCCTGTGAAACTCTCTACCTTAAAGCCAGGGGAGGCTTACAGATCTTGCAGGTACTTGGGTCAAAATTCAGAGGCTTTTAGGAGTGTAAAGGTGCATACCTAGCATGTTACTAGCCTAACTCTCTAAGATCACTTTCTGTACAGGATGCAACTACTCTAGTGGATTCCTGCCTTTTGAAAATCGAACAGGGTCCTCATAATTCCTTTAAATCTGCCCCTCGTTAGCTGAGGAGTCTCCAGATTCATGTAGAAAATATTCCTGGCAAAACCAGCATGCCTCTTGGCTTGCAACAGATCTCCCTGTTTTACTTTGAATTGCGTTGGCTGGGAATATGAGGCAGTCTACTGCAGCACCTGTGGTGTAGGGGCAGGAGCTATAGTCTTGCCAAGAGCAGAGGTATTTGCCTGCTAACTCCCATATAGAGACTCAGAAGTTTTGTGAAGGAAGTTTGTTAAAACTAGCCCAAGTCTGCCACAGGTCAATGGGATACACTTTGATTTTGTAATATGCTTAAATAACCTTCATTTAATCAGCAGATCTCGTCAGGTCAAGAATAGGACTGATTAGGACATAAAGAATAAAGACAATAAATCAATACAATTAATGAATAATCTGGTCTAGGATTAGAGGTTGGTGTGAGAGAGTTGACAGGAAATAATTAAAACACATTCACTGGGAGATTTGGTTATCTTTTATTCCTGTTATTTATTCCTCCTACTTCCAACTAATGCAAATTTCCACACATGCTGTAACTAGGAGCTGGTGCAAAACACAGCTGGCCCTAAGGGCTATTGAGAAGTCTGATGTCTGTTCCCCCCCAGCTCGCCTTAATGGCTGCTCTGTAGAGGTACGCATTGCTATGCCCACTGATAGATTCTGGCAAATTTGGGAATAAATTGTGTAGGTTCCACCTGATGGTGATCAAAAGCCAGCTGCCTTGACACCAGAAGCTGAAAAAAAAAAAATTCCTTCACAGTGTCCTACAAAGGGGTTTTAAGTGTTGTGGTTTGAATGTTAAAAGTGAATTTTTATTGCCGTTAACCAGTGTTTGGACACTTAAGAGGATGATACCATAAGCTTTTTAATGAGGTTGCTTTCTGGAATTAAGAAAGTTTGTTTAAAAAAAAAAAACTAATTTTTGTAGAGAATGTGATCACCATTGTGTGCATGGGACCCAACTTTTGTTCTTGTGGGAACTATCCTGTTTTGTTCTGAAATACTCTGTTTGGGTATTATTATGAAATCTTACTCTGAGATGGTATTTTTCATTGCAGTCAGGTTTTTCAAAGTTCGTTTATACATAGACAAATGGTACAGCTACCACTCAGTGATACCACATAGAATTGCAAGTGCATTGTGGAGAGTGAGTCTGTCCCGTTTTTGGAGAGAGGATGGCGTTCGGTAGCCTTGACCGGATTTTGTTAAGATGAGCTCTCGTCAGTACTCAGCTGTGCAGCAGTTCGCATTGGTGAGACAAGCGCTTCTCAGTGCTGCAGACGAAGGACCTCCAGCATCTGTCATCCTCATAGCGCGTGATAACACAGATAAGCACAGTGGCTCGTGGAACATGTTTTTCTACAGTATTCCACTCTGCAGGATGAATGGATGAAACTAATAATGTTTCTGAAGGAGCGTCCTTTGTGCTGCTTGTTGTCTCTCTGATTTTGTTTTGTCCTTCCTTCAGAAACAGGCAAACTGATTAACGTATAATTTCTAATTAACTACAAAACTCAGTCTGCAATATTTATTTTTAATATAATGAAGCCCTTGGAAGTTATTCACAGGGAGAAATTAATTAGGTTTTTAGACAGTAGTTGACTCTTTCCATCATAAGTCAACATTAACTTGCAGTATTTATCAACACTTTTTAATAAGATGAAATTTGTATTTACAGATAATATTCATATGCATAGAGTAGCTGTGATCCCTAGAGATATTTTTTTTTAAAGTGTATTATCTTCATTGTTGTTTTTGAACGCTGTTTTATTATTGCAGCAATGTAAATACCCACTAATCTTGCAGCTTCTGGGAGGGGCTGGCTGCTGTCTTCACAGGTCTAGAGAGTATAGGAAGCGATTTCTGCAGTTCTGTGCCACCTTGCCTCAGCAGCCTGTGTGCTGCTGAGAACCAAATGTTCTCCCAGCAGTCACGTTCCTTCTGCCACTATTCATTGCTGCAAGTCAATAAAACAAAGTGGAATTTCTTAAAGCTGCTTCTTTTTTTTTTTTTTTTTCACCTTTAATGCTTTTGCTTTCCCAACAAAGAGCTGCTGCTGCCAAATGTTATGCCTCTTCAGATTTCACCTTCCCACATACTTGCTAATTGGCGCTTTTGGGAAGGTTTGTGTCTGTAGCTTTTTGGGGCATAGCAGCCGCATGCCAAATGCTTCAGGAGGGGAGGTGACAGTGGCTTTCACATGCACAGCTGTGTTTATTTCAATATGAGCTAAAAACTGCCCAACTCCAAAACACACTACCATCAGTGAGCACCACCAGAGCAACTGTAGGTCACCATATATAGGGAGTCAGGGTTTATGTGCCCATCCTGCAGCAAGGCCAGCTGCCTCGAGCTCTCGGCAGAGAGAGGTAAATGCCATGAGGAGCCATGCATTCGTGGGTGTCACTGAGCTCATGGGGAGATGTTGGTGAGAGGCACCTTGAAAATACTCATGCATCTTTATAGCTCTTCTGTGAAAGGTCACCTCCTACCTGAGACAAAAATCCCATTAGTTATAGAACAAGAAATGTTGCTGTTAACACAGGTGCTAAGAAATTTGTTCTGACTGCTTTTTATGCTACTCCTTCCCCTGCACCTGGGAGCAGACTTAGACCACAGAGAGGGATATTCCCATTTCTTGCAGCTTGGGGATTCCCTGCTGTAATTATCAGTAGTTCTCTGATATGCTTTGAAAGTCCTCTGCTGCTTCTGCAAGTCCTACATGAACTCCCTAAGGCAAATGAAGTGCCAAATGCCTCTGAAGATCTGCAGTCTACTTTTTGTAGTTGCACTGTCCACCACTAAGTTAACCTTTCCGGTTTCTGTCGCACTTATTCAAGTATCTGAGATGTAATATTAAGGTAGTGACTGGTGACGTTGTGATACTCTGGCAGCATGTTAAGCCCCCACCTGTTTTTAAAAAAAAGCCACCCACTACAAAGCTCAGCAGTAATTGTAGCTACCTAGTTATTATTCTAAAGCAAATCTTGCTGTGTGATTTATGTACCAAAAGACAAATACCACAGTTCTCTTAAAACTAGCTGAGAGCTGGTTTTAGTTGAACAAATAGAGAGATGCATACAAAATTGTGGGGGAGGTTTATGCTGTAGCTACAGGACTTCAGTTAAGGATAAAGTTTGCGATCATCCAGTTTTTTATTCGCTATCAGCTGTGACCATAGTTCGCAGTGAAGAATGTCGTGTGACTTGGCACATCAATTTGCGAGCTGCATGCTGCCCAGTAAGGCTTGAACAACAGTTTAAATCTGTCCATGTTTACTGTCTGCTTTCCTAATTTTGGTGGGAGTGGAGACAATGTAAAATGAAGAAGTTTCCATAGGAGTTCTGTTATCTAAGCTGGATGCCAGGTGCCCACCGAAGCTGCTCTATCACTCTGCTCCTCAGCTGGACAGGAGAGAGAAAATATAATGAAAGGCATGTGGGTTGAGATAAGGACAGGGAGAGATCATTCACCAATTACTGCCACAGGCAAAACAGACTCAACTTGGGGAAATTAATTTAATTTATTACCAATCAAAATCAGTGTAGGATAATGAGAAAAAAACCCTAAATCTTAAACCACCTGCCCCCCACTCCCCCCTTCTTCCCAGGCTCAATTTCACTCCCGAATTCTCTACCTCCTCTCCTCTGAGCAGTGCAGGGGGATGGGGAATGGGGGTGCGGTCGGTTCATCACATGTTGTCTCTGCTGCTCCTTCCTCCTCAGGGGCAGGACTCCTCACACTCTTCCCCTGCTCCAGCATGGGGTCCCTCCCATGGCAGACAGTCCTCCACGAACCTCTCCATTGTGAGTCCTTCCCACAGGCTGCAGTTCTTCACAAACTGCTCCAGTGTGGGTCCCTTCCATGGGGTGCAGTCCTTCAGGAACAGACTCCTCCAGCGTGGGTCCCCCATAGGATCACAAGCCGTGACAGCCAACCTGCTCCAGCCTGGGCTCCTCTCTCCATGGGTCCACAGGTCCTGCCAGGAGCCTGCTCCAGTGCAGGCTTCCCACGGGGTGACACCTTCTTTCATGGTGCATTCATCTGCTCTGGTATGGGGTCCTCCACGGGCCGCAGGTGGATATCAGCTCCACCATGGACCTCCATGGGCTGCAGGGGAACAGCCTGCCTCACCATGGTCTTCACCAGGGGCTGCAGGGGAATCTCTGCTCCAGTGCCTGGAGCACCTCCCCTCCCTCCTTCTTCACTGGCCTTGGTGCCTGCAGAGTTGTTCCTCTCATGTATTCTCTCTCCCCTCTCTGGCTGCAGTTGCTGTCGTGCAGTTGTTTTTTTCCCCTTCTTAAATACATTATCCCAGAGGTGCTACCACCGTCACTGATGGGCTTGGCCTTGGCCAGCAGCGGGTCCATCTTGGAGCCAGCTGGCATTGGCTCTATTGGACACAGGGGAAGCTTCCAGCAGCTTCTCATAGAAGCCACCTCTGTAGCCCCCCCGCTACCAACACCTTGCCATGCAAACTCAATACAAGTGTCGGAAAAGTTGTTATCCTGTTTATAAGCTGGTAATTCTGTACTGGTAGCAGTAAACTGTAGCAGTTTTTGTACTCTGTACTTCTGTAGTCTTTGAAAATCAGATCATGGTTTTCTCAACAAGGTGTTTCCCCAGCTTAAACGATTGCAGAGAGCTTCCACCTTGGTGGCAGCCTTCCTCGCTGAAAGTGGAACTGCTGTTTTGAGTAGGGAAATGTAGAATATTTCTAAATACTGTGCAATCTAATGTCTTAGTCTTTTATTTACTGTATTCATAGAATCATAGAATCATTAAGGTTGAAAAAGACCTCTGAGATCATCGAGTCCAACTGTTAACGTAACTGCCAGGTCCACATCTAAACCATGTCCCTAAGTACCACATCCACACGTTTTTTGAATACTTCTAGGGACTGTGATTGTACCACTTCTCTGGGCAGGCTGTTCCAATGCCTAACCACTCTCTCTGTGAAGAAATTTTTCCTAATACCTAATCTAAATCTCCCCGGCACAGCTTGAGGCCATCTCCTCTCATCCTGTTGCTTGCTACCTGGGAGAACAGACCAACCCCCACCTCGCTACAACCTCTTTTCGGGTAGCTGTAGAGAGTGATAAGGTCTCCCTTCAGCCTCCTCCAAACTAAACAACCCCAGTTCCCTCAGCCACTCCTCATAAGACTTGTGCTCCCCGGTTGACCAGGACTGCTGGTAAATGATGGAAAGTGGCCTGGCGAGCTCCTCTGCCAGCTCCCTCAGTATCCTCAGGTGGATCCCATCTGGCCCCAGAGACTTGTGGGCATCCAGGTGGAGTAGCAGGTCGCTAACCGTTACCTCTTGGATTATTGGGGCTTTATTCTGCTTCCCATCTCCGTCTCCCAGCTCAGGGAGCTGAATACCCTGAGGATAACTAGTGTGACTATTAAAGACTGAGGCAAAGAAGGCATTAAGTACCTCAGCCTTCTCCTCATCCTTTGTGGTGATGTTTCCCTCTGCATCCAATAAAGTATGGAGATTCTCCTTGGCCCTCCTTTTGTTACTGATGTATTTGTAAAACATTTTTTGTTATCCTTCACTGCAGTGGCCAGTTTAAGTTCTAGCTGGGCCTTTGCCCTTCTAATTTTCTCCCTGCTAACAATTGCTTAATGCACAACATAGGATATGCCCTATGTGTAAGTATGTATATATATGTAATGGCATTTAGAAACAGGGAATGGAAAATGAAATGTTTACTTATGGAAACGTTTGCCTAGCTTACACCTTTTCTGCTTTTGAAACTTCACTGCAGGCTAACATCAGCATGTTGCCTTCTTTTGTTCATTTTCTTGGCGATGCTTTGCTACTGGATGTACTGAAACAAAGGGCAAAACATGGATTAATAATTAGCAATAAATGTGTCCACAGAAGGTCAATTGTAACCTCTGTGCTTGCTTTTGCTATTGTATTGTGAGGAGGGGAAAAAAAAAAAAAGTCATTCCAGTACAGCAGAGAGGAGCAAAGGGTAAAAGTTGGTATTTCCTCATATTGTAATTACATAGCTTTAGAAAATTAAGAAATTAGAAGTCGGAGGAGGAGAACTATTTGCAAACGCTTTTAATTCTAACATGCTGTGCTGCCTTGTAACACTTTTGGCTGTCTGCTCTCTTCCCTCTCAGTAAAAATGTATGGAGGTGTAACAATTCCCATTGCTTGCTTTTTGGCACTGGACTTGTTGCTCTGAGGAATGGGAGCAGGTGAAAATTAGGGCTGGTTAGCCCTGAGTAAGGTGCATGCATTCTTGGTGACAGAAACAGTGAAAATAAGTAGTTCCTTCAAATAAGTAAGGTAGGGGGGAAAGAGCTTCAGCGTATGTAAGAACAAAGCCAGGGAGAGAACTTCTGCTGTAGCACCCTTGTCCTCTAAAAACATTTATCAAGATGTAAAATCAGTAAAAGATTATCTGTATCTCTAAAAAAGGGTATTTTTAGGCTTTGTAGGGAAATTACACTGGCTGCAGAAGGGACCTTTAAGTTCTGCTCTGACCCAGAAAACCAGAACCTAAATCTTAAAAACTTTCCCTTTTTATCTGACTGGAACAGACCTTGTTCAAATTCAGCTGCTTTGTTCTTGATTATGCATGGAGTAAAGGAAAAGAGGAACAGGTATAAATAAGTTGTATATTTTCTGTTTTGCAGTTCTTCCAAGGACGGATCTGCTTTTAGCTCTGTATTGGTTCATTCACTGTGGCTGGGTGTTTATCACAAATCCATGGGCACTGGGGCTGGGGAGAGCTCGAAATACGGTGTAGCTTCCTGGGGAAGTGAGATGTGGATGGGAATAATCTCAAAAAAGAAAGTGCCCCTCTGCGAGGGCCTTGGTGCTATGGTTTGAGGAGGGCATTGATAATTGTGCAGCGGCTTATTTTGCTCTTCAGATAATGCAAGTGAATATGAAAGCCATGCTTCTGTTACTAAGAACATCTGATTTAGTTTTAGTTTTATACATGTCACGTAGTTTCCTGCCTAGGATTGGCCTTCTGCAAAGAAACACTTGAATCACATTGAAGATGCGTTGTTTCATTGACAGTCCTGCTGTGTTGCTCTTTAGAAGATTGAGTTCTTGTATTGCTTTTTTTCTCAGAATTTCGTTAGTGGTGAAAGATGCACTGCCATCTATTTATGACTGTGTGCTTATATGGTGACTGATGAAGATACATCTTATTTTGCTATTTCTTTATTAATGTGCTGCTATCCAATACTAAATTAACCAAAAAGATTTTAAAGGTAACATATTTATGGATCTCCATAGAAAGGTACAGTTTTTGCATTTTCTGCTGGACTTGATCCACTGTCTCAGGGTTATAGGGAGGTGACTTTCAGATCCATATGTCATTTAGGGAATTACAAATTTGATTCTAGCTTGATGTGTGCTGTGAGATATAGATGGCCCCTCGTTTGTAGAGTGTGTCAGCGCCGAGATGTAGTTTTGGCTGATAAACAATTTGAATGAAAGCTGAGTTTATTGGGATGCGACTGACTGGTGCAAAAATGGATGTCAGTGCTGCGAGCCTGGATGCTGTGCGTGGTGGTAGTACTACACATGTCCCAACAGCTGGACACCCACTTGCTGGCGAGCACCTCTCCTTCCTGGCACCCTGTGGCAGAGCGGTGTGTGCCTCATGCCAGCAACCAGGTGCGGGGCTTTAGATTGGAATTTGTAGGTTGGAGACATAACTCACAGAGTTTTAATGCCTGGCTTCCTAAGGTGGAAAGTTCTCATGCAATTAGTCGATCAGCACACTTTCCTGTGCACTGGCACTCTCAGAACTTGCTACTGTACAGCTGTTTGAAAAAGAAGGGGGGCATGATCGTGAGAAGATACTCTGAATAATTAATAGAAGCCTTAGCTCACCCTCTCACTGAGAAGGAGTAAGCCAAGTTATGTGAACTCTATGCTGACTTAAATTACTCAAATTAAATGACAAAGTCCCTGAGCATTAGGAACAGGTTGTTTTAATGTTGGTTTGACTAGCTGGCAGAGAGGAACGCCCCCTGTGAGGGACAGGTGCGTTGCCCCAACTTGTGGTCCCCTCCGTTGGGTGGATAAGTTCTCTGCAGGTGGCCACATGCAGCAAGATGTTTTTGGCCACATGCAAGGCAGAGGCAGTATGACACTTGCAGAAAGCTGACAAGTCTTTCTCCGTGAGCTGTTGAGCAGGAAGAGTTTGGAGATACCCAGCTAGCCTGGCTCCACCGCACTCCGCTGCAGGTGTTGCCATATGGTCTCTAGATGGTTCATGCCAGCTCCAGGTCAAAATGTTAGTTGGGTTTGGTGACTCTTTGCATGCTCATTAATGAGTGGCAATTTTGCGTGTGGTGGGGTGGCTGACAGGTTTTTGCTGCTGTGAAATCCCATGTCCCTCCTGCCAGAGTGTGCAGGCTTGCAGTCCACAGGCTGTGATGTGGAGATGGTGGCTTTGGAGGAGGGAACAGAGAAACCTGCTCACCCCTGGGATGAATGCAGAAAGCCTCCAAGAGATGGTCTGTGGCCAGGGGAGGAGGCAAGAAAAATTGTGCACACATGCTAGCTGTTCCTGAGGGATGCTGTGTGATGGGGTGGGAGAGGAAAGCAGCCTGGAGGATGTCTCAAGTGTGTTCCCTGGCCAAGCTGAAGCTGTGTGTTTGTGGTCTCAGTGCAATGGAAAGGTTGTGGGGGGTGGGGTCCCCCTGTGTTTCCGAAGGCCCACAGCAACTTAAAGAGAAATGGGCACATATTAATATCGAGGTTGTAGCTGCAGTCCAGCACTTAATCATGATGGATGTTGGCGGTGCAGGCTGTAGAGTCACATGGAGAGTAGGACTTTACAGTCCTCTGTTGTCAGCTGTGATAGAGGAAGAGTGAGAGGCTGGCCCTTGCAATATTGTCTTCTTGCCCCTAGAATTTTCCATTTTCACTGTGGAAAAAGCCTATAATTTCTCTGTTCCTGTATGGTAAGAACTGGTTGATACTGAAGTCCACAGTACCCTTAGTAGGAAAAGGAAAAAAAAGGAAAAAAGGAAAAGAGCTACCGGGATTTGGGTCTTGTTTTGGGGCAGGAAGCAGCATTTAGGGCTAGACAGGGACAAAGCTGATCTGCTGCTGGAGCTCTCTCACGTAAAGATACACCTTCAGCTGAGACCACCATGGAATAGCTACATGGGCAAATGCTGCTAGACAAAAGTCTTTGAAGTTACCAACTGTCCCACACCATTACGGTTGCAATGCACACCACCCTTTTGTCACAGCAGATTTATGGTTACTCTGACTACATATAGCATCTCAGACCTAAAATCAGAAGAAGAGACAGACTGAGATTTGGCTGTCTACCTCTAAATGTGTTTCATGCTTGTGCCACTGCGTATGAAATGTCACCAAAAACTACATACTTGGGCACTTTGTAGAAGAGTTAAATTTGTCTACTTACCAGAGTTTGTGCCTTAAAATCCTTGCAGCTTGTCTTAGATGCAGAGCATTTCAAGAGCTGTTTATAAACATCCTTGATTGCTTTATTCATCTCAACCTTCAAGTTTATCTACCTTTAAATTCACTTTAAATAAGCAAATTCATTTTAAAGTATTGGGACCTGCAGATGTGTTTTTACAACTATTATTCAGCTTATAATGTTTAAAGTCAAGAGAGTGAAAAGGATGCTGTATTTTGTCCTGCCCCACTGAGTGAACAGACGTCATGAACAGTTTATGTGCATGCCGTAGAGGAGGAGCTGGCACTGCTTCTTGTGCCAGGCACAGTAGCTCTAGGGTTGTCAGCACTGGGAGGCCACAGGTATACTGCAGCTGGCATGCATGCATCATCCCCAATATGCATTTGTTCCTCCCCTAACTTAACACCTTTTTTGGAAGCCTTTTCATTTGTTACTGGTGCTGGATTCAGGTCTTTGTCATGGCGGATGAAAATGCTGCTCAGCACACATGTTGTTTCATTCTCCTCTTGAAGAATGATCAGACTGAACTAATTCAAGACATGGAAGCCTCAGCCCTTCCGCTTCTCCACAAGAAAAATGTGGATAGCCCAGTTTGCATCCTTTGGGCTCCCTGTCACAGCAAGCATTGCAACCCATAGCAATATCATACTGGCCTGAATTCACGTACTTTCATGTGACTCATTATTCACTGGCATAAACCAAAGGGAGTGTCCTCTACATCACCCATTAGGAATTTCAGGTATAAAAAAAAGTTGTTTTTTTCTACCCTGGATTGTGTTTCTTTTTCTAGTTGATTTTTTTTTCTCTAATATAAACAAAAAATGGTTTCTGAGTTACAACACTGTGCAGCCCTCTGAAGGGTTTTTTTTTTTTGCTTCTGTAATGTAACATGATGACAGTGATGTTGTCAGGAATGATTTCCAGAAGAGATGGGTGGTCTGAGAACGTTTTCAGGGTGTGGGGGGCCTTGCAGCACTGTGTGATGGGTGTCACCTGAACATACCTGTCTGTGTTTAGGCTCACGGCATGTGAGTGAAGATCATGCTCTTGCACATCAGACATGGGCCACCAAGTCAGCAGACTGGACAAAGCAAGAAGATTTTTGCCCAGTTCCATATAGACAGAGTGTCCTCTTTATCAGGAGTGACAAAAGCATGCCACCTGTGATGTACAGAATCCATACAAAGACTTCCTTTTAGCAATGAATGTTGATCCTGCTAGTGAGAAAACAGTGAGAGCTGCCACTCCTGGCTGACAGTGAGCCTGCTGGATCTCAGAGAACAGGTATGGTTACCTAAAGTCCATTAGGTTGACCTGATGTGTGTTTGGGTACTTGGGAGGGCTGCATCCAACCTCTGGCCTATACTAGGGAAAGCTGCTTGTGCTGCAGGTAAGTTCTGTTTTGTTTTAACTCTTCATGTGCTTCACAAAAATTACTAAAACTGAGATTTTCCTTCCCATGTATTAGCTGGTTGTTACAGCCAAGCTCGGTTACACTAAGAAAAGTATTGAATGTACTTTACCCCATTTTGTAAGATCGTTCTTGCAGACAATTTTGTAGTAAGATGCTGTTCATGATGAGGGTCTTCTGTATGGTGAGTATACATGAAAGGGTACAAACGGGGCAATTAAAATGATCTGGGGATGGATTTGCCATAGGAGCTGGGAGGGAAGATTGAGGTTTATAAAATCATGAAGGGTGTGGATAAGCTGAATCTCCACTGATATTCACCAAGCCCTGCAATACAAGAATTTCGTGGCACACAGTAAAATTTGTAGGACATCAGTTTAAAACAAGAAAAAAGTATGCAGTGGGTATTGACAGCCTGGGACTTCCAGCCCTATGAGGCAGCAGAGGCAGGTGGCATCAGCAGGGTCAGAGAGGGGCTAGTCAAATTCACAGGTGACTTATGTGGGTATTAAAATGACACGGTAAGGATATACCTTTAGATATTCCCAGTCTAATCATTGTTGGTGCTGGGAGAGCACAGAAGCATGGGGTCATCATCAGGCACATGTACTCTCCTTAAATAGTATCTCTTGTTGCCACTATTGAAAACAAGATTGTCTAGATGGACCCTTTGTCGGGCTCCACAGGATGCTTGATATGTTTGTGTCTGCTGGGTAGTATTTTGAAATCCTTCCCCTGTTGCTTGGTACTGGCAAGTCAGTGAGTGGCTTGTGTAGAACAGCTGATTTCTTTTCTGGATCCTCCAGGCCCACTTGGGATAACTCCATATGAAGGGAAACTAAAACCCAACAGCTGATGGTAGAGCATTGCTGTCATTGCTAACAAACGTGACAAAGCAATACTGTGGGAAATTCAGAAATTGCTGGGTTGTTCAGGGTAGCTAGAAGGATCTGATGCCTTTGGAAGATTTTCATAGATGTCCATTTTCTGAGGCATTTTCTGTACCAAAAGCTTCCCAGTAAAGCCCAGCTCCTGTGCAGTAGGTAGGTGGCTTGGGAGAGTGAAGCTTTGTAGAAGCTCAGCTCAGGAGGTGAGGAGACCATCTTCAAATAAGCAGAAGAAAACCCCTCAGATCCTTATGTTACTGAAGGTTGTACATTTATTCTCTGCCTGCAGAAATAACAAGGCAGGCAGACAACTTAATGCAAGTCTGCTGAAGATGGGGCGGGGGGGGGAGAGACAGTTTAGGACATCCCCATGAACGTGACTAATGGTTAATTCCAACATAACTTGAGAATTAGAGCCTGGCATTGCAGTAGTTGGGAGTTTGTGGTTGAAAAGCAACGAAGCTCAGAGTCAGGTCTAATTTTTTTTTTGTTTTGTGGCAGAAGGGAACTGCATGCCCTGGCTGGGAGCACCATGACTATTCTGTTCTTCAGCTTGCTGACTCAGGTCCCAGAGTTTCTGAGCCATCACTCTCTTCTTAACAGAGCTTAGCTCAGCTTTTGCCTGGAGCTCTGCTGTAAAGAGAGACCTTTTACAGGCCAATGCCATAAGTGGAGGGAGTGAGGAAGGCAGGCAGGTAAATTCATGCTGACCATAGCCATATCTTGTTAATTAACTCGCCTGTTGAAAGGATTTACAAGGCTTCTTTTGCTCCCATCGTACTGCAGATCCTGCAGAAAAAAACATACCATAGCGAGAAGTGGCTTTTTTTGGTTGCCTGCTTAAATATAGTCCAAAATAAATTGCCTGTCATATTGCATATGGTAAGAATCATCTCTGGATCATCTCTGTTGATGGAGGAGGCTGAATCACAACAGACAGCTGCCTGAGAAAGGCTGCAGGAAACACTGATCCCAGGGAATTTTTACTTTTGCATTCTAGGGTGGCCTAGGCAAACAGTCTGTGCTAGTGATTTATTTTGTTCAGTTAGTGAGACTTAAGCAGCAACTGAACTTGCATAGTTTTGCTTGTGATTTGGATGCAACATTAAAAAGACATTCGCTCTAGAAGGTATGTGAATGGGTGAATTGTTACATGATTAAATAATTAAGTGCAATTTAAAATCGTTCACAGTTTACCCTTATCTCAAAGTTGACTGCTCTGTGTCTGACCTGAAAAAAATCCTCATATGCTTCCATTCTTACTTGGTTTTTAACTTTAATTATAAAACATCAACAAAAAAAATTTCTTTCTCCCTTACAAACTTTGTCTCAGTTTATTGGCCACCTGTTTTGATAAGCACATGGATAAGAACACAACCACAGCAGGGGTAAGATTGAAAAGAAAATATCAGTGAGATACACAGTCATTCTCCCAGGGTAGATACCAACCACAGAGCAACTCCCCACATACTTTCTCTTTTGCTGTTGCTGGCTTCAGCCCTTGCTTCATTTAAATAGCACCTGGCATATTTGGTTGAGGATACGAATTAGGCTGCAGACATTCCTGTTTCCTGTAGAGCCGCACAAGTCTGGAAAGTGCTTGCCCCTCTGGCTGAGCAGGAGGAGGGATTTCCAGTGCCAATTTCTTCTTGCAGCTAGAGAAATTACCACCTGTGTGTTTAGATGGGTTTTGCATGTATCTTGGCTCTTGTTTGCAAATGTTATCAGTATCTTGCAGAATGAAACCGGGCAAGTTCTACTGCCGAGACGACCCACATGTGAGAGGGAAGTGTCAGGCAGAAGTCTTGTTGCACTGATGTATAGCAGGAATGGAGCAGTACCAGTTCTTCCTCGAGTGTTGCATCTCGTGAGTCGACTTGCTCTGTTAAACCCCTCTATCCCAGGCCTACTTAACCACTGCTTTGCACTTGCTGGACAGGCTTGCAGAGCTGGTTTCCCTCCTGGGACCATCATCTGACTGCATCTGTCTGAACAGCTGGGAGCCAGCACCTTTGAATCCTGCACTGCTCTGATCCACATGCTCCCACTTTTAGTCCTGATCTTACGCAATATCATCTTAGTGTCTCAGCTACACTCACCCTGTGAGCGGTTCAAGATATCTGCAGATCTGGAGCTTGAGATGACCGGTCAGTCATAACAGTCTGTGCATGCTATGAGAAAAAAAGAAAAGTTATATGCATATCTGCTTAGCCTAAAGCCCCGTTGCCTGGGAAGCCAAGGCCTGTCTTCTTTAATCCCACAAGCATCACCATTTCCCACATGTGACTGTGGCCTCTGGACAGGAGGGCTTTCATGATTGCTTTTCTGGGTTAAGAGCTGAGTTATATTTCTCTTCTAATTACTGTGTTGCCAACATGCCATTCTACAACCAGTCTTAGATCAAACCTCAGTTGTTTTCTGTCTTAAGCCTCTCTTGCAAACATCAGACTAAAGTGGGAGCCTGGATTTTCTGCAAGGTCTATGCCCCTTGAGTCTACAATTCTGCTGTGTGGATGCCAGGCCTGATGTATATATACTCAGAGATTTCTGGTGCAGAAATACTAGCATAGGTGTAGGTGACCTGACACAATGCAGCACAAAGGAGGAGCAAGGTTCTTGTCTCTTGTGATTAGGACAGGATTAGGACATAGCTTTTATGTTCTGCCTAAAGAATCACCATTCTGGAAAAACCTGTAAAAGCTGGGGTGTCGTGATAGTTTGTAGAAACTGAGGATCATATGTGTTTAAGGTTTCTGCTATTGAACCTCAGGGCAGAAGAGAGTTTTAATATCTAATTCAAAACACTTTATAAACAACTGCTTCATTGAGCAATAGTACTTCATATAGCTAGTCTCTGCTTGTTTTGCATTTGCCCTAGGGTCTGTAAATCACAGTATTCACAGGCAGGCATGGGGTGAGCATGTAAAAACACATGGGCAGAAAGTTGAAGAGTTGGAAATGGAATATGTAAGCTCCTCTACTAATTTTCTTTTGTAAGATGTCTGTACTGGAGAACATGCTTTGCTGTAGAGCAGGCTGTTTTCCTCCTCTGTGCATTCTAGCTGGCCTCCGGTGTTGTCCTGTGCCTTGCCCACATGAGAGACTTCTGTCAAAGTGCAGCTATTGGGGTGTGTGTTGCTGGGGAATCACATGCAGTACCTTTCTAAAAACAGTCCATGTACGTGTTGGTGCAATTTCAAAAATTCAGTTCCCGATGTATTGTTGTGGCTCAAAGCAGTATGAATTCCCTTCCTCCATGAGTCTGCTGAGCTGGATCAGATTTTTTCCATACTTCCAACAGCTGTTTAACAGGAAGGTTGTCAGCTGCAGTTACATTTAATCTAAAAAAAAAAAAAAGAAAGGAACCAATTCTTCCACTTATCTTCGGTAGCAAATTGTTAGACCCTTATGTTTCTCTCTCTCTTTTTTTTTTTTTTTGTCCTATCTGTTGGACTGAATTTGCTTCCTAAATTATTTTATTAATTCTCATTTAAGCTCAGAAGCATCATTGTTTTAACTAAAGGTGAGTTTGTTTCCTAATGAAGGTACTTAAGCCTGCACAGCTTTGAAACCAACAGAAGTGTACCCAGAAGGGAGTTTGTACCAGGTCAATTACATCTCTTTAAGCCACAACAAAACGTACACCTGAGGCCCTGTTTTGGCTTTCAGCAGTGTCTTTATTAATTTTATGTCAATTCTTACCTCAATTGCATTTGCTTCTTGCTATTAGGAAGCTCTCCTCATACATGCCCATGATGGTAACTAGTTTTTAAAACTGATGGGATGAAGCTTAACAGATTTTATTTTTAAACCCATTACAAGTTTCCAGGCACGCCGCAGCATGGGTTTTAAGTCAAGGCTCACTTTTGTGGTTGACCTGCTCTCATTTGGGACTGCACTGCACCTAAAAGAGGTGGGTCCCCCACAGGGCCCCCTCCCACCCATCTGCCCATACCCATCCCTGGGTGCATGCTCTGACATCTCCCCTAGTACAAGCATTAGTAGTGGTGCAGCTGGTGGTGTGAGCCAAGCAAGCTCAGGCAACTAGCTAACATCCATCCCAGCAGAAGCACTGAGACAGGACCCTGAAGGACTTTGGCCAGACGGATGCAAATCTTGTGTCAGGTTTCCTGAGCAGCCTCCCTTGAGCTTTCTTTGCTTCAAGTGGGATAGGAAGCTGCAGGTTGGCAGAACATGAGTTGCCTGATAAAGCAAGGGCTGTGTTAGACAGCGTGTGTATTTTACTGTGTTTTGTTGGTTAGATTTACAGTGGTGCAAGACTTCTGCTGCAGCAGTGTACAACAAACGTATCTAGTGAAAGCAGAAAAGCATGCCTGTTACAGTGCTAGTGAGAAGCACAGAGCTGGGCTGAACAAATTAGAAGTGGGTGAACTAAATTCAGCCCTGTTTACCCTTGGGTGCACTGCTGGTAGAGTCTGATGTCCAGCTACGTGCAGCCTGCCCTGAGACAGTGGCTGTCCTGAGAAACTTAACATGGAGACAGATGATAATTTTTCAGTAAGCATTTGTTGTGAATCAGTAAAAATTGCCTTTCTTGAACTTAAAGCATAGCTTTATATCCTGATGCCAATGGCAGACATGGGAGTGATGCTTTAAAATTTCTCCCTTTGAAAGGAAGTAGTTAATATTTTCGTAAAAGCTCACAGATTTCAAACTTCAGTCTATTTCTGGTTTTATTTGTCATGCTTCATTGTTTCAGAAATCTGGTAATTATTGTTATGCCTGGAATCTTGTGATGGGCCTCTCTGCATCATGGTCTGTGTTGGATGCCTGCTTTATTTTGTTGTTTGTAGCCTTTTGCTTGTACAGTCTTTATGACAGCTTCATGTCCTGCCCTCTGTTGAACACAGGATCATAAATTTAAGAGTATATGGCAGAGCTTGGGGAGGAGGAGTTGCAATGGAGGTCTTTCTGCATTCTTGGAAAACTGATGTCAGGATTGTACTAAAAATGAAGTGATTTGTGCTTGTGTTCCTTGAAGGGGAAGGCTAAGCTATATTAGCCTGTGTGATGGAGCTCCGTCAGTTGTAAGAGACGGCCAGCTTCTCTATCAGTCAGTATACCTTTGACTCAGATTCACATGGTGCTTGCACTAATTCATTTCTGTTTTTTCTTTTCCTTTGCTAATCTGCTTAGCTTTTACATACTTCCATGCACATACTGTCAGAGCCAAATCAAATATAATTGGAAAAATGTGACCGGTTTGTTGAGGAGCTATCAGCCTAAGTCAGACTGGGGTCGGCGAAGCAGGGTATTCTTCATACACCTAAGCTCCACCTATATGAGTCAACAAAATGAAATGCTGTTTGGATTGTAGAAAACTTGAAGCCGAGCCAAGAGGAGGTGTCTCTGCAGCCCCGGACGAGTCAAATCTGTTGCTCTGAGGATGAGGGTTGTGATCAGGCTGCCCCCATGGTGGGCAGGGAAGGAGGACCAGGAGCCCCGTTGCAGAGCCAGCCAGCAGCCAGCTAGCCACAAAACTGTTGCTGGTTTTGCTTCTGCCTCTCACTTGGCTTCTGCTTGGCAGCCACCTGCCCAGGGTAACAACGCCCTTTGTCTGTACCGACAGCCTGGGCTTCAGGCAAGCACTGCTTCTTGGTTGAATCTGCCACATGTGGGTTGAAAGAAAACCTCACACCCAGAAAACCTGTCACCGCTGGGACCTGCAGGGGACTGGTCTCACAGTCAGCCGTGCACCGTCCCAGCCCGGGGTCCGTGCCAGCTCTGGTCCCCCACCCCGCAGGCTTCCACGCAGCAGCCGTCGCCCGCCGGGTTTGTCAGGCGGTGGGGATGCACGTGCTTGCTGTGGCTGCGTCCGACTGCCCTCGCTTCCCGGGGGGACATCGGAGCTCGGAAATCGCAACTGGTCCCCCGCTTGCTGGTATGGCTCTTCTATAGGTGCTCTTCACCTAAAAATCTTCTAACCCGGCCTACATAAACCTTTGGGTAGTTTACAACTTACATAGGTGCCAGCAAATGTGACGAAGCTGCTGTGGTACAAGGTAGCCTAGCGGCAAACTGCAAAAAAGCTCAGGGTAGACCAAAAAAACCAAGGCCAATTGCAAATTCAGCTGGTTACATCCTCACCGAGGACAGATATGAAGCAGCAGTCCTTCTTGGAGGTTGTCAGAGCGCCGCAATTCGACTTCAGCCACCAGGACAGCGATGGGATTTGTGATAGCTAAGATGCTGATTAAGAGGAATATATTTACTGTGACGCTGAAGTGTGCACTGAAGATGAGACTGCAAACACTCAGAATTGCCTACTGCTCAATGTACCTAACTTCTTAAAATTGTACGTTTTTAACTGCCTTTTTCTCCTCTGTTTCAGGTTGCATGTCTGGTTGGACTTGATGCATGGCATTTGCATGACACCTAACAGCCTAGCTCTGGATGTGTCACTGAGCAAACATGGCCTACCCAGCAAATACTAACAGCAGTGCTGCAGGTAACTCATTGGGAATACTTTTCTCCCTTTGGATTATTAATATTGTTTTAAAAAAAAAAACTTTTTTCTTAAATTTTGAAAGTAGCAGAAAAGGGAAGTAACAGCAGCTAAAACTAAATACCGAAAATTAATATCCTGGTAGATCAGAGCCTGTCTGTTCCCCTACCACCTCCCCTGATAATCTTTTAAATATTTAAAGTGTGGAAAGTTGTTTGCAAAGATGTAAGGGCTGGCACTCGGTTGTTCAGCATGCAGCGCTGTCCGCTTTCACGGACCTGCACTGGCTTATACGAGGCTCTGAGAGGCCTAGGGGTTTGCTGCAAAAAGTCATGTGGTTGTTATCCTGTGTCTGTAATTAACTTGTGAGATTAACCAGCTCTTACACATCGAATCCCCAGCCCTTCCTGGTCACTTTTATGGGTCAGGCTAATTTTTGTTTCTTGCTTCTCACCAAAACATAAAAGCATTTCCCCAGCAACATCAAGAGGAGGTGTTCAGTTCATCTCATCTCACTTTTTCGTTATTTTAAGAAGCTCCCAAGATGTCTATTTTGGTTGGGTGATACTCTTTGAAATAGATAGCTTGGCATGTTCAAAGGTTGCTGAGGAGGACTGACGGGTCAGGAGGGGGCAGAGATTGCAGAACGATTGACAACAGCACAGCAGCAGCGTTCCTCCTGTGGTTGTGTCAATATTTTCCTGTTCTCCTGATCACTGCACAAACATAGCTTTAGCCCACTACAGCTGAGGGTGCTACAGTGGGATTATACGGAAAATTTCAAGTGCATGGCAGGAGCTTGTGGGTGCTCTTTTGAGACCTCCTAATGTAGGTATGATGGGAAATGGATTTATCAATGAAGGCTGGGGTGGCTGGGACCACTTTGAATATCCTGGGAAGGAACATTAAGTATCTTTTTTGTTATGCGTGTAAATAGACATTTCAGCTTTTTTTTCCCCCTAAGGCTCATGCACTCAGTGTTCAAATGTTACTCGCTAGATCACAACACACACATATTGAGAATTGGCTTAACCTGGTGGATTTTAGCACCAACCTCCTTTGAAAGCATGTTCTGGTATGGAAACAAATCCTGAACTACTCACTGTGCTCACTGTAGAATTGTTCTAATTAGTGCAAGGGATTAAAGCATTTTGTGTGCAGGAAATTACAAATATGGAGTGTCATTATCTGCAGTTTATGCAAAAGAAGGCTTTTTTTAAAGGCTAGTGGAAGTTACATGAAAACATTGGAGTTGCTTTTATCTGTTGATGATTTAAGGCTAAATTTACCAATTTTGTTAAATCCCGAGACCTCTGAAAAAGGATATTCTCCCCTCCCCCATTTTTATACCGTTAAAAGTATATTCTCTAAGAAAGAAACTATACCCTTTTGTAACCTTTTGTAATCCTTTTGAGAAGGCAAACTTCAAAACCTCTGCTGTGTGACTTACCTGTTGCTGTTTACTGCCTAAACATCCCACTTAACTTGACTTTTTTTCAGTAATACACTTTTAACTTAAGTCATGCAGAACAATTTCCTCAGTTTACAAGGAAAGAAAAATTGTGCATGGGCTGTTACTGATTGGTTTACTAATTTTCTGCTCTCCCTGCAGTAGAATTGTCTATTGAAAAAGTTGATAAGCTGACATAAAAGTCTAAAAGAAGCTAAATGGTTTTACTGGGGATGTGTTAATGCAAGATGAAGTTTTAGTTGCAAGATTGTTATGCAAACAAGGCTTCTTGCAGGGTAGAAGCTGTTTGTTCCCTTATTCATAGAAAGACGCTATAATGAATTGCAAGTATTTAGTTCAGAGCTAAATTGGACAACATTTTGCAGAGACTGTCAGGACTTGTTGGCTTTGCAAACCCTTCAGGCCGGCGTTCTAACATGCAGCTATGTACGCCCGTGTCTCCAAATCCTCAGCAGTTCATAATGGACAGAGTATTGGGCTGCAAATACCTGTGATTTGTTATCCTGCCGTGCTGCCTGGGAGAGAAAGCCTTTGGATGAGCAGGAACTGATCTGGGCGTTGGAGGTATTGAAGCAAGTTTCTTAATTGCATGGAGCTCTAAGAGTGGAAAGGCAAACTTCAGGGGTGGTGTTTTCTGCACCCTCTGAATCAATCAGCAACAGGAAAAAGAACTAGAAAGACTTGTTACGGACTACTAAGCTGCGTTTATGTTACTTGAATATTTTGGCAAGTTTGACCACATGTTCAGCTGCGTTCAAGTACGAGGTGACTAAGGAGCAGTGGTTTGCTTTGGTTAACTCGAGAATGTGAGTACTTGCACTGTTAATGATTATGCCTATGTGCCATTTCGGTCAATTTTTTTGGTATACAAGCCTGTATGGACTGCTGCTGCCGCAGATAAAATCTGTAGTGGAATGCTTGAATTTGGAACTTGTTTCGAGGAAGGATCAAGCTTTTTTGCATTTCTATAGAGATTAATTTTTTAAGGATGTTTATGGGAAGTACATTTTCTGTAAATATTTTCAGTGAGTGTGTATGCGAGATAAGCTACAAAGCAAACGATGACTTTATCATGAAACCACCTATCATAAATTTCTCTGCCTCTTGCATATCTCGGTAAAGCCGTGAACTTTAAATGTGGCGAATAAATAACAGGCTGTGATTTAATCTTCAGTACTGTTTGTCAATAGTTTTGTTTGCTGCTGACTTAAAGTTTTATCACTGTTCCTGGTTTCATTGCACAGTAGTGAACTGTATTTCTGTAAGCTGCAAGCTTATTTGTTCATCTTTGTACATTTTGGAAGTTGGTTTAGAGACTTGGTACTGATTTTGGACTAGGCTCTGTCAAAGTTGTGCCATCTGCTCAGAAAACAGCTGAAGTCTCTTAACACTAGTGATAGATTGGTGCTTGCAGAAAAATTTGCTTTATTTTATCGGTTGGGAGCTGGGTAGTCACAACTGCTGCATCGAGTCTGCTCTGGTGGCATGTGAGCCTACTGCTCAGTCGGGTAAGCTCAGCAGCGTTAAGGAGGGCAATGGAAGTCCAGAGCATGTCATGTACTCATCCAAGGAGCCGCAGCAGGAGCAGGGAAATACCCTGCATCTGTGGGGAGCTATTGAGAGGCTGGACTTGTTTTGGTGCATGATACAAATTAATTTCTCTTTGCATAGTACAAGAAAAAAAAAGTGAGGTGATTGTTTCTTGAAATAGTATTAGTGTCTTCATTAACTGCTGGGTGAAACTTCCAGTAATTGTTAGCTTTTGTGCTTGCTAGGACTGATGCATAAATCCTCTATTTAATGAGGCTCTGCAAACATTTCCGTAGTGGTATCTGTAGAAAGATCCTCCAGTCAGCTACAAAAAGCACAGTGCGCACAAGCCTAAAATTTACCGGGCAGCTTGGAAATACTTCTGGCTGGATTTTCATTCCTTTCACTAATACCTAATTAGCTGAAACTTTGTTTTCAAAACACATGTTCTGAAAGGCACCGAATGGTGTGAAATTCCAGTCCAATTCTGTTTATTCTGATGTAGAAAACAAGGAAGCAGCAGAACAAACATAGAAGACTGATTTAAAAAGATAAAGGATTAAAAACTGTATTTGTTTCTAACCATAATGAAAACATCTGTTTTATTTGACTTCCCTAAGCACCTCATGCTCTGTATCCAGAGACCGCAGAATTGTCAGTCATCTCTTTAACAGGGACATAAAAAAGCGTTTTAACAGAAGAAAAGCTTTTCCAGTTTTCCTGAGTAGGACGGGCTGCAGGGGTCAGTATAGTAAGGCTGTTGCACAAACCCTTTCTTTGCTGTGAAGCAAATGCACACTGTTTTCTGTACATAGTGTCTGAGATTTCCCTGATCCTTTCTCTTTTCTCCCCTCTGTCTGTGCCTTCTCCCACACTCTTGTTTAAGGATTTCTGTTTCCATGCCTTCCCATCCTGCTTTTAATGTGCTTCTACTTACAGGAGTACTACATGTTACAGGGGTTCATTTGAGCTATTTCTCTGTGTGTTCAACTCAGCTACGTGCTTTACCTCCTTCAGATTCCTACACAGTTCTTAAAGCAGTGGCATCGTAGCAACTCACCATCATTTTTACTGTTGGTCTCTTTGCACCTGTAAAGCAAGGAACTGCTGCTGTAACAACCAGAGTGCAGGCATCAAGTGTCTTTGCTCCCAGTTTACTCCTTTCACTTTCAGCCTGCCGTGGGCAGGGAGATGTCACCCCCAGCAGACTTGGGCATCCACCTCTGCTCTGGAGAGCGCGCCAGGGGCTGCGGGACCGCGCATGGTTTGGTGGCAGACACGAACCGTGTTGGAGCGCTGGTTCCCCTGCAGCAGCCTGGTGTCCCTCCGGTTATTTTATGTATGCACAGTTGCTCAGCAGCACCCCGTGGGCCTCTGGTTAGATTTTATTTGTATCATCTGAGCAGTTTTCTTGACTCCTAAGTGAAGTTACAACTATGCACCAGTTAGTCGGAGAATGAGGCCATTACAAGAGGCTGTTGCCTGAATTAGTGTTGTTTGAGATATTAACGTCAGCGTGACTCAAAGACCAAATGTTTAATAAATGTGTTTTCCATCTGCTGGTATATAAATGCTTAAGCAACTGTTATAAAGTGTTATGAAAACCCCTGCTGATTTATTAACCCTTTTTATTGAAGCCAGTAAATAGAACACACGCTTGCTTAGAGTAAATGTTTTTATCATACACGTCCTCCTCATTGATTTGTAACAACTCTTACCAAACATTTGTAGACGCATTTTCCTTTCAGTTACTGGATTATTTGAGTTAGAGTCTCTCCTATGATTTGATTTTCCGGATGTGTATCATCTTAGGCAATATGCATGGAGTTTTGCATGATTTCCAGACTAATGATCTGGAGTGTAGTCCAAGAAGAAAATGCTGTGCACCAGAACATTACCACTATTACTAATTTCAGCAGAATATCCACCGGTTTTCATTACTGACCCTCAGCCAATACACGGGCACTTACAGACATGAAGAAGTTAGCAACTGGAAGTGTTTGATTGCTAGGTAGTAGTCAGTCCGATAGATCCTTTAGTCCTGAGTATTGCAGGTGCCTGCCATAAGACCCCAGCTGACAGCCGCTCTCCGCTGCTTTCCGGCAGGGCTGGTGTCACCCAGGTATCGTTGCGGTGCTACTGACACCCCGAGCTCTGAGCTTAGGAGCCTTAAATGCACTGAGTTTCCTTGGCTTAGCAGATGCAAATGACCAAGGTGCAGGTGAGTTTGTATTTTTATCAAATCAGCCATGCAAGCAATGGTAATTTGGTTGAGTCAGGGCTGTGTGATGAGAGGCTATTTAAGCCTGGGCTTGCTCCCCTACCATGCTCCCTGCTCCAAGCCTGCACCCGATAACCATCAGAGTTAATGGGGACGGATGTATGCCAAAGGTATGCTTTGGCAGCTGGTGGGAGGCTCTTGCCATCGGGAGAGCCTGCTGAACTGGCATTTAGTCTTGTGCTTTCTGGATGGGCAGATGGCATGCAGGGCTGTCACTGGGATCCTGCTCCTGCCTCACCCACAAGTGATCTAGTGAGTCACTCTGGTGGTGCCCAGTATTTAAAAACAAGCTAGGGTGGGACCCTGAAATCTGTGGGGTGAAGAGTGAGTGAGTCTCCAGTGATTTCACATCAGCTCTATCATAAGGCATATCAAAATTGCCATCAGTATGCTGTAGTATACTCAGTGATGCCAGATCTGCCTTAAGGACAGATGGCTGGAGATGGAGCACATCATCTCACAGCCAATGCCAGCTTTCTACTTGAATTGATACTTGTTTCTTCTGCAATTGCTAGTTGATACCTGTAATCCAAGGGTGCATTTGCTGCTGCAACAGAAAGCTTGAAAACACATGGACTTGCATTTACCCAACCTGGAGGTATTTATCAGACTGCAGAGGATCAGGGATCGTGCACCTTCTTTTACATCGGACTTGTTGCCTGAAGAATGCCATTCAGGCCTGATTTTGGAATCTACTGGAAAGGGAAGGGGCAGGAAGGAGTTAGAAAGGATACAGTAAATACAGTGTCATTAGGAGCTGAGGACAGGCCCAGATAGCCCAGTCCTTAGAAATGGAAATTGGATGTGGTGGGAAGCAGATGGCCCAAGACACAAAGCCATATAAGATGCAGATGCTTTGCAGAAGGACAACGGACCATGAGAAACAGAACAGATTTCATTGTTCTGTCTTTTGTTTGGAGATTACTGCAGTTGTGTCTTGTTCTGGATTATCTTCTGCAGCTGCCCAGAAGCTTCTTACATCTCACCTGGACAGAGGGCTGTGTTCATTCCTGTCTGACGCAGGCTTGCTCATGGAGTAATGCATGCTTTCCTTGTCTGAGCTGTTGAGATGCACTTGTATGGGCAGCACCTGGACCTTCTCATGTGGCCAGCTGCTGCTCCCTGTGGAAATACATGCCCTCTACACCCTTGGAGGCAGCGAAGGGTCCTGATCTTGTATTTTAAAGCCAATAATGCTCTAGGGACTAAACAGGCATGCCTTGCTGTTTATGGTACCTTGCAACCTCACTGAACTGGTGGCAATTAATAGTGATAAAAGCCCTTGGGTCTTGTGATGGAAGTCACTGCTTTGCACTGATCTGGTGGTGGTCGGGTGAGAGGTGGCTGTGTGGAGGAGCAGCCTGTGGGGCTGCGTGAGGAGCAAGCACCAGTAACGGGGCAGGCACGTATTAACGGGAAAAACACCAAGAACAAACTTTTTCCAGACATGAAAAATTATGCTCTCTGCATCTTCTTCCTTCGCTCAGCAAATCAGCAAATATTCCTGTGGCCATTTAACCTAAAAGTGTGTATTTTTCGCCAAAACTATTCTACAGTATTCCTCACTCCCTTCCCAGATTCTCCTGCAGAAAGCAGTTTATGAATAATGCATATGAATCTTCTCCCTGTGGGAAGGGAGGGAATTTTGTTGCCTTTAAAAGGATACGGTCCCCCAGGGAAATGGCTTGGATGGAAATAGCCTGATTACAGCTGGTTGTCTTCTGTGGGTGAACACTGAGTGCCTGCATTTAGACGTGTTCCTTGCAGAAGGGTTACTGCTGGAGCAGAAGTCCTTGGGAAGCTTCTTGTAATGGCCGCCTCTCTTCTCCCCCCCTTTCGTGCCATTTGTAAGGCCTTGGATTAGAGATGACAGAAGGGCAGCCCTTCCCATATCATGTTTTCACAGCAGTTTTAGAGGCTGAGGGAGCGTTCGGGCTGCCCACGGAGGCATTGCTGCTGTATCTCTGTTTCCTTCCTCTGGAAACATGACTCCCCTTGGTGGCAGAGTACAGATTCCTGCCAGGATGTCCCTCTGTGACCAGCTTCGGGACAGAAGTGTGCTTGTGCTCCCCTTTCTTCCATTCCCTCCTCTGATTTCATCCGGAGATCACACTTGCCATATTGGGTGAAAGTGATGGCTGGCCTCCGCTGTGGGACGCACGTTGCAGCTTGCAGTGTCTGGGGGTTAGCAGGTCAGCCAGGTCCAAATAGGGATCTCCCCCTCCCTTGTCTCTAACTCTTTAAAACTCTTCATAGCCTATACTCAGTCTGCGTTAGGTACAGTCTCCTGAGATTTTTCTTCACCTGACTCTTCACACAGACTTTGACAAAACTAAGTGCTCAGACGCTCGGAGAGGTAGGTGAGTGTGAGATCCCCTCATATTCTTTCATGCTTTTGGTCCATCGTTCCCCACTTGCGAAGCCTTTTTCCCTGTACAAGTAGGTAAAGTGACCCTTACCCCCTCTCACAGCCCATCCCTTTTTCTTGCTCAATTTCTCCTCCCTAGTTACCTCACACTGTAATGAGTGTTCTACGTAATTGTTGTCTCTTTTTTTATTAATATATTCCTGTATGTTTTTTCTTCATAAGAATATGCTGCTTTCCTTCAACATGCAGGACATACATGTCTGTGATATTTCTGTATTGCCCTTCGGTATTTGCTTGAAAGCAGGAGAGGGAGGGATGGAGGGAGCGGGTGGAAACTGTTTTTAACAGCTGGGTTTGAAGGTTTGGTCAGATTGGCATGAGGATCAAATTAACTGATAATTGGGAACAGATTGTTCTCCCTGTGTAAACCAGACATCGCTGGTCTGGAGTAGTCTCTTATTGCTGAGGGGCATGTTTGTTGATGTACTCCTAGCCCCTTCCCTACCCTCTCTTCACACAACCAACCCCTGTGCCTGGAGCACCATCGTATGGGTTGCAGAAGATCTAATAATAAAATGAAAACACTTGTGCAACTTAGCTGCTGTTACGGGAATTTCAGGTCTAATCCTAGGAAACAGGTCATGTTTTAACATTTCATGTACACTGCTTGATAAATCTAAAGTGTGTAGCTTTCAAAAAAGAAAGTACAGTGTAAGAAAACACAATAAAATGCATGGTTGTGGTTGAAAACGTGGACTGACATTTGCATGTGATAGAGGCACAAAGACAAGATCAGAGCAGTCACGTTTCAAGGGATTATGAGGGTCAGCAGTGTTTTTTCACTTCAAGAAGTCCATGGCTAAGCCCTTTCTCCCCCTTTTTCCCCTCCCTCCAGCAGAAATTGTGATTCTTAAATTTTAGATATGTTTTTCCATACCTTAAGTTAAGAAGTTTTAAAAAAAGTGTATTTTAGAATCATTCTCTTCTGCTCCTGTACTCTGTTCTTCTACATGGAGACAGATGGCTGTTAAATAGCTTTTAAGCTTGCCAGTACTTGAATGTGCTCACAAGGCTGTGCATCCACTGCATCGCCCTTTAGACTTTCACCATCCTCCCTTGCCATCATTAGTTACAGTCCTGTTCTCTTCCTCTGCTCTCAGACAGCATGTCTTCCATCCAGGATGCTCATCTGTTCCTTTTTGTTCCCCGATATTCATCTTGGCCCCTTTCTCCAGTGCTTGGTCTCACCCCAGCTCTCCCTGAGGACACGCAGGGACTTCTCCCCGGGTGCAGTCCCTGGGGAGCGCAGCCTGCGCCTCCCCCCTGATAACCAACCCTCCTCTGCCCCCCGGCTCTACCTTTAACGCTCAAAGGCTTCCTCGCAACCCATCTTCAGTGCTGTGGAAAATGCACTGTTGAGGACTCCGGGAAAATTACTTCCTTCTCCCTTTGCAGAGAAAAGTTGTAAGGCTACAACTCTACAAGCACGTGCATGGCTCAGCCAGACCATCTCAGCCCGTATCACTGTAGGACAAGACACCGGGTACAGCCAAGACCACAGCAGCAGGAGAGACATCTTTGTGCGAAACTGCGTGTAGCATCTCCTGCTCCACTCCAGCTTTACCGTCCTTCTCCAGTCCTGCTGCTGCGTGATGTACTGCACGCACTGTTTATCATGGCACATTAATAATGAACATGCATAGTCTTGCCCATGTGTCCCATTAGTTATGCGTGGCGCTTGCTTTTTTCCCCAGTTTGTGTGGCACTTTTCCTTGCCTTGGCGTTTTGCATAATCAAGTAGATTATGTAGGTAGAAGTGCAGTATTTCTGGGTTAATCCATGGTGTTTGATTGCAGAGTCTTGATCCAAGTAGGAAAGAGATGCTTAAAACCATAGCCTATACTGTCTCTGTGGCAAAGCCATGAGTTCCCTCCTGCACCCTCTGCCTCTGCTCAGCTGGGGAGGCGGGGGGTGACGAGTGATGGACATGGGATGCCTTCCATGCTGGCAGGATCCACCACCTAACCCCGAATGACTCAATGTGCTTCTTCCAAATGCATGAGGAGACAGTCGCTGGGCTGACACCTCCACTTGAGTTCCCAACAGGAAGAAGTTCAGTTTGCATCCTTGTCTGTGGCATAAGAAGCCTGTACATGTATTTCCAGATTTAAGAATGCATATTTTTCTTTAACAGCCATGGATTTTGCCTGTCTCTTGTATTCATGTTCGGTGTCATTCACTTTTCATCTCTGCAAAATGGGAAAGCAAAGCTGACCCGTAAAGCCCTGCCGGGAGCTGCAAGCTGAGTTGCTAGCTCATGCAGTTCTCGTGTCTGAATAGAAGCAGGCAAATATGTCTGACTGTCTAAACATAAAAGAAGAAGAAGAAAAAAATTTCACCAAATTTGAAGGCTGGAATGGTCTACTCTCTCCCACCACAAGACTTCTTACCATAAGCTTTTCCAAGCAGTTATGTTGGGAGAACTGTAGAGATCATGACTTGCCTCATGACACACAAAATACCAAGTAGTTGAAGTTCATTCTGTGCAAAGCTCAACCAGGTGGACACTTAATGATGATACAGGACGCATTTTTCAGTTGTATCGTCTCTGTGGGTAGATGCTAACTAGTGAGGGACCTAACTGTAGCGTGCAAAGTCTCTCATATGGAAGTTTGGAGTGTTACGTAGTCACTGGGTCAGATTAATCATCCATAACTGTATCTCCAGGCACGTGACTGGTAGATCTCCTTACAGTACTAAGACATCAGCTGCAGTCGGACATGTTGAACCCAGTTATTGAATAGCTCCCAGCTACCCTGATAATAAACATTTGACACTGTAACTTAAAACCCATCCTGGACCACCCCTGGCCCGGGAAGTCTCTGGGTCGCAGGTTTCTGGAAGCCGAGAGGAGAAATGTTGCTGTATGTTTGCTTTCTTCTTATGCACTTCCAGAGGCATCTGCTAGGGGGGAGAAGGTGGGTAGGCCAGATCAGTCTCAGGTCTGACCTAAATGGCTAGCGCGTTTTAAATCATTCTATGGAAACCAGATGCCAAATTCTGAAAGGCTGTAAAGAAAAAAAATCAAACCTACAGCAATGCCACCCTTTTCTCCCAAAACAAAATCCACCAAAACAAAACCACAAAGAACCCCATATCCAACCTTCGCCAAAATGCAACAGCCGTGTTTTTGGGGGTAGGAACATAAAACTGACAGTTGTGGACCGGGCCAAGCTCTGCGTTCCCGTGGACAGGATCGTGTTAGTTGGGCAGATTACTTCATTCTTTCCAAGCAGAGCCACTTCAGTGCTGAGGAAATGGTCTGTTGCAGGCAAATGTTTTAAAGAGCTGCGTTTCATCCTTCACCTTTCACAGATCCATTGTGCCCTTTCTGCCTTTTGTTTTTAAAAGGGGTGTGAAATAACCGGCTCTTCAGATAAGAATTTACCGGATGGATGGCTGCCCATACACCAAATCTTACATTCACTCTGCTGCAGACCAAGTCAGGTTTTTTGGTCACTGGGGAGCTGTGTTCTGACCTCAGTTTTGTTTCTACTGTAAACAGTAGCTGAATGAGTTTATTTGGCACCATAATGGTCTCAAAGGCCAAGAGAATAAATACATGTGTGCTCTTTGCCTTTAGGTTTTACTGGTGCCAAGCCAGACATATGCCTCCATATTTGACTTGCTGGACAAGGCACGAAGTGCTGATACACGTTATGGGTTATTGCTTGCACTTGTGGCAGGTCTTTTTCAGCCTACTGAGTTGACTGAGTTTTGAGGAGAGTCCACTGAAGGTGCGTGACTTGATGCAGAGCTCGTTCAGATGTCAAGCCCTTGAAACCGCAGAGTAATGATAAACAGATGGAGCATGTGGAGACAGCTGCTAAAATTTGTTCTTCTCTAAACAGGATATCATGCTGTCTTTTTTTAGAAAAATGAAATAATGTAATGTTAAGAGATTTTTATTTTCCTCTGAGCGGAATCCTAACTCTTGAGAAGGACGTTTTGGCCACACCTTCTATTCTCATACTTTATCCTGGGTGTCACGTTTTTTTTTTTCACAGCAGAAAACCAGATGGGTATTTTCATGTTCTCCCCTCCCTGGTGTGAAGAACCTGCTGATGGAGCTGGAGATGCCCACCAGGAACACCCAGTGCTGCTGCATACTGCTTGTCCTCACCTGGCTGGTCACTTGCTCTGCAGGTCGAAAGACGGGGCTTGAAGGGCAGCGAGCGCAAGCAGTGGTTGCACTGGGTCCAGGCAGTGTTTCGAGGGCTGAATTTTTGCTTTTGTCTCCCTGAACAGAAAGCGTGAGTCAGGTTTCAGCTGCCCTAGAGTTTTTCTGTCTTCTAGGAGAAACTTCAAAGTATGGTTAGAAGCTGTTCCCAAAGCGCTGTTTGTGGAAAGCTGCTTTTCTTTATGGATGGGGCGGTTAGAGCAGAGACCAAACCAAACCAAGTTCACTTAAAATTCAGTACCTTCATGGCCCATAGATGCAACAAGTTGGCTACATCTAGAGAGCTTCTTTGGACTTTTTTGGGGAGCTCATGTTTTATAGTGTATGCATCAATGACTTGTAATTCAAGAAAATAAATGTAAAATTACCTAGAGGGCAGGACCTAGTTTATAGTCCAAAAGCTGATGCCTGTAAGTATTAAATATTACTTTGCTTCATATTAAATACCACTGAAGCCACTAGACATGTTCAGGAAACACTTTTATTGGAAGTCTGTGCCATTTTAGCTGAAGGCGCTGTGGAGTACTTGGATCTCTCACCTGTCATTTCAGCACAAGATCCCACTTCTGTTCGAAGCACAACTCTTCCAATCTGCAGTGATCTTGGAAATTATTTCAACAATTCATGTCTCTCTTTTTCTTTCATTTTAAGTGTTCTTGGGAATCTGGATGGAAGGCATGGTAATAAAACTCTTTTCCTTTAGTCCTGTGAAGTCTCTTAGGACTGTTACCCTTGTTAAATCAGCCTCTCCCCTTGCCCATTTACTTTTGAAGTCCCTGTTCGGTTATACTACAGCAACTGCTATTGTAAGCAGACGTGAAGAGAGATGGAACTGAGGCCTTTGAGAGCCTCTTTATGATGCTGAGAAGTGACACTTTTTGCATCTGGAATCCCAGTTGTCTTTGAGTTAATACCTGCTGTTATGTGGAAACAAGAAAATTGAATATGGAAAAATAAAACACGTTTGTGCATCATTTCAAAAGTGCGTGTACTACCATGAAGGATGTCTCATGTATTTTGGCTGCATTCCAGAAAAAAAAAACCACAACTGTTTGTGTCTGTAACTTTATGCTAGAAGTTTTATTTTTATCCCTCAAATTATAAGTTGCATTTGAGAAGAGTAAACAAAACAAGATTGAATGTAATGCAGGCAGAATTGCAGGCAGTGGTGGTTACAACAGAGGTAATTGTTCTGCCCAAATTATATCAATGAACCTTTCTGTGCTCTCAGTCCACATGTGGGAGTGAGAAATGAGGGGGATGGGGGTGAAGGGCTTGGGGAAGAAGGGAGAGCGGGTGGAAGAGAAGTCACCTGAACTTTTAATTCCCTCTTGAGAATTAAATCTGTTGTCAGAGAAAAAAAATATATCTTTTTAGTGTGTCATTTGGTACAGTTCCTTTTGTCCTGCTGCCCGTTTCATGCATTTTAACCCTTGGGGAGCCAGAGGCGTCGCGCCGCATCTGAAGTGCCATAAAGGAGAGCACTGGCGCTGCGCTGGGCTGGCTGCCAGGCTGGGACTGTCTCAGGAAATTCCAAATGAGTATAAATAAATGCTCTGTAGCAACCTCTGGGCTCCCTGCCTGCTGATGTGTCAGGAATACGCACTCCCTTTAAGGCAAAGGAAAGTGTGCTTCAGACTTAATTTCCTGAAAAACTAAACGCGGCAATGTCCAAGGGTTTGCTTCTGGGTGGATCGGTGAGTGAGACCCTCGGACGGGGTGGGGGGAGAGGTGAGATGCGAGCGGCTGGCTCTGCTAGCGCTGCGGGCCAGCTGAGAAGAGGGATGGGGGGCACCCCAGGCTAGCACAGCTGAAACCAGCCCTTGATGTTCTTTTAGGATATTAAGTTGGGAAGGGGTTTTTTTCGGTTTTTAACAGTGGCCGGTTAGCTGGGTTGTCTCACAAGTGCTGCTGTCTGACGGGAGTTTGCACTTGCGGTTTCACACACCTCTGGTAGCCTCTTTGTTTTTGTTGTTGCATACGGAGTAGTTTGTTTCCTTCAACAAATGCAGGTTTTCTAGTGGGAGAAAGTGAAGGGAGCACTGTACCTATTTACTGTAAGGCATCGTTTCAACAGCAGAAGGGTAGCTGTTACCCCTAAAGTTGCTCATTTTGAATACTGTTCATAGACTTTCAATTATAAGCCACTTTTTTTAGCTATTTAGAATGTGCGTAAAGAATTACTTCTAATAATGACCTTTTCCATATTTTCTCTGATGATCACTTTTTAAACTTTTTGGGAGAAAATCAGTTTATCGGTCTGAACTATTTTAAGTGCAGGGAAAAAGCTTTCAGTGTTTTTGGAAAATGCAAATTGCTTATGTTTTTGAAGTTTGTAAGGCAACACACATCTTATCTCACACAAGGAATCAGATTAATATAAAAAGGGGTAGGAGGGAACAATTCCTGGTATTTGAAATATCATACTGATTATGCAGCATAAACCATATTCCTTATGGAGGTAAGCATGTGACAAAATAATGTCCTTCCGGGACTCATAAATACAAATATTGGTAGAACCATTCTTGCAGAAGACAATTCTTCCATTTTTTCCACCCTGTGCACAGCTGTAAGACCAAACTGAAACTGTAAATCAGTTTTAATATTCCATGGCAGGTTTATATCCCAGGAGTCCAGGTTCTTTCCCGATGGTTACTCCTGTTACAATAGCCCTATGTATCTGTTCTCCGCTTCTCACCTAAGAAATTTATAGGCACAGAAGGGTAATGACATTATAAATCTAAATATTTTGGGTTTGTGATTCAGTTGTTCTTGGCTAGAAAGCAAACAGCCTTCTTCGCTTGGGCTTCAGCAGGTAACGCTGGTGCACAGTTGTGTTCAAAGACGTTTTCAGGCAAACAGCTGGCTTGCATCTATGACTCCTTTTGGCCCCCATGGAGAGTCAGGAGATGATTTGGGTGAGTGAGGAAGGAAGAGAAATATTTGGGAGTTTAGTCCTCTTCTGCTTTGCCAGCCCTCTATCTGGGTTTTGTGAAACCCATCCTAGTATGTGGATGCAAGCCTTGGTCTTTGTAATTATTTTTTCCTTTGTCATTTTTCTTGTGGCAGTGAAGTGGTGTAAAGTAACAGGGGATGAGGCATTGTTGGAAGAGTGGGGCTGCCATGCCATATTTCCAAAGGTTGGCAAGGGAGGCAGGGGAACTTCGGGGTTTCTCCTGTGCAGCAGAGGACAGCGAACTGCCTTACAACACTGGGGCTCAACCTCGTGTTCATCAGCATCGCTGGCTGAACCAGTTAGCCCAGATCTGTTGGGATGTATTTTCGGAAAGGAGAGCTATGGTGGTCTGAAACTGAGCTGCTCTGGTACTGTGGCTGGTAGAGCACATCCTATGGCTTTCTTCCAGGCTGCGAGGAGCTTGTGATTGGTATCTACTGTTTGCCATAACTGACATTATTTTGCCAGGCCTGAATTAGTCTGATTTGGAACGTGTCTTTAAATGGAATGCTCTTCATTTGTCACAAATGTGCCTGGAGCCAATAAGTGTGCACAGAGTAGAAAGTGAATGAAATAAATGCTTCAGGGAATGATGAAGGGTAGTTCTCAAGTAGACAAATAGCACAAGATGAAAAAAATGCACATGGAATCAGGTGCTTGGAAAGAATGAGTTCATACTGGTTTGGACTTGCCTTGTTGGCATCTGGTTTTCAAACGTAAGTAAACAGGACTGAAATACCCCCCATTTCAAGGCCAAAAGTAAAGGATGACTGTTGACACCTTGTCGCTCTTCCCAGTGGCACCTGAGAGAGCAGGAGGCTAACTGTACTATGAGGACATCAGCATCTTTGAGGGGAGAGCGTTTTCTGTGGCTGAGCCAACTAAGCCCCTGTCACCAGTTCAGTGGTTTGCTTTCAATGTAAGGCAAGCTCTTTCTTCTTCAGTTACATTTCTTGACACAGCACATTGGTTAAAGTGGCATTTGTGGAGGATGATTTGGGAAATGCATCAGTACAATGCAACTAAGGCTGCTACTTGCTTCTGACTTGCTTGATGGTGGACCTGCTGGTCATGCTCGGAGCTGCAGTGCACCCACAGGCTGACTTGTGACATTAATTTGCCCAGGTGGCCACTGTTTTTAGAGTAGTTTCTACCCAGAGGTGACAGCGCTGTTGATAATAGCAGCTGCCCCCACCATGGTTTCTGCTCTGCTCTTGCTGCTGGTGGGGCAGTTAGCAGAATAAGCTAATGACTCTATCCCTTCCCACCCATGCCCTGCTTCCTGCCAGCTGTAGTTTTATTTCCCCTGGGACCTGTGAGTCAGAAACCAGGATGGAGGCAAAACAGACTAGCCTCTTAGTTTTGAGTTTCTGTGGTTAGCGGCCTTGAGGTGGTGCACATACAGAGATATCCCACCACAGAACTGCCAGATCTAGAGCTATTCCCAGAAAATAAGAGCAGATGAAAAGGAGACTTGTTATCAGCCTCAAATAAGGGAGTTGTCAAGAATATAAAGCAGATTATGTGAATTTTGATAAGGGGGGCATATTGCAGTCACTCTCAGGACACTTGGTGGTGCCCCCCCCCCCACTGCCCCAAATAGGTTTCTCATAAACAAGAGTCATTCTTTATTCAGGGTTAATTAATTTGCATGACTTTCTTATAGCCTGTATTTTATATTTTAAATGAACTTCTGTTTGAGCTGCAAGTTTTCAGTTCAGAGATTCTAGAAGTAAAAGTTTTAGACATTAGAAAGACTAGAGAGGGTTAGGAGGTGTGTTTTTTTAAAAGTCGTTTTTACTTTCAGCTCACAGGAATAATTTTTAGTTGTGGTTATATAATGTTCAGGTATAAACTCTGTAAGTAAGTAACTCGTTTTTACCATGTGGAGGAAAACCTCTAATGGTGTAAAAAAAGGTAATGTGACCTTGAAAGACCCCCTCCTAACACCAAAAAGGCTATTTAAAAAAAAAAATATATATATAAAAATATATATGTAATATTTTTATATATATTTAATAAAAATATATATAAATGCCTTTGGGTAGCAGGCTGATGAGCATTCTGAGCATTTTCTGTGTGATACCAAAATGTTCTGGTTTTCATAGCTATGAAGAGTAGCCAGCACGTAGTTAGCAAACATGCAACAAAGGGAGAAGAATAAGAAAATCCAGAGTCTCTTCTACAAGGTTAAGAAATGGTTCTGTGGTTTAGGAATTGACCCTTGAGGAGGAGGTAACAGGGGGACATCCAGACTAGTGCATCCATCTGATCACTGGTACCATGGTGAGAGCTGGCTCATTGTTTTTGCTATAATGCTAAGCAAATAAATTTTTATTAAGTTTTTATTATAATGATAATCCTAGTATAATGCTAAGCAACGAAGATTTTTCGGGTTCAAAGGAACATAACTGCTTGAGAGCCTCTCTTCACTGTGGGTTGATCAAGTCAATGGAAAAGCCCAGTTAAGCCGATGGAAAGACTTCTGATGCTTTTAATAGCCTTTGCATTGTGGCTGTGATTGTTTTGAGTTTTTCTTCTATTGCCTTCATGGTCCTACTTCTAGAAAGAGCATGGTATTAAGACAGCAGATCCATTCTTAAAATACCTTCTTTTACCAGTGTTGTGTGGTAAATGTGGCATCGCAGCCCAGTGCCCTAGTGTTTGCATTCACAGTGCAACCAAAACACAGCAGCCCTCTGAACCATCTTTCTTCAACATTGCTGCTGCTTATGTTCGTTGACTTAAGGTGGTGTCCTCAGTTCGCTTCTGTGAGGCTTGCCATTACAAACATCTGAGCTGGAGCTTCTACATCTTGAAATAAAAACCTATTTATTACACAGTGTCGTAGCTTCAGCCTTTCTCTGTTGTTATTATTATCATTAGGGAAGTGGCTATCCCCCATTTTTGTATTACAACTCCCAACCCAAAGTACTGAGGGGTATTTAGATGTCAGATTTAAAAGTCAGTTGCCCACTTGGGTCATTGACACATAAATTTTAAAAAGTAATCTAAAAACCTTATAAAAATATTTCACCATTTTTCTGCTCCTTGTTTTTCTTTGAGATTAAATTTGCAGCAAACATTTTACACTGGAGATTTATTTCTTCAGTAAAATGTGCAGTAAATGGAATTCCTCTGTAACAGGAGAATCCTCCGCACCTGTAACTGCGGGGTCGGTAGCAGGGTCGGTCATCCCTTTGGCATTTTGGTTTGGACTGTAGTACCACATACCCTGCAGCCTCACATGCATCAGGAGTTAAATCCCGTTTGCTCTAGGCATAGCTGTAGCTGAGTAATAGCAAAACAGATTACCGTTCTTACAAGGAGTTATTTATTGGTTGTTTTCCCGTAGCAGAAAAAGGGGGGGAAGGTGTTGTCAGCCACGTCTACACTACAGTGTAGCGTGCTGGGCGATTGTGCCGTTGCTTGTACAAGCTGCGCTGGGTCATCCGGGCACTCCAGCCTGGTGCTGCAGGAAGGGCGGCCCGGGCCAGCACCAGGGTGTCGTCGTGGGCAGCTCCGTGGCGTCGTCATGGGCAGCTCCGTGGCTTGGCGCTGCTGTGCTGCGGTGGCTCTCCTCCTTGTGGGAGACGAGCAGCCAACGGAGGCAGCCTGCGCGCCGCACCTGCGGCGTGCTCCGCGCCACCGCTGTGCGCTTCGGCTGCAAAGGGAGAAAAGAAAACACTCGATGCTCCTGCTGTGTCTGGCAAAGTACAGAAACAACTTTCTGTTTCTTGTAAGTTTTTCCCTCTCCGTTCTGGGAATAAAAGAAAATAAAAATCTGATAGATTGATTGTTTGGTTTGGGGGCTTTTTTGTCTCCACCTTTGAAAATACCGGAGAGCTAGGCTGAATTGTTGGGAGAGTTAGTAATTTCGTGGCATCTTCTGTATATTGCTAGCCAAAAGAAAGCTGATCCAATGAGTGTTCTGCAAAGCTAAGGTCTGTTTTCCAAGTTGTTTTGTTTTTTTTTTTTAACTTACATTCAAATCCCAACACCTGAAAAGGAGAATGAAAGAAAAATTGTTAATTATTCCATTCTGCTTTTTCTTTTTGAACAAGTGCTCAGCCTTACGTGTGCTGCTTCTTTTCAGAACGCGAGGCTGATACTCATTTATGTATGCTGAAGAACAGAAAGAGAGAAGAACAAAAGCAGTATTGGGGGTGAGAGGAGGGAAGGAAAAGCGTCAATTTCTTGTCTGTTGCAGTAAAGAATCAAAAAGCCAGAACTCTTTTTTTTTATCCCATCTTTTCCTGCCCCAGATAACCTTTCAAACTGAAGTTGAGCATATAAAAATACTGATTTGACTCCATTTATGCCAGCTATTGCCCGTGTATTTTTTCCTCTGCAGCATTCTTTATGAATTGTCTTATGCCATAACTCTGGAAGGAGACTGTTATTCGTAACATTATTTCAATGGAAAAGACTTCTTTAATAGCAGTCAGATCCAAGATAAAAATGCCTTAGAGCAGATATCATAACCAGATGGGGAGAGAAGGCTTTAGATGTGATGTCTGTATTTTTCAAGGCACCTTAGACTTTTAGCTTCAGAAATACATCTTCAGTTGCTTCTCTTTGCTCTTCCTGGACCCTCCAAGGTGGCTCTACAATAGCTTGCAGAACCAAAACTCTATGTCTGCTCACATCTTCACTGCTTTTCTCTCCCTCAGAAGTCTTGAAGCACATCAACTAAATGTGCTATTTTTTTCCAGTTCTCCTGGTCTGGGAGCAGACATGATTAGTGTGGACTTGGGTAGGGCTGACTCAATATTTTAATATACTGATGTTCTTGTGTAGTGCATTGGATAGGATATAATTTAATAGAAGTTGGCAAGACTGGAATGTTTGGACAGACCCAGTCCCAGCAGTGCAGGAGGTGAGAACTGAAGAGTGCATTTTTTAAATGCTGCTTGTGTCCTGCCCATGGTTATCCTGCAGCAGGGAGAGGGAAATGAAGTCTTTGCATACTTCTGGAGAAATGCATTAATAACGACAGCACCACAATGAGGCCTCTGTGCTTCATGGAGTATTTTACTTCACGGGTACTGGCCTAAAAGCATGATGTGTTCGTGTCTCATTGCATTTAAAAACATTTCAGAGGAAAACAGGAGTGTCTGCAGCATTTTCACAGACAAAAGTATATGTGTTTGTGCATCTGCACATACTGTTTTAGCGTAACACAATGACGTGATTATTTGCCTGCGCTACTGTAGAGACTGGGGAACAGTTCTAATTTTAGCAGTGCCCATGATCAGCTGGCCAAGGATGAGACAAGACACCTAACAAGAGTGCTTGTGCTGCCCGGTATTTGCTGCAATACTCCTATATGTGTTGGGGTGAATGGGGTAGGAATCTTTTGCTCACTTGAAGTCTCTGGGCATGAAGGCTTGCCTTCTGGCTGAAGGGCGAATAAATAGAGCTTCCTCTGAGGTTAATCTGAGGTACCTGCTTGTGTAGCACTTGGTACTTGCCCACCAAAGCTAGGGAGTAAGGGCATCCGTGGTTCATCTGGGACCTAAGGGCTGAAAGGGAGAAGAGCTGCACCCTTATCAGGTCTTTATTCATTTCCTTTTTATGAGATTTTTTTTTTTCCCGTTTGGAACCAACAAAACCATTTTTATTGCTTGAAGACAGCCATCCACTTTGCTTTGTTCCGTGCTTAACAGGCACACCCATTTTGGCCCTTTCTCTGAGACAGCAAAAGGCACAAAGGCTTGGCGCAGCTCCTGCACACAGCATCGCAGTGTTGTGTTGTTGTCGGTAGATTGCATGCCTGGTTCTCATTTGTCTTAAGGTATCAAGAAACGCCTCCAGAGATCAACTCAAAATACTGGGATTGTGTTGGTGGAGTGCTCACTGTGTTGTTTTAAGGAGAAGTAACAGGCAGTCAGGTCTGCACACAGTCTCATGCTTGTGGAGCAGCAGGTATGAACTGTGTCCTGGTCATGCTGCCAGCTTAAGCTGAGGACCGAAGGGGTTTCATTGTGAAGACACTGAGCTGCCTGCAGGTGTCGTGGAGAGGTTTAGTGAGGCATTGACTGTCAGTGTGATTTTTTTTATTGTTATTTATTTTTTATGGGTTTCTGTTGAGCAATTTTAATACAGTTCCATGGAGAAGAAAATATATCTGAGATTCCAGTTTGGCTCTCATGACTTAACATGAGATTTGCATGTCTTTTGAGAGGTTTTATGAATATTTTTCCAAAGATGCATTAATTGGTAAGCCCTGGGACTTCCAAAGAGTCTGTTCCTCCCTCCCCCATCCAACACTTACGCGTTGTGCCCAAGGACAGCTTAGAGGAGCTGCCTGAGTCCACTAGCGTAGTGATGGGAGAATCTAAGATGTTGCTGCATAGGAAGATGAGGACCGAGACAAGCAGAGGAAAGGAACGGGGGAAAATGGGAGAACAGGTAAAATTGATGGAGCTTGAATTTACATGGGCTGGGTGAAGTGACTAGGACCAAACCCGGGATGAGGGGCAAGAGTATAATCGGATTTTGGGTTAGAATTAGCAGAGCAAGCAAATGGATCGAAGTAGAGAACATGGGTGAGAAATCCAAAGCATGGGAAAAAGGCAGAAAGAGACCAGGAGACTACAGGAGACGGGGGGCCAGTGTGAGAGCAGGGATGGACCCAGGGTGCAGGTGGGAAGGAGGGGTGACCAACCTAGGGTGAGGAGCTGTGGGGTGTGGAGAGGAGAGTTGTCTGTCTGTGGGGAGTGGAGCCAGGATGAGAATCTGGGAACAGCACTGAATTTGGGGAGGAAGAGGAGTAATTTGGAGAGTATGCTCTGTCTCGTTCTCTCCCTGTCAGTGGGAGTCCTGGAGGCTTCCTCCCTGCCTGACATTGAGGCAGTCCTATTGGAAGGAGCTGTGTGCGCTTACGTGCTTAAAGTACGTGTGTATGCATGTATTTTTGCTTCCACTCTGGTATTTGGATGGCTATTTTGGGTGCATCTATAAGTAAATACCACAGCATACTGAGACTCTGGTCTTTCAGCAGAAACATGTGGTCTGGGGGGGTTGTTTGTGTCTGCCGAACAGTCTGTCCACACCGCAGGACCGAGATGCCAATGCGCCCAGGTCAGCCCCGCTTCTGTTGCTCTCATGTGCCTGTGTCTGCGTCGCCATCCTCTTCTTTTCCCTGAGCAGCATCCTCCTCCCGTCTACTCCTCGGCGTGTCCTGTGGTAGCCAAAAGCATAAAGGATCGCCATGAAAGCAGTTATACTGTCTGTAGTCAAAGCTCTTCTTAAGCATGCCAAGGAAACTGGAAAAACAGGAGCTTTTTTTTTTTCCCTTCTCCTGAACCTTTTCAGTACAACATTAAGTCACTTCCTGTAGTTGCAGTAAGTCGAGAGTTTCCTTCTTTTTTTTTTTCCCCCGCCCCCCCCTTTTTCGCACCCCCCCCGTCTCCTGAGGCTTATATTCCTTTAAGAGGAACGCGGCTTCCAAACCTCGCCTTTCCAAAACGAAAGAGAGAGGGAAAGTCGCCTGCAGCCGCGGTAGCAGCGCGCTGCGCCCGGCGGCCGGGGCGGGGCCCGACGGGACGGGACGGGACCGGCGGCGGCGGGGGGCGCGGCCCGGACGGCGGGAGGGAGGGAGGGAGGGACGGACGGACGGACGGGCAGGCGGACGGACGGACGGGGCGGCCGCGGTGCCGGAGCTCGGCGCCGGGGCCGCTGTGCGCGGCCGGCCGGGGCTGCGCGGCCGCGGGCGGCTGTTCCTTATGGGGCGAGGAGGGCGGGCGGCGGGAGGGAGGCAGGGCTCCGGGCCGTGACACATGAAGCTGGGGCAGCCGAACGTGGCTGGAGAATTTGCAGCGTGGGGGCAGAGGCATGTGGCTAATTCAGGTAACCGGAAAGCTGGCTTTTATTATTCCTCCAGCTCATAACTCGCAACAGTTGTTTTTCCCTTTTCTTTTTCTTTTTTTTTTTTTTTTTTCCTTCACCCCACTCAATTGGGGTGGGAGGAGCGGGTTGTGTAGCAGCGCGGCGTATAAATACCCAGCCCAAGGAAGCCCAGCAGATCTGGTGAAGTGTTATTCAGATTGCTTTGGGGACAGGCCAGTCCTGTGTCTGGAGGGCGGACGGGTTTTCCTTGGGTGCGATGCGACGGTCTCCCTCAGCAGTGGGATTTGGGACCCCGCTGGAAGGGGGTCCTGCTGCCTGTCTTGGTGCTGGGGGCTTCGTGCAGTTGAAAATGAAAGAGCAGAGGCGCTGGTGGAAGTAACGTGAGCTGAGGTGAGAGGAACTGGTATTGCTGCTCTTGCGGCAGCAGGTCCCGAAGCCATAAACCAGCTGCAGGTCTGTGTAAAGTCTAATGGCATCGGTTGCGTAAGGAGCGGGGTCGGAGTTCCCGTCGCCTGCTCGAATGCACCCTCTGGAGAAGTTGGTCTCCGGATGATTCGTGCGGTACATTGTAATCCTGCGGTCTTTATGTGACAGCGTAGTGTGTGCGAAAGCTTGGACACGGGAAGACTGGAGGGATTCGGGCAAGGACAGCTTTGAGCTACTGGCTGCGCCACTTCTGTGCCCTGTTGTTAACAGACGTTATCTCTGCGTGTGCACGTGTACATATTTATGTGGGCATGCACTTCTCAGCATTTGAAAACCTACTGATTAACTTTTAAAAAGTTAATCGGGATTTAGTGTTGAGGGTCAGTCAGCAGAAAGCTGGTCTGCTCGCTGAGCTGCAGCAGCAGTTTCTGCCTCTGGCGTGCTGTGAGCAGCCGTCTTTCTGCTCTTGTGTTTCAGCGCGTAGTTTACTGAGACATAGTTTCTTTTCCAATGCTGATTTTGTTTCTTCTTTTCCAGAAAAAGAGGAAGTTGTTATAAATGGAGAAGATGAAAAAGAACGGAAAGACCCCTATTTTGTGGAAACACCTTACGGCTACCAGCTAGACTTGGATTTTCTGAAGTACGTGGATGATATACAAAAGGGGAATACCATTAAGAAACTAAACATCCGAAAGAAGAGGAGAGCTGTGCCAGCCTCGGCAGGTACCAAGAACTCCGGTGGCCAGTGCAGTGGCTGGACCTCCACGGAGTCTCTCTCTTCGTCGAACAGTGATGAGAACAAGCAGTCTTGTCTGGCAGTGAGGAGTCAAGTAACCTCGTCCATTGCTGCGAGACCCTCGGTTTCCTTCGAAGCATCTCCTTCCTACTTAACCGTCCCCGAGAGCAAGCAGCTTCCTCCTCCCTCCCCCCAGCCTCCTCGGCACAACCTCCATGTAACAAAAACCCTCATGGAAACACGGAGGCGACTCGAGCAGGAGAGGATGATGCAGGTCACGCCTGGAGATGTCCGCAGGCCCCGGCTTTCCAGCTTTGGAGGCATGGGCTCCACGAGCTCCCTCCCCTCTTTTGTGGGATCCAGTGGGTACGGCCACATGTCTCAGCAGCTGCAGAATGGGTATCAGGGGAACGGCGACTACGGTGCCTGCTTCAGCCCCTCCTTGGGCAGTTCCATTCGTCACAGCCCCATGAGCTCGGGAATATCCACGCCGGTCACCAACGTGAGCCCGGTGCACCTGCAGCACATCAGGGAGCAAATGGCCGTTGCCCTCAAGCGTCTCAAGGAGCTCGAGGAGCAAGTCAAGACCATTCCTGTGCTGCAGGTCAAAATTTCAGTGTTACAGGAAGAGAAGAGGCACATGATGGCTGAACTCAAAAACCAGAGGAAAGCCACTCAAAATGACACGTACGGTTTCAGAAAGCGATCCTACAGTGCGGGAAATGCAGAGCAGTGGGAACACATGTCTCAGGTGAGAAGAGGTGGAGAACTGTATATAGATTGTGAGGAAGAGGCGGAGAGCGTGGAGCAGAGCTCTCAGAGGATAGAGGAGTTCAGGCAGCTGACTGCTGAGATGCAAGCCCTGGAGAAAAAAATCCAGGATAGCAACTATGAAAGTCCAGCAAACCTTAGGGTGAACAGAGAAAGCCTGACAAAAGAAACCCGATCTGTTGCTGTAGGTGCTGATGAGAACATGAACGATGTGATTATATACAACAGATCTGCGAGGCAACACAGAGAAGTAGCTGTGGGGACAGAGAAAGAAATGAGGGAGTCTGGGGTTGGGGTGACAGAGGCCATGCTTGGCTTGTCTACGGAGGTCGAGAAAGAGATCGAGCTTCAGCAGCAGACCATCGAAGCCCTTAAGGAGAAGATTTACAGGCTAGAGGTTCAGTTAAAGGAAACGACCCATGACAGGGAAATGACCAAATTAAAACAGGAGCTGCAGGCGGCTGGGTCTAGGAAAAAAGTGGATAAAGCCGTGATGGCTCAGCCCCATGTCATCAGCAGGATGGTGGAGGCTGTCGTACAAACAAGAGACCAAATGGTGGGAGACCACGTGGATGTTGCTGATTCGTCGGTGGGAAACCACCTGCAGACGAGCAGCGTCGGCACCTCCTGCAGACCTGCCGTGCGGAGCGTGGCTGCAGGCCCCGAGCTGCTGATGAGCCGGTGGCTGGTGAGGGAGAGGGCAGAGGTGCGAGACCAGGCCACGGGGCGGCCCGTTGAGCTGCGTGATAAGGCGGTGGGAACAGAGACGAGCGTCTGTGAGACAGGCGTCAACACGGAGGAGCCGGCAGGCGTGCCGAGCCCCGGCCGGCCGGCGCAGTCAGTCGGATCAGTGAGGTCTGTGGGCTGCGGAGATTGCTCAGTGGACGTGGTGGTTTGCACCCCCAAGGAGCGTGTGTCCCGCGAAACGGCCACAGAGGCTGTGCCCAGGGCAGAGGCGACGGTGATGGCTGTGCCTTCTATGGCTAGCCGGCAAACCAGCACCGCTTTGGAGATGGTGAGCCAGTGCACCGGCACGGAGACAGCCTGCCTGGCAGACTGTGGGACAAACACCTCTCTGAGCAGCTGCGATAAACAGACCAACACGGAGAGCGTGGAGATGCGGAGTGTGGCAGTAGGAGATGGCCGTGTGAAGGACATACACATGTCTGCTAAAATGCGTTCGGTTGGAGTGGGCACCTTGCTCTCTAGCCACCCTGGCTTTGAAAAGCCCTCTGCAATAAAAACCAAAGACTGTGGTGTTGGGCAGATAAATGTTCATGAGAACTACCTGGTTGGTCTTAAAATGAGGAGCATTGCCTGTGGACCCCCTCCGTTGCCGGTTGTGCCGGCTGGCACCAGGAGCATTGGTGTTGGTGGAGACTCCGTGTGCGAGCCGGTGAGTGGTCTGTTGGAAAGCCCTCTGCCTCCGCCTGAGCTGAGGACGGGCTTGGATCACTACATCGAGCGTGTGCAGAAGCTGCTGCAGGAACAGCAGATGCTGCTTGCTGAAAATTACAGTGAATTGGCAGAAGCCTTTGGGGAGCCCCACTCCCAGATTGGATCTCTCAATTCGCAGCTCATCAGCACCCTCACTTCCATCAACTCCGTCATGAAATACGCCAGCACGGAGGAGCTGCGGAGCCTGGACCTTCAGAAGCAGTGCATGGAGAGAAGCGCCGCGTCAGGTAAGCCCAGCGTCCAGGCACGCGTTCGGTCTGTGCCTTGCCAGCCCTGCAGGTCAGTCACCTGCTAGGCTCTCACTTAGGCTGGAAGCAAGTGTGTAATCCTCCCCCATGAAAGGCAGAACGTAACGTTGTTGCTGGACGTGCCTGTTGGGTATTCTCTCCAGCCGACCACTGGTACCTGAAAAACCAGAGGTGGTTTTACTTCTCCCAGTCCAGCAGACTCTGAAGGTGCCAATGGTGATGACTCTGGCCATGCAAGAGAGGTATCTAAAAGTACGCAGGGTTTGACCGCCATGCAAGGTGTTGACTCCATTTTCTAACTTTAAGAGTATTCAAGGTTAATGCCTGTGGGTTTGGATTTTTGTCCTTCCTTTAAACTTGGCATGCAATTTTTAAAAACTATGGTGTCAGATTTGACAGAGTTGAAAGTCACATTCAGCATCTGTATCAAGCTGACTTGTTTCAACGGACCTTTCCCTGGATTTTGTAGTGTTTCTTCCATTGCCTTCATTCCTTGTGCCTGTCAGCCAGAGAGCTGTGGGGTGCTTTCCCCATTCCAGCAGGGCTGATTGCTTTATAATAGGCGACTCCAGAGCGCTTCACAGAAACCACATCTTGCATCTTCTCTGTTCCAATAACTGTTTGTCCTAATCCCTAATTACAGCCTCATGTTTGAAAGGCATAAGCTGTAATTACCGCTGGAGGTTTTGGTGGCACTCAGGAAAGGCAAGAATTGAGATTTAAATACTCCTTGCATTTCATTTATTAACTTTAAAATCTATACAATTAATTTGAGGGATTTCTTTATTCCCTAGGGTAAAGTTGCTTACTTTTTTATTATTATTATTTTTGGCTGTCTGATAGTCTAGTTTAAAACTTAGTCATTTTTTCTAATACCTCATTGGTGAATCCAACCACATTACTATTAAATTTATAAACGTTGGCTTACTGGAAACCAATATGTAATGCCTAGCAGTGACTGTTAGATACCATACAGTGACTGAAACAAGAGGCTATGGAAGTGGTGAAGAACTTCTGCAAATTCGTCTGTATCATGGGTGCTGAATTGGAAAAAAAATCCTGAGTAAATACTATTTAATGTCAGCGTAATATTATTGGCTAGTGCACTGCTATATAAAGTTCTTGCAGCTTGTTTACTGTCTTAAAATTTACCTATTTTTGTTAAAAGGCAGCTTGGTAAATTTCTTTTTTTTCAATGTTTATGCACTAAATCGAACCACCCATTAAATGAGCTGAAGTAAAAATTTTAGCTTTCCATAATAAAGCAATAAGCAACATTTATGTAGCGGTAAAGAAAATGTATGATATCCTGTCTGCATACATGCAATATGATACTGTGTATGCAATATTATTATCTTTCTGGTATGCACTTTATATTTTGAGCTTCTTATAAGTAATGATACTATAATAATAAAGAGTATCTGGCAGACACTAGAAGTGTCCTTAAAAACAGTGAACCAGAATTTTTACTAGCTGTAAATCCTCGATTCCTTTTCCGGCTTTTACTGCACAGTATCAAATGTGGAGTCTAGAGACTTGAAAGTATTTAGACACAGGTGGAGCAATGGATCATATTTTACTAAAGATGTTCTTAGGCGGATTCAGATTTCACAATCTTGATAAAATTATTTTGGAATAATTTTATTTTAACTTGTAATGCCATTATTTAGCAGTGGATGCTGAGTGTAAAATCTCTTTATTTTTAGTCCCTGGTGAGAACTACATGCCAGAACTGCATGCATAAACCAAGCTCTGGGCTATAACAGTTTAGACCCGTGGAGAATTGGAGTGGGAAGGAGGTCATAAGCCTGAAATGTTTCCCCTTCTCTTTCTATTAATTTCAAAAATACTGTCTTTACTACATTTATCTGCTGGTCCTGCTGCCTGTCCTTGTGGTTTTACGGGTCATGTGTTATTTTTTCTGTAAAGCGATTTTTGCTGAATGAAGCACTTACTTAAATAATTCTGTAAGCACTGGAACTAATAAAGCCTTCTTTTTCCATGCATCAGTATCTCACGATAGCTTGTGAGCTCTTAATAAGTCTTTCCTGACATTGAGGTCTCTTGTATTTAGCTTTTCGGCTGTCTTCTGCGTGAACTCAGCACCCCTTTGTCCAGGCCTGGCATCTCAGCCTGATTTCTCTAAAGCTTGTATAAATATAAAAATCCTTCAGAGCACTGAGTCTCTAGTCCAGTTTGGTTAAAATGAGCAATGGGGTTTAAGTTACTGACAGAAGCATGACCTTGCAAGCCTCGGTTTCTTAGAAAAACAGGCTGAAAATAGAGGCAGAAGTGTCTGGTTTCAGATTAGCAGCAGTAGTGTCATCTTTAATATTTAATTCAAAGAGCATCCTTAGGAAGCACCTCTTAGAGGCCAGGTCCTTTTAGGGCAAAAATACCTGAGCTGGCTTTGAGGCGTGCAGTTTGGGTACTGGTTTGCCATGTGAGAGGATTAGTGGTCCATACTGCTTCAGGTACCTGAGATGCACATCAGTCAAATTCTCAGCTTTACAGATTTTTCTCTGTGCTGGTGCTGGGGAGATGGGGTTGTGCTGCAGGGGCGTCTGCTGTCTCACAGCCCGTGACACAGCTTGTGGCAGGCGATGGAGACACAGGCGTGAGAGCTGGAGCCTGCTGAGCAGGACACGGGCTGGCTCTGCAGCTGGCATCCTTAGACGCAAGCCAGGCGGACATCTGAGATGATCTCTGAACTGGGTCTGTTAGCAATTAGTATATTGCTTGTTGCAAAATAAACACCTTCACTTCCGTAACTAAGCAACTCCTATTTACATATGCACGGTCTTTCAGGAGTCCTGGCGGTGTCAGGGAAATCAAACCCGCTGGCCAGACAAGCTGATTTCCATGCCGCAAAGTCATGTTAGCCAGGGCTGGCACCCTGTCTGTGTCTAACTGGATTGTATGGATGTGGGTGACAAACCTAGACGCTAACTGATCCTTACTCTTAGACCAGACAGCATATAGGAGGACTAAGAGAGGGGAGTGCGTTCAGGTTCTCTGTTTATTTTCACAAAATTTTTGAGAAGTTTCAGAAAGTTACATTTGAGATGCGTTTTGCAAAATATCAGCCAGAGGCCTAATGTCACTTGCAGGGATTTTAATTACACGGACTTTTCACAAGTCTTTTAGATGGACGTCTTTCACAGGCAAGGAGTTTACAAGGGTGGTATTTAAAAACAGCTGCTCTACCATTGCCCTGAAAAATTACCTGAGCATATTTGACCTGAAAATGCATGGTTATTTTGCCTCAGTGATCTTTGGAGTATCAGTTTTATGGTCAATTTTTGGAGCAATCTTGACTGAGCACCCCAGTGGAAGCATTACACGAAGGAGGCAACTTCTTGAATTAAGACTTGAGGGATTGAAAGGAAGTAGGAAGCAAGTGGTGTCGGAAAGTCTCGGGGGTTGGGAAAACATGATGTGCCATCTGGTGGAAAGATCTTTCAAGGTTTTCAACTCTAGCTTTCACCCAGAGCTGGGGAGGCTGGCTGAGGGTAAATGGAAAGACCGAAGGAATGATGATGGTGCAAGAAGCCTACGGTTGTCCAAAGCTGGTCTGTAGGACTAGAGAGGTACTGTGGCCATGGTTGTCTCTCTCTCTGTCATCGTTCGTAATGCAAAACCATCAGGGAATTGAAGAAAGCTGTTTTCTCTCTACAGCTCTTCTGTTTGACAAAGTTTGTAGCCTTTTCTGTCAAACACTGTGTAGCTTGATGGGTTGGTAGCCCCCCTCCTGGCAGCATGGACCACACTAGTGCAGCTGAAGACTTGAGGCTTGCCTGAGGCCCAGCAGCCAGTGCCATTCGAGGCGCAGGCATGTCGGTGGACCCTGCAAGGCTGTGGGCTGCCACAAACCTCACTGGTTGTCTACATCTAGGCAGGTGAATGAAGCCCTCAGCTAGTAAGTTCTGTACAGATGTGCTTGTTCGTGTAACAAACAGGATCCATCCGTCTCTCCGCCGGGGAGAGGGTGACTGATGTACATGAAGCATTTTTAATATTCCCTGGAAGGTAGTACATGATGCAAAACGGCCATGCAGATGGTCCCATCCGTGTGCCAGATGAGGACTGTGTATTCAGGTGTATCTGGCTGGCATCTTAAAGAATACAGTGCCTGCTCTGCTTTTTTCCTATGGCAGGTGGTATCTGTTGACCTGCTAGTTGTGGCAACATATAAAGCTCAAATGCCTATGGCATTTGAAAATGGTAGTGACCTCTATGTTAGGAGATGAGGCATTTAGCTGGGAATTTTTCTGTTTTAAGTACCCACCCAGTTATATCAGAAGAGAAGCAGAGACCTGGTCAGTGATTGTCCTATGAAGACATTATTCAAGTCAAACTCCATAAACCTCTTTAAAGAGGTTGGACGTACAATCCCTAGTCATGTGTTAACAGAAGCTTATTACTATTATCATTATTATCATTATAATATTTGCTGTTTTCATTCTGTGGCAGCACTACATGGAGTATTTGAATCTGAAAGCTGCTCTATTTCCTCATTTCTGCTGCAGTAATAGAGAGTATAATTTGCCATGGTATAAATATTTTTTTCTTTCAAATCTATTGCCGCTTCGAGAGTGGCAAGCTCCAGCCTGCTAGCCTGTCTGTTAGACTGACTTGGTAAAACCCCAATTCCCTCCCCATGCTGCGGCACAGGGACATGATGTTCAGGGACTGAGCTTTGTTCAGAGTTCGACTCCCATGGTAACAGGCACACCTATGAATATTTAATGGCAGGAGATTCCCGTTTTTCCAAGGAAGTGTATATATAACAATAAAGCGTCAGCTGAGAAGATCAACTCCTCATAAACGAGAAATAAGAAAAGCTCTGAGATGACCTTCCTGCTGTGCCCAGCATCATGAGATGCTTTGATCCACCACTCATCAGGGAAATTAAGGATCGCTTTCACTGAGCTTCACACGCAGTTGTCTTGGAAAAGAGAGCATTTCATAAATAAGATGATTAGCTGCTTCACAGACCTGTTATTTTTTGTGTTCAATCTTGTTCAATTAAAGGAATTGGGTTTGACTTCCAGTTTCAACAAACTGGCTTCACAAGCTAGTTTGGGGATAGAAAGCAGATTCTCAACACAAAGAAAGTGAGAGTGAAAATGAAATTGAGGTTGTTCATGCAATCCTATTAAAAGAGCCATCCTGTTAGAAGGAGCATTTTCCCTGGGGCCAAATTGTAGTTGCAACATTTACTTACACCTGGGCCCCAAGTGAATCTGGCTTCTGTTGGTTTATCGTAGAAAAAGTTAACATATGGCAATTTTTTGTTCTGAAATTTTAAATTCACTGACTTCTAACCTGGAATGGCTCAAAAGTACCTTTTAAAATGAAACTATGCTTAGTCTTCTGAAGGTAACACATTTATCAGATGGATGGGTTAATATCAATCGTTGTAAATGTTTAAACATAACATGTTTGCTCATCACTGCCTTTTTATTTACCTTAGTAGAATGGGTTTTTCTCTTCAATAGTTCTGGTGTGTAGACCAAATGGAAAGTGGATTAAAAATTACTTATATGAAAAAAATAACTTCTTAAGGATAAAGCAACTTAATAAGATTTAAGACCACTGGAGAAGACTTTGTGTTCTTCAGTTACAGTGATTTCATAGGAAGCTTATTTCTTCCATGAAGAAATTATGCAGTGTGAAAGAGAAGTATTTCCTTGCTGTATATGTTCCAGACAACATTTATCCACTGTCTTTAATGGGGAGTGTATAAGTTGTGTCATTGGCTGTTATGAACATATTGTGCAAATAAATGCTTGCACTGGTCAACAGGTTAAAAATAAAATCTCTGTGCAGCTACCACATAGGCAGCAAGCTCGTGCCCTTTTTTTAGCTGGAAGCTTGTGATGTTCCAGCCAGAGAGCTAGGTTCTCATCCTGATGGTATTTAATTCCCCTGGCCTCGTTTGCACTTCTCTTGATTTCCAGTGGTATAGAAGTATTGTCAAGCTTAATCGTTTTTATAGTAACACTTAGGTTTGCTTCCATCAGACTAAATGGAATTTTTCAAAAGCAGGTGAAGGCCAGCTTCTGTTATCACGAGTTCAGCACAAATTCAGGGAAAAATACTGTTTAAAACTCACCAGTGAGTTCCCTGAACCAGTTTACTACATGACTACTCATGCTCTCATAAATGGGACGGAAGGTCTGCAGCTGGGAGAGAAATGGCATCTTAATAACAATAAACGGATTTTATAGGTGCCAGAAATGGCATGCGTAGTCTGCTGCTGACGTATAGTAGTTTTGCTGTCAGCCTGGTTTAAATGGATGAGATTTTTCAAAAGAAGTACAAGTGATTTAGGAGGGGAGGTTCCTTCCAAAAAATTAAAACCCAGATGCTCTCATTCCCTCAAACCACTGAGGCTAAACCACTGAAGATGCTTCAGTCACTTGTTTCCCTCTGAAATTGATGAGAGTAGCTTTCTCCATAAGGGTTTATGAACAGTTGAAGTCTGTAAGTTTTTTGTTTTGTCTTATCATGCTTCTGCTTCTAAATTACTTGTGAACTTTTCCAAGACCCGCTACTATATTACAAAATACATTTAGAAATTCCTGGCAGCTCCATGCTGTGGTTAGCTATGTTATATCAATACTTAGAAACGTATGTCAAATTTGCATTATTTGCCCGCAACAGTAAACTAACAAAAATGAACAGGGTGAGTTCACCCAAGTGGCTCTGTCTGGGGTCAGCGGCTGGCTAAGTGTTGAACCTGTTGGCTAATGTACTGTCAGTGTTGTGCACTGCGACCCGGTGTCAGCGAGAAGGATTCTGCGCAAGCATACTTGAGATCTGCGTGAGGTGAGATGAAGAGCCTGTTTTGAGGTCTGTGTAGGCTGGTGGTGATCTTCAGCCAGGGTTTCACTTCCACGCTTGAGGAGTGTGCGGTGCCTCCAGCCCTGACGGCGACCCTGCAGCCTTGCTGGAGGAAGAAGGGACTTGGCTCATTCAGCTTTTTGGCTTGGGCAGCAGTTGATTAATCTGTTAAATCATTGACCATAGTGTTGGGTACCCCAGCGGCTTCCTTCATCCATTTTTTCCAAGTGATTTGCACTAGGTTGCTGCTCTCCAAACATCTTTATGTTGGCTGTCTTTTAAAGGGGAAGGCCTGAGAGCTGACATTAAAGGCTAATTAATGGCTTGCAACATTAATGCTGTGTTGAGCCCAAAGCTGTCTTTCCTTGAACCTTGAGTACTGTAGATGGACTAAGTGTAAATATCTAACAGCTGTGTTGGGATAATGAGTGTACTGGCCAGTTTGTCTAATGCACACTTATGTGTTGTGTGCGTGTCCTCAAGCCTTGATGTCACCCTCTTTTGTCAGGTGCTGGGGGCTGAGCAGGACACCCCTTCTTCTTCATTTGAAGGCATGGACAACATGCCCCAGATCCTGAACTCAGTGTCGTGCTTCTCAGGCACCGAGGGATGAACCAGAAGAGAGAACCTACCAAGCCTTGTCGCATGGGTGGCAGGTTTAGCTAGGGGAGAGACCGTGAGGCAGGGGAGCAGTCTGCTGCTGCCCTGCTCCTTTCTCTCTGTCCCACCCTGCAGCTCCCTCCCCAGCTGTGCCCCAGGCAGAAGGGAGGCACCTGAGGACGTGGACTCTGGCTTTGGGGGGCTGAGTGTTGCTGAGGGGGGGTGACAGGGCTCACCAAGGTGCTGTTGGTTCACGTCAGGCAGGACCCCGCTCTGCCCTGCCAGAGCCCTGCCAGCTGCCCTCGGCTCCAGCACGCATAAGGCCACCCACGTCCTCAGGACATGCTGCTGTTGTCGCAGCTGCCTTTGGAGGAGGGCTCTGAAGAGACAGACAGACTTCAGCTGACAGTAAACCCGGGGAGCTTCGGAGGCTTTGCATAGCTCTGCTGCTTCAGAGCAGGTTCCCTCTGCTCCCTCCCCATGTCCTTGGTGGTGAGGCTGGAGCAGAAGGGGTGACTTGGTAAAACCAGCCAAGGCAGACACCACCAGCTGCATTTGGAAGCAGTTACTCTGTTTGGTACTCTCTAATTGTAGCTGTCACCACTCCAAGCAAGCAGAGTTTCCTTGTTTTTCAACTAAGGGAATTTAAAAATCACTGTTTTTGGCTCGGCACTCCATCGCTTTGGCAGCCCTCTTCTCCTTAGCTAGCGGATGAGGGGTGGCGCTTGCTGCTGGGCGGAGACCCAGCTGAAGTCGGTCACTGCCGCAAAAAGCAAGGAGAGGTGGGAGAGCGAGGGCAGGACTTCCACGGGTGCCCATTTTGTCCCAAGCACGCAGGCGCATCTCTAGAGGGGTTGCTGCTGCACGGGGAGCACTGGGGTGGCTTCCACCTTCACCCTGTGCTTCCCTGAGAGGGCAGAAGCTTTTTGGCTATACCTGTAGAAGCGTGTCTGTCAGTACCCTGCCGTGTGCCCTTCCCAGCAGGCGGCTTCCACCTGGAGCTTGGAGAAACTATCAGCAACGGTGGAAGCGAGCAATAGGTCTCGTTGCTGTGGAAGTGCATGTGGGGTGAGACTTGGTTGGGAACTCGGAGACTTGGGTAGGAACGGGAGCAAAGAGGAGGAAGCTGCTGCGAAGTGACAACATTTGGAAAAATCAGCTTCATTATGTCCTGTTACAGGAAAAAAAAAATGAGGTGAAGCAAGAAGGGGGAAAGGCAGTCTAGCAAGAGCAATCAAGATGTCAGCTGTATTTCTAAAAGTGAATATTTGGAACTTACATTACTACACTATGTTAGCATCCTGTGCAGTGGCACTCATCTGTTTGAAGGAGGAGGCTGTGGCTTAATTCTTGATAAATACAAAGGACAAACACTGTGGAGGCAGAAGTGATTGAAGCAAGTTTTGAAAGAAAGAAGTGATAGTGTTTAAAGTAAATTAAATGCTATCTTTTTTTTCCTTGAAATGCAAGCAAGATTACTTAAGGAAGAATGTGTGTTTGAAAAACCAATGTGTTCCACAAACAAAAGCATTTGTGCAGCTTTGTAGAGCAGTCGTAATAGCGCAGCTGGAGGAACTCCAGGGGAATCTGTAAAAGTCTGTGTGTAATTAGCTCTGCCTTTTAAACACACAAAAGGGAAAAAATGAGTGGATGCCAACAAATCAGAAAAAAAAATCTATAACCCAAACATTTGGAATTTGATTTGAATACAACTACTAGCTCAGTACAAACCTGAAGAGAAAGACAAAAAAAATAGAAAGAAATGCAGTGGGTGGGAGTGTATTGCAGTTGTCTCAGTAACTGGATAAAGTATATAACTTTCAGAATTAGTGGAATGCTGGCAAAAAGGAAAGTTTCCTGAAAAGTTCGTGCTTTCATGGAAAATGCCATTTCTTAAAAAAAGTAAGAAAAAAAGGGCACTGCTCTTGCAGAAGGAACCTGCAGAGTCCGTCAACCTGCTTGTCAGGCAAGTGGGCGAGGAGCAGCTCAGCAAGTCCACCCTGAGCCCGGTGCGTACCAAAAGAGAAGGAAAAGGAAGGAGCACTCCTTTAATCCATTTTAAAGCCAATATCTTTATAGTTTTTCTTTGTATTGTATGTTTTCATGGAAAGAAAAACTCACAGCTATTTTTTTCTTATTTTCTGAAAGCGATCACACCCTTTTCCTATTGGATCCTCAGAAAAGAATATTGTAGAGCACAAGTGTTGCCCTTTTTTTTTCCGATTTGTTTTTTTTTACCCCTGTTGATCACAGTGTTGAGGGAAATGTTTTGGTCTGACTCCTCTGTGATGCCTACTGTCTTCTCTGGCAGGTGCTACTTTGGAGTACATACCTCACGGTCAACTTGCAAACGCCCACTTAACTTCAAATTTGCGAACGCTGAAATTGGAGCAGGACATTGTGCCTGCTCAGGAGGAGAGGAAGACTCCCCTGGTGGAAGCTGTTCGGGGAAGGAAATCCTTTTCTTCTCAGGACAAAACTCTTGCTCCAATTAACCTGACAGATGACCAGCTTGCCTCTGGCCTCTATGGTAATAACTGGCTCACATTCACCTTTCATCATGCAGATGGAGTTTGAATATGAAATACAGTGAAAGGAGGTTTTCAGGGTTTTCAAAATTGCAAAAGCAAGGAAAGATGTGGCTACGGGGAAAGTCACAGTGTGAGACCCTGTGTCTGCAGATAGTTGTTAGTTTTTAAATGGCAGATTGTAGCGCATCAGTGAAATGCCATTTAGTGTCTTCACAAGCAAAATGTACTGAGAGAGAAAGGGTTAATAAAATATCTTTTTTTAGACTTAAATTTGTAGTAATGTTTTACCTGTCTTATGCTTAGACATTGGTTTAAAAGTTGTTTCAGCGAATACTAAAATCTAAAGAAACAGCCTTGATCGAACCTCCCCACCCTGTTGAATAAGTTATTGTTAAATGTGCTGTCTGTACTAATGCGTTAGTTCTGGCAATGAGCTGCTGTCATCTGACACCAAGAATTAAAATTTTCATAACAGAAACCCATTTCAATGTTAGAAGTCTTTCACAAATAGCAAAGGAAAAAAAAGTGTCTTCTCTTAAAGTTTTTCTAAAGCATCATGAAGATTAGCAGCATGTTGGAAGATGGGAAAGTTAGGCTAAACTGGTTTTCTGTTTCCAGAGTTGTTTTCGGAAGTGTTCTTCTATATTTGCAATGTGCATCTCACACCATGACTGTATGTATAAAAAGATTAGAAAGCCCAGCTTCAGTCGGTAAACTAAACAGAAAGCTGTTTGTTTTGAAAAATTGTCTGAAGCTGCTGCAGTCAAAACCGGCCACAATTTGTATTGTTATGTGCGCTTTGTCTCCCTTTTCAACAGTATGTACTAATAATGAAAACACACTCAAATCTATCATGAAGAAACGGGACGGGAAAAAGGATTTGAGCAACACCAAGAAGAACCTGCAGTTTGTCGGCATTAATGGCGGGTAAGAGACCTGTCTCCAAAAATATCTGTCGTTGTAGCACTTTCACAGTGGGACAGAAAGGAGGAACGCCGGAGCTTATGCATGGCTTTGGCCTGTCCTTCAGGCTGAGGTGCATCTGCTGAGTTTAAGGGTTGGAGGGAAGAACGAAACAGCTGAGCTCATCTTAATCCTCTGCGAACCTTTTGTGCTTGCAAGTCACACGTGGCATCAGTCTCAAGTACCTGTGGATTAGATTGCTGCCAAATTTAACACAGGAAAACGAAACAAACTCAAAGAGCCAGGCAGTATTTCTCAGGCAATATTTTAGCAAGGAAAACTTTAGTACATATTTGGCAGCTGACAAGCACAGCATTGTACTATTGAACAATACAGCAAGAGATGGCATTGCATAAGAATTAACTTTTCTGGCTTTGTGCTACATAAATACAGAAACTTTGCTACACAAATACAGGAAACAGTATGGAGAATTACCTTCTTTTAAAATACCACCCTTGCAGAACATTGCAAAGAACTTTAAAATGGTTTCACCAAATTGTTTTTATATAGCTTTTCTAGGCCTTTCCTCAACTTAGTTTTTCTTTAGTACAAATGCTTGTGCAGTATATAGCCTAAATATTGCAATTACTTCGTTTCAAACATATTGGCTAAAAGTATTATTACTTACAGTGGGGCAGTGTTATAACTCATAAATCACTGTTGTACATTAGAACAATAGGCTTAATACATTAATTCATCAGCTGTTAAGGTTGGTGAGATAAGACAGCTCATTAGAATCAGCATTATAATTGTCCAAATCACTTATATTTCACCTAAAATATAAAAATGTTTTGGATTGTTACAAGTAAAAATGTTAAAATTGTGGCTGTTGTCTTTAGATAGGTTTGTTAGCTTCCTTGCTTGTGTCTGCCTAGTAAGGCAACAACACGATTGACTCTGAGCAAAGTAATTCATTTTGGGGCTAAAACAAGTTCTGACAGAGTGTTACGACTTCTGTTTAAAAAAGGTTGTTCTTCTTTCATTGTACACTGTACACTAATAACCACAGTGTCAGCTGGCAGTGGCACCGAGTTCAGTGAGTAGAAAAGGTCTCTGACCAGAAAACAGGAGGGCTAAGCCTTTGGAAGACATTTTTCAACTTGTACCAGTGCAGGTGGGTGCTGAGCGCTGCTGAATGGGGCTTAGCAAGCACCCCTGCCCCTGCCTGTTCTCCCCCAGGTACGAGACGACGTCCAGCGATGACTCCAGCTCTGAGGAGAGCTCTTCCTCGGATTCGGAGGAGGAGTGTGAGGGCCATGAATACCCCCACAGCCGGCACACAGAGGAGGGGCAGCCCGTGCCCTGCGCCCCGGAGGTCTGCACCCTGGGGGCAGAGAAGGACAGCCCCCCACCAGAGTGCGAGGCCGAGGAGGTGGAAATCAGAGAGAGGTAGGCTGCTCGCCCTCTCCCGAGCACCTCCGAAGGGGTTACTGCCGCCTCGTTGCACGCCGCGAGCTGCGGGCTGTGCCCGTGCTGGTGGAGACAGCACCAGCCCCCATTGCTGCTTGACTGCTGCCCACTTCCCTCCTCCTCAAGCGGGTAACCAGAGGCGGTTTCATGGCAAAACAACTGTGTGTGAGCGGGGAGAAGGTCCTGGAGAGTGTCCTTTCCAGTGGCTGACCCCAGTGGCTTTAAATGGTCCATTTATAGTGAGACCCATGCAGCTCCCCCCCCAGCAGAGGCTCTACCAGGTCACAGACAGCACTCATTTGGGAGCAGGCAATGCCTTATTAACAACCTGGTCTGTAAAACAGTAAGTAAGCAAGCAAGCAAGCAAATGAGTCTTGAACCATGCACACCAGGTCAGCAGCCTGCTGGGAGCACATCTTCCATTTGCGCCTTCCACAGCATCTCAGCCATGGCTGGTACGGCTCAGTAAGACGATGGGGTACAGCAGCAAGGAGGTTGTCCAGCCCTGAGATCATGTACTTCATATGGATCATACATTATCATATACTTTAAGGACGCCATGACACACTTGTTCAGCATTTCATGTCTAAGTTACTTTTCAGATTGCTGGTAATGAGCTGTGTAAGGTGGCATTTGACAGGCAAGGCTTTTTTTTTTTGGCACATGGAAAGCAGTAGTGTGGTGAGTTTTTACTGATTCTTGATTAGTGAATGGACAAAAGGAAGTATAAACATAGATAGTGAAGGGATATTTTATAGATACTGGGTTTGGCAGATGTTTACAAGTGTGCTAGCTTGGAAAATTATGTAAGTGGAATAGTAACAGTAAGAGAGCTTAGACAAAACTAGTATGTCATGTTTCCCTGGAGATACAGCTTAGCATCAAACTTATCTGTAATTATCAACTGCTAAATAAGAGAGATGCAGAAATTCATAATTAAGGGCTATTCGTAGGCCTTTGAGCTGTGAGTTTTAAAGTGCCCTGAGCTTTATTTATAACAGTACTGTAGCCTGTTATTTTACAGGTCGCACAAAAAGATGGGCAGTTTCTCAAAGGAGCTCTCTAATTTATATTTGCCCTAGCAAGCGGTGATGGTGAAGAGGGGCAGCAGGACAGCTTCGATAGCCACGTGTACATGAGGAGCATGTTCTTTGCAAGCTGCCTGCCCTGGCAGTGCCCCTTCAAGGGGAAGAGGCAGGGCGCATGGCCACATGGGACCAAGCGTGGTCAATGCGATGGTAGAGCATTTCATTGCCCTGGAAGCACCAGTAGCTGGCTCATAACGCTGGAGGGCTAAAATGCCTGCCTTACACAACTGAGTGTGTTAGCCTCTCCACTTTTTGTGAGAATTTTCCTGGAAAATTGCCATTATCCTCTGTGGCAGGTTGTAGGCAGAGGTGATTGGCCACAGCCTGGCGTGCCATGTGGCACAGGCATGAGCCTTCTTATTTTCAGCTGTTCCCTGAGTTTTGAAATTTGTGATTGAAAGGGGGCAGAATTGAAAAGATGAAGGGGGACTGGAGAAAGAGAGTAAATTTCCAGAGTGGACAGGATGAGAAAGTCTGGTTCTGGTGAGCGGAATAAAACTGGAGCCAGCAGGGAGGCACCACCTGTGCCCTTTCCCACCCGTTAATTCCTTTTCTGTCACAACTATCAGCATTTTCTCTTGTTAATCGTGTAATCAAAGCACAGAGTATGTAATACATGCTCTGCAGTTGTACAGCAGTAGGTGAGAATTTCCACTGGAAGGGTTGCCAAGTCTAAAGCACAGAAGTGATGTGTTGCCTGCTCTCCGTTCCCGCTGCTCCTCCCACGTATATCTAGGAAAGACATTTTTCCTTCTTGCGGAGGTCCGCAGCCCCGCCAGCAGCTCCGCTCGCCATGGAGGGAGTCCCCGCAGAGAAGAGCTGCCCAAGCAGCTTCTGCATTGCAGCAGCTGATGGCTTGCCTGGAAACATTCACTCCCACACAACTTTCAGAAAGGTAAATGTTAATACGCTGAAACAGCGAGAGAAAAATTTAAATGTGCCATGTACTCTGCTGTCTCCCTCAGATACGAACTAAGTGAAAAGATGCTCTCTGCCTGTCACCTGCTGAGAAACAACATTGATGACCCCAAGGCATTGACCAACAAAGATGTGGTAAGCAATGCAGGGCAAAATTCTCTCTGAGCTGCAACAGAAAAACTTCAGGGAGGGGTAACTTCTGGTTTTGCAGGACCAGCACCGCAGTGGCTAGGCAGAAGAGGACTTCATCTTTCCTGGAAGAGTCACAAAGTGCTTTTCTATCAGGAGACTTTCGTCCAGAGAACGTACTTACGCTTTGTGTGCAGGGGTGTTGTCATCGCAAGGCACACACATATAAATAGTAACGTGAAAGTGCAGTTTCAACACATCCGTGCATTCCTGTGTTATTTTTGTAAGTGTTGCTTTAGCACTGCTGTGGACAGCTCAGGCCTTGCACTAAGACAGTGAGGAGCCTGTTTCTTCTCATGACAAAAGCTCAGAGTCTGTTCTGATACTGAACATGCTCGGCCTCCTTCTGAGCAATAGGGGTACTGTTCCTGTCTGGCTGACTGTGCTGGTAGTTTTTATCAGTGCAGCAGGGAGTAAGGAGGATTCATTGTTAATACTCAGTCTCAAGAAAGAAGGTTGTATTTGTTTCACATAGGAATTGCCTGTATGCCTCATATAGGAATTACACATGCTATTTTGTGAGGGCGATGTGAAAGCAAAGGAACACTGCTTAGTGATATGACATTGAATTTTGCATTTGTTACAGTTGTGTGGTGATGTGAAAGGCAACAACCCAGTGCCAGTCTCCTCTACCATAGATCATCTGCAGCTTCTTAAAAGACAGTAATATTGTCTGTAAGACACAGACACACATATCGTCTGTGTCCAGTTCTGACATTTGTGGTCCAGGGAATGTTTTGAAAGGTTGTTTAATACAGTTGGGGTGGGTCGTTCTTAGTCCTGTGTCAGTCCTTCAGGAGTAGTTCAGGCATTCAAACAGCAAATGCTTCAGGCCCAGTCAGAGTGGAAAGTGTCAAAAATGGCATAACCAGGTGATAATCTCTGCCTTGGAAGTGTAATTTGAATTTACATGTTTCTTTCTTGTGCTTAAAGTGTTTGCCAGCACAAGTGGTGCTTTGTGTTTGGAAACTGCAGACTAATCAGCTCTTGTTCTCTGTCTGTTTACTGATAAAGAAGTCTTGTCCAAAAAGGGTAAACTTCAGTACAGCTAGGGATCTGTATAAATTGTCCCAACCTCTTCCAACATACTCAGATCTTGTAGCTGCTGTTTACACCAGAAAGAGCTGCGGGCCGCTCCTTTTGGGATGTGATGGATTACTTGAATAAAAAAAGTGTACCATTTACTTAATAATGCATACGATACTGTGACCATAAAAATAATTTCTTAGTGGTATTTTGCACTCAGTAGTGCGTAAAATTAAAAAAAAAAAATATTTATATCTTGTCACTTTATGACCACTTTTGTGTTTCAACTCTCTATGTTCACAACACACGTGGTCTCCTAACTCAAATGGTTGGACCTTGTAAGTTTTTATTACAGTAGTACTGACATAGAATATTCTGTATATATGTATATGTAGTACAGATACATACACAGTACTGACGCATGTAGAATATTCTTCCTCTACCAGACACAGGCCCCCTCTAGAACTACTGGAACAGGTCCTTTGTGTTTTCCCTAGAGGCTAGAGAAGCGTGCTGAGTGTCTTCTCTGCAAAATTGTCCTTGAACTTACAGGCCGCCTTGCAGGTGGGAGTTTATAAGAAGAGAAGAGAAGAAGGACACGGTGGTCCTTCCAGGTTAGAGAAATTGTCTCAGAAAGTCAGAGTTGGTGGTGACAGCAGGAGCTCCCTTGGCTTACAGCTAGATCTGCTCTGCCTACATTGTTCCCAATAGACAGTTACCTGGCCTAAGAGGCTTCTACCCCTCCACCCTTAGTCCATATCAATGGGAAAATTTATCTTGAATATCTAATGTGCATCTTCTCATTGCAGCTAAAATCCCTTACTAATACAGCCAGCCATCTCCTGCAGGTGAAGAACAGGTTCTTTCTTTTCTCACTGCAACAGCCTTTTGGACTGTGAAAATGTCACAGTGTTCCTTTTCCCAGCAGTTCTTTCAGCAGAGAATCTCTGGTCCTTCCTGTCTGTCCCGTAGATTTCATTGATTTCTAATCATTCCCGCTGCTCACCTTTGAAACCGTTTCAAGAGAATCTTTCTTGTCATTCAATGATCGGACCAAACAAGGTAGTCCAGCTGTTGCCTTCACAGTGCTAGGTGGAGAGAAAGGACTGCATCAGATGCCGTGCAAACTATAAATCTGTTTATTCACCCCAAAACAGTATTTGCCTTTTTCATTTGCCAGTGTGATGTTGTTGACTCAGGTTCAGCTTGTGATCCTGTGTAATGCCTAGCTCTTCTGCTGCAGAACTGCTGCCCAGCCAGTTCTCCTGTACTTTGTGCATGTGGTAATTCATGCCTCGGGATTGGGCCTAATTGACTTAGCAAGCTGTTGTTTTAAGTCCCCAAGAAATGTGTGTTCCCACTGCTCTTAGTCTTGGGTTCATCAGTGATTTATGAACTTAGTTAAGTATTTCATGGAAATGGTTACTCTTAAGTCTTTTTCTTTCTGTTCAGCAGTATTTGATACCCATTAATTCTGGAGGTAATCTCATCCTAAAATTCTGTGCCCTCAGAGGTGAACCATTCCTGAAAATTAGGTGAAATGAAAGGAGGTAAACAACTGATGTTTTAAAGAGGGGTTTAATCAGAGGGGAGGCTTCAGTCCATACATCTTGTTTGTGAGCTGAATGCTTTCTTCCCACATTTGACTAAAAAAGGCTTGACCTCCTGCATTGCTGACTTGTGGGATGGAAAATCCTTTAAATAGATTGCCCATACGTAAATTTTTCTGTCTTGGTTTTGGCAGAGGTTTTGTTTAAATACCATCCAGCACGAGTGGTTTCGTGTGTCAAGTCAGAAGTCAGCTGTCCCTGAAATGGTTGGAGACTACATAACTGCTTTTGAAGAGATTTCTCCTGCTGTCCTCAGACATATCATCAATATGGCAGATGGAAACGGAAACACGGCTCTGCATTACAGCGTCTCACATTCTAACTTTGAAATTGTAAAGCTTCTTCTGGATGCAAGTAGGTTGACTTGTTTGCATTTTTTTTTTTAATTATTTTTGGGTTTTGCAGTCCTTACGGGTGCAATTCTTGATGAACAAGAGGTCAAGTTTGGGCTTCCTCCAGTAGCTGTTCAGCTGTTAACAGTTACATGGTGGCTCACTTGGGTAGTCTAGAATCCTTATTTCTAGTGCTAGCTTTGGAGGTGATGGTTCTTGAAGAAGTTAAAAAAACACTCAAGTAAATTATATAGGGTTGACCAGTGTTATGGACGGATAGGTAGATCCCTGACTCTTGGACTGTAGTCCAAGTTGAGCATCACCAGCCTCCAGCAGTGTTCTCTGGAGGCAGCGCAGCTGCTGCTCAGCCAAAGGTAGGGTGCTGGTAGAGGAAGATGCATTCAGGTATGCACATCCAAATTAGTCTAGCTTTATCTTACAAGAGCAGAAGCTTTTTCTGGCCACCACCTTGGCACGTCTGTACTGCTCTCCTCAGGAGCTGGAGCTATATGGCATTCTGCCATATAGGAGCATTTCCCTGGTCCATGAGCAATGTGATGATGCTTCATTTAGTTGCCTTTGTTGTTGCTTCCTTCTCTCAATCCCCTTGCCACATACACGCAGAGAGGGTAGTGGCAGAGGGGAGACTCCAGACATGCGCTAAGCCAGAAGGCGGTCAGCAGAAGGTGCCACACGTTGCAGCTGGTCCCAAGCAGGATGTGATCTTTTTAAGCCTAGTTTTGCTCCCTGACTGAAGTGTCTTTCCCTAAACTAGTTACAAAACCTGTCACAGTTAGTTGTGAAGCTTAACTAGACTACCAACATGGCTGGAGTGTAAGCCTAGCAATATTTATAAATCCAGAAGGATCACATAAACAAGATAAACAAGGATATTAATGATACAAATCTCAGCTTTGGTAACCCAGCATGACTGTCACTGCAAAGACTTCCTCAGCAGGAAAGCAAGCGCTTTGAAATCTCTGGTCCTGTTTGAAGGCAGCCTGTTGGGAAGAGTGAGTCATGGCGGGGGAATGCAGGGAATGTCAGGAGCACAGTGAAATGCAGCAGCACAGCGGTGGGAGGACACTGCCCCTCCACTTCCCTGGGTATCTCAGGGTAGCGTGAACACACTCATCTATTGCTGGAAGTCAGGACTGCTGTAGTTTACAGCAGCTGGTGTCTTCCTATGAAGACAGCAGGTTTTAGCTGTAAAATCCAACAGCCGCGACTAGTGCCAGGTGTGTGGGAGCACACTGCACGTGCCAGCACTTGGAAGATAGTTGCAAACAGGCAAATTCCTTCAGGTTTTGACAGTCTCCCTGTGGACCATGTCTAAATGGTCACTACAGTCAGCTTTGCAGTGTGGTTATACCACCGGCAGATTCTTGGTCCAAGCACTCCGTATCTGTATGTCTGGCGGGAAGAGCAGATGAGACAAGAGACTCCTCTGTATCACCATGCAGTGTTACCAAGAGGACGAACAGGAAAACAGCTCTGCTCGTTAGCCATGTAGAAAAGGAGCTGAAATAGGACCTCAGAAAACACACCTCTGCTGAAGTAGTCTAGTTAGGAGAGCATCACTTCCAATAATTATGCATTACTTGTGAAGTAATGCATGTAGAAGAGTGTCATGTTCTGTGGCTTCAGTGGCTTCCCAGAAGTGGCTTCTGAAAGTAAGGTTGGGCTACTGGTTATAAGGTGGCACAGGTGATATCTATAGAATGTGAAAAAATGTGTATTTTCTTATATCTGCACTTGTATTGCTTCTGCAGTGTTCTTTTCACTTAAAAAAAAAAGCCTTTGGCAATAAATCTGAAGAATTTCCTGAAACATTTTTTGCTTGTTAAGATATCTGTGGTGCAATTTAACCCCAAGTCTAGAGATACTGTTTATGTAAGTCTGAGTCCTTGCTTTCCAATACGATAAGCACACTGAAAACCCTGCTGCCTGGTAAACTAATAAGCCCTGCTGGATTTCTGCAGAATTTTAGGAACAGAGACAGACTGGAGGTTAGACTTGAATGAAAAGGAGAACTCTTGTCAGCTGCTGGCACTAGTGAGAGGACTTGACTGTATTTGTTCCCAGAGTACTTTTGTTCACAGTCAAATACTCTGTAGAGCTGGAAACAGTCTTTAATTGAAAGGTTTTTTCTGCAGCTCCAAAACACGTCCAAGTACACTTGCAGATCTTTAAAATAACACCAATTACAGGAAAATGTTTGTGCTGAGGAGAAACAGCTCCACTGAGCACATTGCTGGGCCGTTTTTGTTTTGCAGTGTGGATCCCCTCAGGAAAGGAGCTTAAAGACTCTCCTGATGGTATTCCTGGGGTTCGGACCCATGACCCCTATGGTCATGTCAAATTTCAAAATGCTTGCTTTTGCAAAAGAAAAAAAACACACAAAGAAAGCCCTAAATGATGACATATAAAATGGCCTCGTGCTCTCCCTTGTGTTGCTCACATAGTAGAAGAGAATCCTTTTCTTCCTCAGGCTCAAGAGCACCCTTGTTTATTTTTTTTCTTCTCCACTTTCCCTCGAATTGCTTCCATTATGAGAGCAATTGCTGCCTTTTCTTTTTATAGGCTGCTCTACTAACAGTTTATTCAGTTCATTAGCACAATTGCTGCTTTTTGGGTTCCTGCTTTCCAAAGAAATTATCTCATCTCTCTGCAGATGTCTGTAATGTAAATCATCAGAACAAGGCCGGCTATACCCCCATCATGCTTGCTGCGCTTGCAGCTGTGGAAGCAGAGAAGGACATGAGGATAGTGGAGGAACTGTTCAGCTGTGGGGATGTGAATGCTAAAGCCAGCCAGGTCAGTCAAACAGTTCATGAGACACTGTTGCTACTCCTGTGGCTTTTTCTGTCTTTCCTTCCACGCTCCCATCCCTGCTCCATCGGTTCAGCTTTTGCACTCGTTCATTCTCACCCTCTGCAGTCTTCGATGTTTGTGTATATGTTTTTGATTGCTGTATACAAAATGGAGCTGTGGAAGAACAGTTGAGTCTCAGGTCTGGGTCTCTTTTAAAAAATGATGATTGAATATTATATGAAAGAAAAATTACTTAATTTTAGGAGGCATTTACAAATTCTGCACCATTTAGTTCCTTCCAAGGAACTCCCGATGTCTGGAAATAGATCCGATATCTTCCTTTAATTTAATAAAGAGCTGTGTGAATGTGGGATATATTATGCATAAAAGGTATTTAAATAATGGCATGCAGAGCATTGAAAGTGCTGTACAAAATAACACTCCCCCCCTCCCCTAGAAGAAGGACAGTGCCAAAAAAATAAGTGTGCACGCTTTGTCACTGATTGTCTGTGTGGTGATTTAGGTTTTCCTCTTCTTTACATGCAGGCTGGTCAGACCGCACTGATGCTAGCTGTGAGTCATGGGCGGATAGACATGGTTAAAGCTTTACTAGCCTGTGGTGCAGACGTCAATATCCAGGACGACGAGGGCTCTACAGCTCTGATGTGTGCTAGTGAACATGGACATGTAGAGATTGTCAAACTTCTGCTGGCTCAGCCTGGGTGTAATGGCACCCTGGAGGACAATGTGAGTAGCCTTTCCAGATAGTGCTTCATCAAATAGCTTCTCCACTCTGCAATGTTTTTCTAATGCAGTTTTTTTGATGCAGTGGAGAACTGCTGAAATCTACTTATGTGAATCTCTGACTCACAGTGCCTAAGTACCAAATGCATGAATCCTCTGCTTAGTGGTAGCAAGCGGTGTGATTATTTGGCTATCTCTGCTTTTCTAACAGACCTACCCAGTAGCTATTTTTGTGGCAAGCTGTAGCTGTGCAATGGCCAGAAGAGATAAATCAGTTGCTAGCTCATGGTAAAACGTCTTCACTTCTCACATTCCTTCCCCCTTTCCCAGAAGTCTTCCAGTTTTCAGTCAGGACCTTATCTGGTGATTTAATGGCCTTGCTGTGTTGATTCCTGCGTCTGTGGCAAACATCAGCCCTACAGTTCTCTCCACTGTTCACACAGTATCTACACCGTGACTTTTGAGAGTACAGGTTTGGTCTCAGTCAGGAAGCTACATTGTCCTGACAATAAACAGAAACAGGCTGTGGCTTCAGTGCCAAGTGAGACACTTGCATGTTTCTTGTTTGCAAGGATCATTGCAGCCTACAGCGTCAGCAGACAATTTGATCTGTAGACTTCTCAAACTTGAAAATGTTGACTTAGCTGGTTTCTTGCCAGTACTGTGTTCTCGTTAACAGCATCACTTCTCGGGTATGTTTCCATTCTTCCTATTGCTTTCACCCACTGAGCACTGAAATGGAGCCTGGGTTTGGGATTTGGGAGGGCAGCGGGTGGTCATTTGTTGAAGCTGTTGCAGAAGGGCAGAGACATCATTTCTGTTCATTCACTCACCTGCTGCTGGAGCCAGCTCAGTTGCCCTATGGTGCCAGCAGTGTGTAATGGCTGGCCTGAGGGGAAAATGTAAGAAGACCTCAGTGTAACAAACCCTTTTGGGGGCAATCTAGGTTACCGCAGCCTGGATGCTGGTAGCACTATTAATCACCAAGTCAATAATGAAAGTCTTTATGGGGACATGACACTTAACTATTCCTGTAGGCAGTTTGATGCTGTTTCCCAAGCACAGCTTGTCTGCTGCTTATTTTATAATGGGCTTGTCTGTGCTGAGAGATTGCGAGATTTTAGCATTCCCCTAGCTATCCTGAATGTGACAGTGATGCTTTTCCAGTCAGCATGATCAGTAGTAAACTGAGCTTCATCCTAGCGATGTGTGCCACTCAGACGGTGATTCAGCATCTCTCTTTAAGAACTTGGCTTTTCCTGGTGTTGACTGTGGAGTATTTGTAGTGCATTATATTGCACTGTAGTGGCGAGCTCTTCTAGCTCCCCGTCTGCTCAGGACAATTAGATTTATGTATAATCGCTCCTTGTAGTCTCATAGGAATACTTTCCACTTGGATGCTGTCCATCGTGTCCCATGCTGGAAAAAGGGTTTACAGTTTCCTTAAACTGGTGCCGACCTCTCTAATATCAGTGCTATGGCAGTGGCTGGAAAATGTGCTCCATTCAGAGAGCCAACATAAGTGGCAAACCCTGTGAGAGGACATATCAAGTACTGGCATTATTGTGGAAACTTCTGTGCATTAGAGCCAGAAGCCAGGCAGTGGACCAGCAAGCCACTGTGAGATTAGTGCCGAGGTTGTAGCTGCCTGCCTTGTAATTTTAAACACCATTGGAGAGCAGGGGGTTGTAGCCATGTGATGCACCCATTTCAGGAAGGGAAGGAAGCAAGGAGGGCAGAGTTGGGGATGTGGCAGCTTCGTACAAGTGTGCCTTTCTGACAACTCAGAGGTTCACATCGCAGGTTGTGTGATGTCTGCTTCTTCCTGGACCAAACATGGTCTAAAGGGAAAACAACAGGTCAATATATTACCCTTCAAGCAAAAGCAGCCTTTGCTTCTAGCAGCCTCAACAGCTACAGTTTCTGAAAGCTTATCTTCTGAGAAACAGAGGTGATAGTATTCAACCAGGAAAGTCCATTTTTTTGTAGTTAGACTTCCATCAAGGAGCATTTGGAATTATGAATGCAACTGCTCTTAGTGTTAATGGGAGCTATGACACAACCATTATCATTATAACACAGCAATTATCATAATATTTGATTAGCATTTATCCCTCCCTTATCTTCTCTTCCACTCCTCACTGACATTGTAGTTCCTCTCAGACAGACCAATCTTCTGAAATCACTGGTCTTACACAGCACTACATGTAACGTTATTGTGGTAATGGCGTGCTCATTCTTCCTCGGCAATAATCGAGACTCCTCATTGAGAGAAATTATGAGGCCTCTGACAATTGGACTGCCTCATAAAACAGCAGTGCAAGGCTTATTGTCACTTAATTATAATAAAAGAAATTAAACAAGACTCTAAATTAACCCAACTGTCTGTCTGAGCAGTGGGGCCTCCACTTCGTAATTTCCCTTCTCAGTGGGCTGATGGGGCTTTTAAGAGGTCTGTTAATGCACACAAGCACTAATTCTCTTCTTTCTTCCTTCCTTCTCTCAGGATGGCAGCACAGCACTTTCAATAGCCCTGGAAGCTGGACATAAGGACATAGCGGTTCTCCTTTATGCCCATGTCAACTTTTCCAAAACCCAGTCACCGGTTAGTACACATTATTGACCTGGTCACCAAAACACAGCTGTTCCTGGAATTACAGCTGTCCTAGGTGTTCTGGCAAATATCCACGTGCTCTCAGAGCCCCAACTCACCCTTCTGATAAACTGCTGGTAAACGTTTCACTGTCTAAACAACATGCACTCTCAGTTAGCAGGCTGTATGATAGCTGGCACTGTTCTTCCTAAAATGAAAAAAAAAAAAAAAAAAAAAGAAAGATTAATCTGTGCAATTAAAGGCAAGGGATTGAACAGAGTGCTTCTGAGTGCTGTGTTCTCATTTGGCTGGGTGGAATACTTTCTCTTCGATTAATTGTTCTTTCCTCTTTTCTAGGGCACTCCTAGGCTTAGCAGAAAGACATCTCCTGGTCCCACCCACAGAGCCACGTTTGAGTAGTAGTGCATGAATATCTGTAAAAAATCTCTATGCCATCTTTAAGCTGCTAAATGTTACTGTTTTACTGAGACAGATACTGAATGTAATTGTCTTGTGCCTGAACTCACCAGCAAAGTGAAAGCAGAGATCTAGTGCTAAAGATAGAAAACTGTAAACTTGAAGCAAGCGTATAGTTAAGTAGTGCTCAGCTGAGAACCTTAGCCAGAACTGTTCTTTTGCTCACCTGCTCGTCTTTCTGTACACTGGCATACATCCTGTTTTTCTTTGCTGTAGATTATCCTTTCCTATGTTATGTGCAGCCTAAGACTTCTAAAGCTATCCATGCAGGGGTGTCCTGGTGGCTTGTTTTTAATCATTCTAAAACATACTTATATTTACTGTGCCTAGACTTTATCAAAGTAACCTTTTCATAAATTTCATTCCAACATGATTTTGATGTTTTTAATTACTTTGAAATTCAGAAGTTGCAGTCGCTTATATAGTCAGCTCCACGGATCTTGAGCTGGTGGGTGAGTGGGTAGGTATTGGGGATAGAGCCTCTTGTCAGGTCTGAAGTTCACTAAATAAGTTGTTGCTAATTGGGGATAATGTATAACTTTTTATATGAAAGATACTAGTATCTATAAAATTAACTCGCACAGTATTTTCAACATTTTATATTCCTTAATAATTAAAAACTACATGAAGAATTACATGTCCTGTTACCATATTTTTATTAACTGTGTCAGTCTATAAGCTCCATACATGTTTATTGGAGAGTAAAATTAGAGGTACCAGCTGTATATTCCCCTTGAGTGGAACCGAGCATAGTTCTCGGTGCATATTTATGGAATGCTATTACCTTGTCACATTCACTTTAGTCATATGTATTGAAATGTTTGAAGTGCCTTAGACTCTTGCCATATTTTCAGAATAAAATTTCATTATGCTGTTTTACTCCTCTCCTGTTTTACATGTGATTTGTCATCATCGAGATACACTGCAAATTACAACTGCAGAGGCAAAACAGGATAGATTGGTAAGTCAAGGCAGGGAGGACTGGATAGCTCAACCCTTGCGGGTTGCTGATGTGAACAGCATCAGTGCCCAAACTAGCGTTTTCCTGCTGACTGGCAGAGTAAAAAGCGTTGCTCAAGATGACCTGCCTTTGCTGGTCTTGCACGTGCTGCGAAGGTTGGACCCTTTGCTCTTTGGGAGAGAAGTGGCCTCTCTCTCAACCATGTGCAGCATCACGGGGAGGCACCAAAGGATGGTGTTCAAGCAGTTTGACCTAGCTCTCTGCAAAGTAGTTATCGCCTGAAAGCCTTTGAGCTTTATCTTCTGAACAATCCTGGCAGCTTGGTGAAGGGGACGCTTTTTAGATGGCACTGGAGCAAGTCCTAAGCTAGTGCCTCTGTATCCTTGTCAGTTCAGACCTACCTGATGAGACACAGAAACACACTTCAATGCCTTCCTTCGAGGGACCCACGCTTCTGTTCCTCTCTGTCCTTCCTCTGTCCCTCCCAAAGTCCTTATCAAACATAGGATAATAAGGATCCCATTGGATAAAGGAACTATGGTTTCCTACATAGTCCCTTTCAAATGGGGACCCACTGAAGCCACCTTTATCCCACTTGGCCTACATGGATTGGTGGCTTGGACTGCATGAAGTTTCTGTGAGCTCTGTCAGAGCTGGTTTGGTCTAGCTCTGCAGGTACTGCGTGATACCAGTGCCAGGCTGGTACCCCAGTACTAGGGAGCATCCCCTGGGCAAAGGGCAGGTGAAGTCTCTGCTGGCAGACACACATGTCTTAACATAGTGGTTCCAAACAAGCTCTGCCCCACCCCGAGGTCAGCCAGTTTTTACTATTGCACACCTCTGGCCAACTTTTCTTCTCGGTCTTCACGTAGCATCTAATTTTGTGTGGATGCTGTCTCACCTGGGTCCTACTTGCTAGTTAAAGAGGTATGTCACCAACTTGCCAAATTACTGTCAAAATAAGGTCTTCCCTCTGACACCAGTAAGAATGGCAGCTGTAAAAAACAGAAAAAATGGGAGCTGTAAAAAATTAAACAGAAAAAAATGCCTCTCGCTTTGCCAGCTGCGCTCGGTCGGAGGCAGTGGGTGCAGGCTGGCCTGTGTAGCAGGGAGCAGAGCTGTGCCCCACATGTGCGCCCACCCGATGACCAGACACTTGGTCATGCAGTGCATGACACCAGCGCAGGCTTCCCAATAAATCCCTCATTCGCTTAGGAGCCAGGCGGGTTTCTCGTTCAGTAGAATTAGTGCAGGTTGCATCTCCCCACCTTGGGCATGGCAAGAGTGGCTTTTGTTTCATTTTCAGATCTGTTGATCCGCCACCTCTTGCCACAGTGCGAACACCTGTCTGGAGAGCAAAGTCAGGGTAATCTGTTCTTGTCTGCATGAGTTTAAAACACACACGGTGCTGGAGTTAAACAAATCAAGCTGATGAAGTGGAGAAAAAGGATGACTGCTTTAATCTCTCTCCAGAACTTGTTCTAATTTTATAGAAAATCCAGTTCACTTATTCATACATGCTTGCCCGTGTCTAATGGATTAAATTCTTGTCTCGTGGAGAGACATTATATTGCCAGGACAGAATCTGGACCAGGGACACGTTTCTACTTTCAGTTTTACCAAGAATATAATTTTTATTTAGCACGGGTTTGACCAAAAGCGGTCTAGTTTAGCCTGGAGAAGAGGAGGCTGAGGGGAGACCTTACCGCTCTCTACAACTACCTGAAAGGAGGTTATAGCGTGGTGGAGGTTGGTCTCTTCTGCCAAGTAACAAGTGATAGGATGAGAGGAAACAGCCTCAAGCTGCGCCAGGGCGGGTTTAGGTTGGATATTAGGAAAAACAACTTCACTGAAAGGGTTATCAAGGATTGGAACAGGTTGCCCAGGGAAGTGGTTGAGTCCCATCCCTGGAGATATTTAAAAGACATGTAGATGTGGTGCTTAGGGACATGGTTTAGTGGTGGACTTGGCAGTGCTAGGTTAACAGTTGGACTTGATGATCTTAAAGGTCCTTTCCAACCTAAACAATTCCATGATTCTGTGATTCTATAGCTGTGCTTTTTTAAGGAAGTTAGTAATCATACCTTTAACTTTGGCTTATATCTCATGACAGTGGTTTTAGGTAGTCCTGCGAGGAGCCTAGAGTTGTACTTGATGATCCTTATGGGTCCCTTCCAACTTGAGATATTCTGTGATTCTATGACAGCAGTTTTAAAGCCTGTAGATATGCTCCACGGTCTGACTCTGTTAAAGAGTATGCTGAGCCGTCTGATAATGTCCTCTTCAGTGGTGCCACTGTATTGCTGTAGGAGATGCCTTGATTAGTAACATGTCCAATAGATCTTTGCTCCAAAAATAGTTTTTTAAACAATGATCTTTGTTGCTGCACTACTACATTACTACTGTGCTTCATTTGCACACGTGTATTTGTACATACTGCAGCCTGAGGCTAAAAAAAATTTGAAACACCTGTGAATTTAGCTTTTCAGAGCAGAGGCCGTGACTCTTATTTTCTGGGTTGGCGCAGGTCCCTGTGTCTCCTTCCACAAATCAGTGGGAGTCCTGCACGCAGTGGGAGTCCTGGGCGCGCAACTATCCTAGAAGGGTTTAAAAAAACTGGTCCAGTGGTTTAGGTGACTAATGACATGGGGAGCATCACCAAATGTACTTTAATACATTTTTTTTACCTAGAAAAAAGCATAGGAAGAGGAATGCAGAAATAAACATTCCTTCTTTTTTTCTCTCCCCCTCCTCCCCCCATAGAGAACTGGTATATCAGAAACCAACACATTAGGGGTTAAAATTTTCTAAGTGATTGCACTGCTTTCTAATGGCCTCGACTGGCAGAAGCCTGGGAAGGAATCTGACCCTTCCAACTGCATGCAAGAGTGAGGTTATGCAACTCAGAGTTCCTGGATTTATTTAGGTGCCGTTTTCCTGGTAAGCAGAAGGGCTGACCCAGAATTGTCCTCCTAGAGCTTTGGAAAATGTTAGATGAAGCTGTGGACTTGGCATTTCTGTGTAATGTTCAGTTTCTTCCCAAAAGCTTGTTGCCTTGGGTTAAAATCCCTTGTAAAGCACAGTGCCCCCAGTTTTAGCTGTACGGTGAAGTAGGCCATCGTGGTATGCCATGTCAGGAAGATTGCCAAAACCAACTAAAGCTTTGGATGTGTTGGGGGATATAGGTGAAAAGTACAGAATAAACTATTTTACCAAAGTTAGTGAATGTCATTTCTGGCCTAAAATCCTACTGGGGAGACTTAATGGATTGAGCAGTTTAAAAAAAAAAAAAAAAAAAGACAAGTTAAAAAAGAAGAAAGAATAATTACTTCCTTTTGCATTTTGTTCTCTTGGATGGCCCTCAGGTCTCCAAGAGGTTGACACCTGAAGCAGTTCACACTGTGGAAGTTGGGCCCTTCCCCAGGAAATAGTTAAGAAGTTCCCAAAAGCGTTTGTATCCACTGATGCTCCCTGCAAGCCAAGTTTAATTCCACCTGCTAATGCTGGATAGCATTTATCACAGGTGCTGGTATTAAGGGGTTTACCATGCATGCCAGCTCTGAACTGAGCTCCCCCTACACACTCTCCCTGGCATTTGTTTTTCTGTTCAGATCAGATGATGATTGACTCTCAGTATATCCAAGCATGATGTTGTCATCACCTTTGAACTCCGACTGCCAGTGAATATATAAAAGCTCTGGCACTTCTTCAAGACTGTAAAATACGTCACTGTCTTTTTCCAGTTATACTGTCATACATTAAGTGAAGCTGCCACTTATGATCACCCTAACTGATAAGAGACAAGGGTTACTGGTATCAAGATTTAAAATGATGGAAATTAGCCAACACAATATTGATCTAAATGCAGTGACTGAAGAAGGCATTTTAGCAAGATGTACTTTCAGAGGTTTTATCTTCTTGATACAGCTGGAAGAACTCAAGTTATTCTAGAAATAGCTTTTATGTCTGTTTCTCCTGGTGTCTCATACTTTTGGCTGAGAAGTCTGGCTGCTCTGGGTCCAGTTCAGCTATGGTGTGAATAATGCAAGGCTTGGCGTCGATCCCTGACACACAGGACTGGCTCTGTTTGCTGGGATGGAAGCGGCCCAAAGGCTACAGACGTTCTCCTGCCTTTGAAAGGCAGCAGCAGAGCTGGCTGAAACAGCGTTCACGCTCTTACTGCAGCTGCAAGCATCCCTGTTCACTGGGCTCTGTGTCTATATGTGGGTCTGTAAACTTCATCCCGTCCTGCCCTTGTGCTGCATCCAGGTCCATCGAATGAAAGCTTAACTACAAGCATTTCCTCGCTAAAAAGAGAGGTTTCAGACGTTCAGTTCACATGGGGATGCTTGTGCCTGCCTCTGAGAGCCTGACATGGGAAAACGGACAGAGGTAGGAGGTCAAGGAGCCATGTTGGAAAACATGCAAGGAGGATTTTGCATTGAACCCTCTCAGAAATGGCCACAATGAGATTAGAGGAAAGGGGTACCCAGATTCACATTTGTTTCATTTTTCAGTTGGGAACTGTGAAAGTATTAGCTTTCACTACTACTTTCTGTTTGGTTGGTATGACATGATCCAACATATCAGTATCTCATCTTTTCTCAGCAAGAAGAGGACACTCTGGACAGCAAAGTGCTGTTAAGGAGCTGCAGAACTGGACACTATCTGCAAGAATATTTGGGAGCCTCTGTGTAAGATACTATGCAGGAAATACTATAACTTTTTTTTTTTTTTTTTTTTTTTTTTGCAAAGACGATTGTAACAATGTCTTAAAGTTGTTTGTAAAACGGCACATCTGTTTTCCTGCCAGGTTTTTAGGCAATGGGAACAAAGTGCATGAGTAAATCGTGCTGGAAGTAGTATTGCCTTACAGCTGTATGCATACATTGGTCAATATATCAGACAGTTCTTTATTATAGGTGATTAATGAGTTCAGTGCCTCAAAACCTCTGTTGTAAGTGTTCTGCTTCCTTAATGATATGCACTTTCAGCTTTTCCTGCTAAAAGAAAAAGATAAGCATGTTTCCTCACACCCACGCACCCACCCCATGCACGATCCCTGAAGAGATCTCAGGAATGAGAAGATCATCAGGGAAAACAGGAGCCTTCAGGCAGTTGGTACCTGCTGTGAGCCCTTCAGCTGGGGCCTTAAAGGGGGTGGTGGGGGGGCACAGGAGACAAGCTTGATGGACCTTTTTTTTCCCTCTACCATTTTACCCACCTGCGCTTTGTTCCTTCGCCCTGTGCCGCTCGGCAAGTGGTAGTCTTTCTCCTTGGCCGCTTCTCATTGGGAACCATGTCTGTGTGTTTTCTGTCTGGTTAGTCAACACAGCCAGCACCAGCAAAGATAAACTGCCTTTTAAATAATTCTTGCTATACAAAAATGCCCTTCAAAGAAAGACCTCTACAGTACAGACCTGTAAATAAGGGCATCATTATACTCTAAAGCAGAGAATTGTTAAATACATTGAGCCATGAATAGCACAAGTCAATCTCCATGTCCTCTAAACACCACTACAGCCATTTGCAGGATTATTACTTAGATAACATAAGGGCTAACATTTTTTCAAAGCTATGCACGTGCTTCTGTATGATCTGTAAGTGCTGATCTGAATGGAAGCAGCAAAGAGATATTTCTAGGAGATAAACTGGTAATTTTTTTCTTCAGCTTTTCACTTAATGGCTTTAGCCACTGTTGCAGAAACAGCCCTTGCTGCATTCTCCTTAAGAGCTTTGGCTAGCTGTAGAGTTGAAAGAGTGGCTCAAGCTCCCCCAGGAATACTGTCCTTCCTCACTCAGCCACATTAACTTCACAGAGATGAAGATATGCCATTTCTTTTGCATGCCATGATGAAGAGGCAGATTAATAAAGATCCTTTTCTACTTCCTGGCCATGGTATCACACCTTTCTTTGAGACATGAAGAGCCACCTGCTGTCTCTGGCAGTCGTCCTGCGGTGCCCCTGCATTGCTCTTGGGCATTTTCTGGGGCCAGAAGCGCAACTTTTCTCCAGTCCCAGCGGTGAGCGAGACTTAGAGCCAGGCAGTTACAACCTCTTGGCACTGCAGAGGCGTGAGCAGGCAAGGGCTGGCCCAGGAAATGGCTCCCCCTCTCCACGTGCACTCGTTCTTGCAAATTTATCATGAGAATTTTCCAGTCCAACCACATATATCTGCTCAGAGGCCCTTTATTGTGGTGGTTTAATCTGCATCACTAGCCTAGCAGGAGGAGCAAGAAGCATGTTAATGCCTTCTGTAGCGGATGCTGATTTGGGAGGAGTGTGAGCAGAATAGCTCTACAAAGAGATTCAGAGAGATTATAAACACAGGATGATAATAAAATGAGATTTGGTTTAGGAAAATCAGACTGAAACAATTGAGGAAAAATAATGTAAGTTTGTGGGAGTGAGAGAAAGTTAGAAATCTGTAATGCTGAAAGAGAACTTGCCAGAGAGTGAATTAAGTAAGAGCTGGCAGTGCAATGAGAGCAAAAATGGACCAGAGTTGGCAGGGTGATGAGGGCAAATGGTCTGTGCATTTTTTTTGTCCGCTTCAGACGGAGCAGAGAGGCACCTGGCCCTGGAAGATGCAATGCAACTTGACCCCAGGGAGACGGCTCCAAAGGCTGCCACCGTCAACCCAAAAAACAACAGCTGTTTACAAGTTGGAAGCTGAAAATAAGGAAGAAGCTTAAAAGGATACTTCTGTTTTGCTCAGAGACAAATCCTGTAAATAAGGAATTAAAACATTCCACAGCATGTGACTGCTGAAATAACAAGCCGTACAGATGATTTGCAAAGGGGCAGCAAAGCAAAAAGATATAGCTGAAGGTGAGAAAGTTCTGCAACAAACGGGGTTTGGTTCTTGGGAATCCTGGGTGAGTTTTTAAATGAATATGAGCTTGTCACCATCTGTGTGTTGTGTCACAAGATAATAGCCCATTCTGCCCTTCGTACGACAACCTGTATTTAGTTAGAATTGGGTCAAGAATTGGAGACAAAGGAGACAGGCGTAGCTATATGAAAATGGGTAAGTATGCGTGTGAGTTTCTGCAGACATGCCACGGATGAGACTGAAAACCCCTCCTTCCAGCTGCGTGAGGAAAACCAGGCGCTGGCGGCCCGCGGGGGCCCGCTGCTCTGCCGGGGAGCCCAGGCCCCGCGGCAGGGCCCGGCGGGCTCCCGCCGCCTGCTCGGCCCAGCAGGGAGGCCCCGGCAGACGGGATAAACCCAGCGCCGCTGCACGCAGGCGGAGGAAAGCCACCAGCCTCTGGCAGAGCAGTTAGTTACTGGGGTTTGGTTTGGTTTTTCTTTTTAGCATTCTGGTATTGCTTCTTTCATTTTCCTCCTCTTTTAATACCCCCCTTTCAACTACTGACATTTCAGGGCCGTCATGTTCGAGCCAATATATGCAAGTCTTGGTCTTAGGTAATTATTTTCTCTAACTAACTTAACACTGAAAGAGTAGCCCACTGCTTTCTACCCGAGTTTTGCGTTTACAAGGAGACCCAGCAGTATTCTCCTGAGATCTGGGATCAGGAGATGGAAAACTTATGTGGCCTGTGCCCTAGCGTTGCCTTTAGAAGAAGCCACGAGCGTTGCAAAACACCTGCTAACAGAAACGTAAGCTCCATAGACACAAAAAGGAACCTCGCCATGTAACCTTGTGCTACACCACGAAACCCCTACAGCTCTTCTACCAAATCAGCATGGAAGAGGTTCAGGAGCCTGACATTACCTTCTAGGAAATCTCTAGCGGTAGCATTTTTTGGCTTGTGAGGAACTGGTTTACGCAAGAGCAAGAGATACTAGGATTGCTACCCAGGCTCTGAGATCTACCTCTTCTCCAGGAATTACAGTTTCCCTCAAATTACAGGATGATTTTCCTGAGGATAAGAAACTCACCTGCTGTGCAGCCTGGTGCAGGAGACATGTTTCTGGTGTTCAAGTGTGCCTTTTCCAGCTGAAGTGTGATAAACGCACAAACATGTCACTCCCCGCCCCTGGCCAGCAGCCAGATCAAAAGGGACACTTGCCCTAACTTAGAGCAGCCGAGGATCAAGGCTGAAACTCTCTTCCAACTGCAGAAAGGTTTGTGTATTATTTTCTTCAAGCCTGAAAGAAAAAGGTTCTTCAAAGGCAGGTACAAACCTGGAAAACAGGCTATCATCATCTACCATGGGCCTGCCCAGAGGATGCCATGGTCCGCTGCTGGCATGCCTTATTACTGAGGGACACGAAGAAGAGCTGGGTTGGACATGCTGCTCCAACACAGAAATACTTGAGCTGAGGAACTAGCTATCCCAAAGACTTTCACCCGAAATGTAACACAGATGGCCTGAAAGTACCTGAAATAGCTGATTGATTGCCTTCCACAGGCAGCAAACCTGATCCTCTTCTGTGACTGAGCAGAGCTGAGTGTGTCGATCTCGATGTTAAACAAAAACACAGCACAAGGATGCCTAAGTTGCCATCCTGAACCTTCAGGTGCCTAATGAACAACCTTCTAAGACCTCATTATTGTGAATTCACAGAAGCTTCCTTCCAGTAGTGAAAAGGCAATCTCCATGCCTTAGCTTCTTAAAAAAAGGTAAGAGAAAATAATAGCTTAAACAACCATGCAGTGAAGTTACGTTTGTTCTCAACCTTACTGTGTGTTATCTGTTACAATTTCTAAGGGTATTTAAAAAGATTTCACTCAGGCAATGTGAATATTTGCATGCACTTAGCTGGGATGGCTGAGCTGGGCTCAAAACACCTTTATTCTGGCACCTGCAAGAGACACTGTTTGCATAGGGATGACAGAAAATTAAGATGTCTGACTAATTAGTTTCCACACAATGTTCCCATCACCCGACAAAGCATCTCCGTGTCTAGAGAAAGCCAGCCTAATTAAAATTAATAGCCTGACAGTTGAAATAATTTGTAACAATGTGTCATCTTCCTTAGCACCTTCTAGCCAACAAAATTAGAGAAACTCAATCACTCCTAATTAGCCAATGTGCATATAAGATGTACAGAGATCATCAACCTGACACCGCTGACTGACATGCAAGCGATGATAGAAGAAAACTATTACCTAAGGATGCCAACTATCTAAGTGCTCTGATTATCTGTATCTTGATAGCACTAAGGAAAGCCTCACTTCAGAGGTGTAGTTCCCCTGGGACCTAGATCTCCCAGGTCCTTCCCCCGAACTGGATTCCTGGCACGGAGGAGGGATAAGCCCATGAGCCCTTGGAGATGGGGAGACCCAATACTCTGCAGCATTCGGGGACCACCTCTGAACTGCCTGATTGCTCTGGAGGCTCCGGGGTGGTAAGGGGAGATGGGAGAGGCTGCGGGGCAGAGAGTCAGGCCAACAGGGAAGATTTCTCTCTCTCTTTCTCAGCCTAGGAGAGGCGAAAAGTCAGCGGCTCACATCAAGTAATTTCACAGCATGGCTGATTAAGTAACAGTCATTCGACTTCGATTAAATATTTGGAAGATCTCAGCTGCAGCTGGAGGCAATTCTGACACCCCTGCCCCCCTTGCCCTGCACCTCCTCAGTGGACTTGAAAGACTTCACATGGGAAGGGGGAAGAAATGGGGGAATAGCAGCACAAAACTTTGCTCTTAGACAGGTGTGCTACACTGACTGATTTTAATGGGAAGTCCCACAGAATGAAATGTGCCCCCCTGAGAGCAGAATATTATGTGAAAAAGATACTTTCTGTTTATTCAGACTTAAAGAAAAAAGAAGAAAATAAATTCAGAAGGAACTGTTGTAACAATACTTTTGCTTCTATCAAGCATCAGAATTAGGAGCAACAAATAATAATGCACAAATTGTTAAATAAAGTAGACAGCCAATAAATCGACACAGCAAAAACTGCCCCTTCAGTTACCTCAGACAAAACCATCCCTCACAATCGTGGATCTCCAGCAGTTTTAGGTTACTGAAGATCAAGAACGTAAAATAATAAAAACTTGCACAATTTAAAAGAAAGCGTAGGTAATAAAGCAAGTGCTTTATAATTTGAAATGATCTATTTGTTCCTTTAAATACCAGTGGGCTTGCTCAATGAAGTGGGAATTTAACTGTATCCATTAAAAGATTAAAGACCATGAATAAAAAAGTAGCAATTAATTGTGTTGCCTATTTTTTAAAAGGCTGGAGCTTAGTTTTTCACACTCTGGCATTCTATCAAACTCAGCTCCATTACAGATGTCTTAGAGCTGAATTGATGATGATATTCAAAACTAAGGGCATTCTCTGCAGTAGGCCTACCCTGATGAAGGAGCTCGAACGTATAGATGGCTTATGTGATTCTATCATTCTTACAGTGTGAATTACAAATGTTAGAAATGTCAGCTTAATGAGTCATGCAAGAGTCTTCAATGTTCTAAGTGACTGGATCCAATTAATTTTTAAGTGTGCCTAAAATGAACAATGAAGACTGAGAAGAAGCAGTCCAGTGGTTTCCCCACACTCACTTTTTTACTTCTATTTTATAAGTCGGACCTAATAATGCTTCCAAATAGCTATCCAAGTCAATTATTAACAATGATTGAGATTTCCGAGGAGCTGACACTGTGTTCTCTTCAGCCTTTAAATCTGTGATGAAATGATTCTGACTTGCATGAACAAATGAGAAAATGGTGAATGTAGGTGTTAGTGGAAAAAATGGTAATTTTTTCTTTTCTTTATCCCTGTTAATGGTAAAACTAGTCACAGTGGTGACATGACAAACATATGCGTTTTTTAAGTATCTCCATGCTATTTGCTTCATTGTACTTGAAAACTGCTTTGGTTTTGTACTGTACTTGGCATGATGTAACAGAGTGAATTTTGTTTCCAGTGAATAATGTTTTTATTGAGCACTGTGGGCCAGTGTCATTGGCTGGGATCACAACTATGAAGGCGAAGAGCCACCCGTTGTTACAGGCAGGTTTTCTAGATTTTTACATAAATAATTTTTACCATAATCCAGATGTTTAGACCATTAAACTCTAGATTATGACTATCTATCTGGTGGCTTTTCTCAGCTGTAGCTCATCTGAAGTGACTGATGTGGAGGCTCCCTTTCCACATGTCAGGGGAACACGGGCAAACAGTGTGAATGAAACTCCCACTTCAATGGCCATTAAGGCATGTTACCTGCTGTGGCAGCCCTGTTCTCTAATTTGGGATACGGCTGATGCTGCTCCCCACCCCCTGCCAACATCCCTTCATGCACCCTTTGGAGAAGGGTCCCCTGGATGGGTGTCCCACCTTATCTTCCCGGGGACCTGGATTTGCACCAAGACAAGAGAACGTGAACTGAGGGTGCTGAGGAGCGTACACATTTTGACCCGCCTTGCCAACAACCAGTGTTCTCTGCAAGAGGAGCTGGGCACAGCAGCTTTTCAGACTGATGAAGAAAGACATCCCTGAGCTCACTGGTGAGAGCCTGCGGACACCCTTTCCAGGGACTCTCCTAACTCTCACCGAGGAAAAGCAGCAAACAGCCGATTGGTGGCAGCTCAGTGAACGTGAGCCCCGGAGACCAAGACAGCAAAGGAAAAAAATGTTTGAGGAGAAGAGGACCAAGTAGCACAGGGGGCTCCCTACACCTACAGGCCCCATGCCTTAGAAACATTTTTTGGAGCAAGGAAGAATGAAGCACTTGAAATCTTATGTCTGAATGGAAGATTCAGCTTGATTGAATGGACTTTTGGCAACAGCCATCAGTGGCTTATCAGATTTCATTGATCTTGAGTAATGCTGCTGGTGCCAACACTCTATGACAGTATCACAGAGAAGTGTCAACGACTCTAGGGCTGATTTTAAACTCTTGTAAACATTGGGCATTTCAAGGCAAGGTTTGGGTTTGGATCTGCCTGTCCTAAGAAACCCTTACCTTTTGTTGTGGTGCAGGCAGTTCTAGAGGTATAACCTGAAAACAGAAATTGCCTAAACACAAACACAAAAAGAGAAAAAAAAAAAAAAAGCTATATGCTGCCAGAAAGTGTCAAGAAAATTCTCCACCTGGAATACAAAACTTTGCCTGTGGGGTTGTGTTTTAAGAGCCAAGGGACAAAACTTCAGCTTTCCTGTAAGTTAAAGGAGGTTTAAAATAAGGAATAAATGGAAGGAAGAGGAGAATGGCACAAGTATACAAGTGAAACTGCAAAACATGCATGGCTTATTTATGCCACCTACTGGATTTTCTCTGAAATATCGTTTCAATCTGTTTAGCCATCATGATCGTGTCTGTCACTCCAGCAAATACTTACGTTTGCATGGGAGGCTACTCGCACAAGCAGACCAGCTGATATCAAGCTGATACTCACATGAGTAAATGACACGTGTGGACTAACATAGCTCCAGGACCGGAGATGGGGGTAGCTGTACACCTGTTTATTCTGCTAACTGGATGGCTGTAGGGCAGCCAAGACACCCAAAGCTGCAGGCAAGCACTAAAGTCCGGCAGTGAGGAGTTTCCCAGCCCCATCAGTCCCTCAGGGGAACGTGCTGGCACCGTTTCCCTCCTTTGCTTGACTCCCTCTGGCTGTCTTTGATATTTTGTTCTAAATGTGCAGAGTGTTTATGGACACATTGATGTTTTCAAACAATGCAGACCAGCAGTGTGAATGCTTTATCTTCTGTCCCTCACCACTCCTGCAGCTGAGGCTCTGGTGGGAATCCACAACCAGTCCTGGTGATACACTCTATAAAATGACCTGTGAGAGTCAAAAAGATCTGCTGTGAACAAAGGGGGCACAACCCTCTGGCTTGACACACTGACAGCAAAAAAAAAATAGTAAACAGAGTCGGATCTAGCAGATCTCTAAGATGGACTTAGTAAATGCACTCAACCCTGCAGACTTCTGTAAAACGAAAGGTCCTCACTTTCCAGGCAATGGTGCCAGAATTGAGTCCTCTTTAATTTGTGACCTCTCTACTGAGATGCTCGGTCATGCCAAATGTCGTGGTGGGGACATGGCTTGCTCACATCTGTCCCTCAAAATGATGATCTTCTAAGCAAATATAAAACATTCTGGCAAGGTTCAAGGGATCAGCCAAAGGCATGCATCAGCAAAGGACAGATTGTCACTCACTAACAGATGACATTTTGTACTTTAAAGACTTATGCAAAAAAGTTAAAGCTAAACGATAACTATCAGCTATCTAGAAAAAAAGCAAAGATGTCATTTGATTCTTCTTCACTGATCACTAGGGAAGTGATCAGCCCCCTGTACTCGGCACTGGTGAGGCCGCACCTCAAATGTTCAGTTTTCGGCCCCTCACTACAAGAAGGACATTGAGATGCTGGAGTGAGCCCAAAGAAGGGCAACAAAGCTGGTGAAGGGTCTAGAGAACAAGTCTCACAAGGAGCCACTGAGGGAACTGGGATTGTTTAGTCTGGAGAAGAGGAGGCTGAGGGGAGAACTTATCACTCTACAACTACCTTCTCCCAAGTAACAATTAATAGGACAAGAGGAAATGGCCTCAAGCTGCGCCAGGGGAGGTGTAGGATGGATATTAGGAAAAACTTCTTCACTGAAAGGGTAGTCAGGCACTGGAACAGGCTGCCAGGGAAATGGTTGAGTCCCCATCCCTGGAGGTATTTAGAAGAGGTGTAGATGTGGTGCTTAGGGCCATGGTTTAGTGGTGAACTTGGCAGTGCTAGGTTAACGGTTGGACATGATAATCTTAAAGGTCTTTTCCAACCTAAATGATTCTGTGATTCTTATGGTTTTTTTTCACCAGAAACATTAATTACAGTTATTTCCAAAGGTGCTGGCAAACTGCAGTGATGTTTAGTCACTGACATCATCGCCGGGTTCAAATCAGAGACGCCCAGACTTACATTAAATGAATGACTATGATTTCCTGAAGACTTACAGTGAGATTGCTCTGGTTCGTGTTAGAACTGCTGGCAGTTTGTAACCGTCTCCTGTTCCTTCATGACTCCAACGGATGTCAAATCCAGTAATGTGTTGTCATCCTTACCAAACATCCATTAAAAAAATCTGAGACAAACATTACACGCTAAAACCATACTCAGAGTGCAACTACCTAGCAAAACCAAAGCAATTCATCGTTAAAGGATCGACCGTGTACTTGTGTTCATCAGGCATCTAAGTATTTTGGTGGTATTCACCCAGAACACAAAATACTAGGTAGGTACTAGCAACATTAATATTTTGTTCCTCACCAATTGGTTCTGTAACATTATGGATAAAACAGATCTGTGCAGTTAGCCTGAAAAGCAGGAGTAGAAAATACTAGTTATACGAAAGACAGCTGAATTAATGTTCTTCTTGGAACTGTTGCATTTTTTGCATCTTGTGATTCATCTCTGAGCTGTCTGTTCCTAGTGAAAAGTCATATATAAGCAGCTGGTGACTGCTATTATTTCTCCTTTGTCTGTCTTTGCCTGCCTCATGCACTGTGCTTCTCTTCTCTTTTCTCTTTTTTTACTCCTTCCAGTTTTTCTCTTCCTCGTCCTCCTGTCATTTCTGATGTGTTTTTTCTTCTCCTGCCTTTTCATACCTCAGTTTTTGGGTTTTTATTTTATTTTGCCTTTCTTGTTCTTTTGATTTAGCCTCCTTTCATCTCCTTTTTAATTTTCATTTTCAACTGACTTCAAGGCAATTTGCATTCAAGCACCCGACAACATCCCTTTGGTGTGCTCAGCCCCGCATAGAACTTCACAAGCTGGAGTTTCGCTTTCAAGACTCGCTCCTAGACAGCAGCTTCAGAGCCTGATCAGTGCCCCTACGAGTCGAGAAGATCTCAACTGATTTCGTGCAGGGAGGAATTCCACATTTCAATATAGGAAGCTAAGCATGACTGTCTGCATTGTTCACCTCCTTCAATGTTAGTGATATACACCATTAGGTGTATAGGCAAATCATATTTTTGTTCCACTAGACATTGCATTCATCTTCTCCTCTTTTGCAGGAAAACGTGCAGTTATTGACACCAGACATGTCAATCCCAGCAAAGCGACGCAAAGGGAAAGTTTCAGTTTCTGCGAGTTCAATGCTTGTCGCACCCCTGCGCCAAGCCCACGCAGGTTTTGCTGTGTCTCACCTGAGGACCATCCGGCTGCTTGAGAACAGGGCTTAACAGCAGTGTCTTAATGTGGTCTCTCCGGAGGGTGGAAAGCGCCGTAAGTGTCTCCTATGTTGTGCCATGAAGGGAAAAGTTCTTTAAATGTAATTTAGTGAATGTTAATGGAAAGCACCAAGCAGCAAGGATCTGGGACTTTCTTCAGGCTGGGATAGGCACTGATTGCTCCCGGCAGGGAGGCTCAGTCTGAGCAGAATTAGCTGGGAGATAGCTGATCTCGAAGAGAGAGAAGCTTTCCTTGGCTAGCAGAAATAAATTTCTACCTACTGTAACTTATTACCATCTGATATGCTGAGTCATGAAGCTGGGGTTATAGAAATCTTTATGCAATCTTTATAAATCAGCCTCACATAATCTCAGGTGCTTTCTGCTTCATCTCTGTTGAGTCACTCATTTGACAGTTGTCATTCATCTTAGATTGAGATGTAATTTAATAGTTTCATTTCAGCATGAAGATAGCGTCATCTAAAGTTGGGCCCGGAAAGATTTAAAGGTGTAACAGAGGAAATATTAATACTGTAAATAATATCTGTGGAGCTGCATGGGTCTATAAATCACATAGTGCCAAGTTGGAAGGGGAGCCTATGTAAAAAAGAAAAGAAAAAGCATCTTCTCCTGCCATCCTCTGCAGAGCATACCCGCTCTAGCCGCCCACACCCGCTCCAGGGGCGATGGTTAGTGGGTTGTCACCGCAGTCTGTCTGTGTTTGTGGGGATCACCTGCCCGCACAGGTATTGGTCGAAGACTGTTTATACCCATTTAGGGACATGACAGTAAGGTAACCTGCAAAGAGCGGCAGCCCAGCAAGGAGCCAGAGGGCTCACGAAGGAGAGCAGCTGAGCTGCAGCAACTCGGGTGTCCTACGTGGGGGTCACAGCTCTCCCGGGGCCAGGCCACGCTGGCACCTAACCAGCGCCGGCCTGCCCAGCCCGGGGGAACGCAGGGCTCAATAACGGCCTCTGCATCCCGGGCTGCTCCCCGGGACCACGGCGGGGGGCCACCGCCACCGGCGCGGCCTGCGCCGGCCCCTGCGCCGCCAGGCAGGGCCGTGCGGCCGCGGGGCTGCGGGACGGCGCGGGGCCGCCGCCGGCGGGGCGGGGGCCGCGCTGTCGTGCCGGGCCCGCGGGCAGCGCGGCTGAGCCCGGCCCGCGAGTGCCTCCGGCACGAAGCCGGGGGTCTGGGGCTGCCCCGGGCCAGCACCCACCGCCCCGCCGCCCACCCGACGGGGCGGGAGCCGCCGCTCCCCGCCGTGCGGCCGCCGCCGGCCGGGCCGGGCGGGAGGGAGGAGCGGGGAGGGAGGGGTGGCCGCTCCCCCACCCCCGGCGCCTGCCCCGCGGGGGAGAGAGGCCTTCGCGGCCGCAGGGACCGGCCGGGGGGGCCGCGGCGGGAGGGGCGACGCCGGGCTGCCGCCGCCCGCCAAAACGCGCGGGGCGGCGGGACGCGACGGGACGGGACGGGACGGGGCAGGGCAGAGCCGCGCCGACCCCTCGCCCGGCTGCCCCCAGCCCGCCGCGATGCCCAGTGACTCCCCGGCCTTCAGCAAGCCCCCGGACGCCGCGGGGCCGGGGGAGAAGGCGGGCGGCTTCGGGAAGGCGGCGGCCCTCATGGCGGCCGCCCCGGCGGACGGGGTGGCCGCCGCCGCGGCGGGGAAGAAGCCGCCGCGTCTGCCCAAGTGTGCCCGCTGCCGCAACCACGGCTACTCCTCGCCGCTGAAGGGGCACAAGCGGTTCTGCATGTGGCGGGACTGCCAGTGCAAGAAGTGCAGCCTGATCGCCGAGCGGCAGCGGGTGATGGCAGCGCAGGTGAGCCCCACGGGGCGGCCCCCCGCGGCCGCCGCCGCCTCGGCGGGGTCTGCCCGGGCCGGGCCGGGCCGGGCTGTGCTGTCTGCCGGCGGCGGGGCCGTTCCTCCGCGCCCGGCGGGCTCTGGTGCCCGCCGGAGCCGGGCGGTAGCGCCGCGCCGGGACAGCGCGGCCGCGGGGGAGCCTCGCCCCGGGCTGGAGTGAGGCCGCCGTCCTCCTAAACTGATGAGGCTCCCCGCTGTCTTACGTTAATGTTTTTCTTTTCTGCATCAAAGCAGGCGATGCCCGGAGGCGGGTAGGGTTAGGTCGCGGCGGGGAGCGCTGGGCGGCGGGGCGCCCCGCACGCCGGCGGGCACCGCCGCATGGCAGCGGGCAAAGCCGCAGCGTGCCGGCGGTCCCCAGGGGGGCGGATCTGCTCTGAAACCTCCGGGGGGGAGACTTCTAGTTAACGTCAAATTGCCGCTTTTCAACTTGTTTTTAACTAGATCGTGAATAATCTAGCCCGCTAATTGGTTAGCGGGAATATTTTCCGCCGGTGGTGTCAGATTCGGTGTATCTACCTTTCCTGATGCTAGGTGGCTTTAGTCGAGTGCCTTTCTAAAAAGACTTCTTTTTTTAATGGCGTTGTTCCTGATTTGGCATAGAGCAGCTCTCTAAGTAGCTGCGTACCTGGGCCATCTTAAATCTGAACGGGGACGCAGCAGCGTTCGCTAAGAAACGACGCTGCGCCCAGATCTGTGTAGGAATAACTTTTGTCGTTAGGTAGTCCCGCTGAAGTCACAGCTCTTTGGCAACGTAAATGACCGCTGTATTAGTCCTTATGATCCTTACCTTGAAAACTTCATTAAGAGGAGCCCTGGGAGTGTAAAGGCTACCAGCGTGCTTTAGCTCTGGCTGGGGCTCCACCTTCTCCTTGGTGGAAATAGTCCCTTGCAGACACATTAACGAGAAGGTGTTAGGACTGCTGGTGCAAGTAAAAGCGTTATCGGACCTGCCGACCCAGTTTGCAACTAACATGCACTTAGAGCTTCGTGATCCCGCATGAAATGAACGTCCCGCTGACAGATTTTTAAAAACCTTAGCAGACCTGGATGAAATCCTTCCCCGCTTTTTTATTTAATTATTCAGTGCGGGTATACTAAACGTCCTCTGAACCCACGGGGAGCTTTCGTTCATTTAGATAATTCCTCCTTGTCGGTGGCATGGCAGTCCAGAAATTGTTATTACACCCAAGTTACGTGCGCTTTCTCTGCCCGGTGTGAACCACAGAATAATAAACGTGGATCCCTTTGCTGCCTGCCTCGGGGGAGGGAGCACGAAATGGGGTGTTGCCCGCGCAAGTGTCCCCTTCTGCACAGGCTGTTCTGCTGTCCAGCAGCTTCGGTGGGGCGGTGGATGCCTCCTGCTAGCGGGGCCTGGCGGTGGCCTTCTGGGGGGTTTTCTCTTCCCTGCCTAGTGTTTGAAAGTGGTTTTGAAAGCCTCCCTAACTGAACCTTATCTGTGTAGGAGTTACACATTGAAAGTCTGTCTTTTCCCCTTTTGATATATTTCTGCAGTAAGCCCCTTGGCGCTGGTGGAATTTTGCAGGTCAAGGTTGTTGGCTTGTGAAGTCAAAGTTACCCGTGGCGTTTGCAAGTCTACACCCCCTGTTTGGGATGTCTCTATTGCAAGAGCTATTATTATTTTCTCTAATGGTATTATGCATCTGTATTAGAAAAATGTTGCTGTTGAACATGGAAATGGAGGGCAGTCCTGTCCAAGTTACCCAGGAGTATTTCCAGCAAGAAAAGCCCATGATCCCAGTCTGTAATCTGGGACAAATTTCTGAGGTTCAAATACAGATGCAAATCCGTCACCTGGCAAGTTGCAGCGTCGGTGGTTGTAAAGCCCCCAGCATCGTGTTTACTGCCTGGACAACGCGTCATGCTTGGCACGGGAGGAAGGCTGCGCAGAATTGATCTGCCCGTTCAGATGATGCAGAAGGGGTCCTCTCTGTCCTCAGTAAGCAGGGAATTTGGTTGGTTTGCACCCGTGTCCAGACTGCATAGTGCCTGTGGGCTTTGCCAGTGCCAGCTAAGCTATGGAATAACATCAGTGTTGGGAAAGAAGCGGGGAGCTCCCGCTGCTCCAGGCCTGGCCAGCTGTCTGCTGCGTGTGACACTGGCTGAGATGCTTGCAGGATGGTTCCCTACATTTGCTGTGCTTCTGCCACGATAGCTCTCTGTGTACAGTGTACTGTGCGCTGAAATTCCCTTGAAGGGATAGATTTCCAGCAAAGAGCCGGCAAGGGAGCCCAGCAGGCTTGGACAGAGTAGCAGATTGCAGGTATCAGCCCTCATAAAGAGATGCCTTATACTGATGAAGAGACATAGCAGAGCCTTGCAAGCAAATGAGTTTCTTGTCCTCAGCAGCTGTGTATCAGCAGAGAGGAGGGTAGCGACCCTCTATGCCTTTCACGGTATGCTTTGCCCAAGCACAACTGTGTCAGGTAAATACCGTCAGCTTTAATGTCTTCATGTGGCCTTGTTGGAGGGAGATGTATATAGCACCAGCATTTCATAGGTTTGTGCATATATGTTTGGACAGAAAAAAGAGTTGGTTTTAAATAGCTTTATAACCACTTCTATATCCTCCTCTTCCCACTGGCTGGATCGTGCTGTCAGCACTGCAGAGAGTATCAAGAGGAAAAAACAGCCTCGAGTTCAAGTCTCTCACTGTTGCCATTATAAACTGTGCTCAAGCCAGAGAGCATGCCCTACATCTGTCTTCTTGTCCCCAGGTTGCACTGAGAAGGCAGCAAGCTCAGGAAGAGGAACTGGGAATCAGCCACCCGGTGCCCCTGCCCAGTGCCCCCGAGACGTTCGCTAAGAAGAACAGTGGTGGCAGCTCTTGTCTTCTGTTGGAAAACAGCAGCCCTACGCACTCGACGAGTACAACCATGACAGCAGCGAGCACACCATCAGGTAAAGTGCTGGGAGAGCGATGCTTGCTGCTTGGGGCAAGGGCTGATGTTGCTTACGCCTGCCTGCTGTTGCGCCTCTTCCCCTGCCTGCAGCGGCGGGCTTGTCAAGTCCCTTCTCCAAGAACGGTGTTGCGCTGTTCGTACAGTTAGCAAAAGGGAAGAACCCAGGATCAGTCTTTCATATTTTAATTGGCTATTTTTATTTGAAAATCAAAATAAGTTTGGTATAGACTGGCATTGTAATTGAATTCAATAGGGTGTATACCTGCAAGTAGAGATTTATGAGGAGCTTTTCTCCTTTCTCCCAACATATGTGCTCCTGCCACAGTCCTGGCAACTGCATGTTGGCTGGCTGTGTATCTTCTTCAAAATTGGGGAGTTTTCAGCATTGTATAGGAGCCAAATGTGTAGGTAATGTTATTGACCCCATCAGCAGAGAGCTGCCCACCTTACGTGACTTGATGTGGTGGTACATCTGTTCTGTGTGGCCAGGTGTGATGAACTACGAAAGACTGACACAGTCCTTCCACTCTACTACACCTTACTGTATTGCATATAAAAAAAAAAAACAACCAAAACCAAAAAACAAACAATATTTGTCTGCAGGTTCAGTGAAACCATGCCTAAGCACAACGGGGACTCAAAGGTGCTGAAGTGAAGACTCTAGGCAAAATGTTTTTTCTTGTGCAGAGCTTGTGCCTGACAGATACAGCAATTGAATATGTATAAAAATGAAACTGATGTAATTGTTTGCTGCTGTGTAGACAGAAAAAAGAAAAAAGAAAACAAACATAGAGGAAAGAAGAAGGAAATTTCATTCATTTTTAATCATCTGTGCTGATGTCAATAATACAGGTGAATATACTTCCTGGTTAAAAAGATGCTTCTAAAGTGGACAATGCTTTGCATTAACTGATAAAAGGACAGTGCCTATGTGTGTCTGTCAAACGACATCACTTTGTTTTGCAGGCCATTTAAAGCCTTGTCAGATGGATTTGTTGCATCCATTGCAGACAGGCAGTTTCAGACCAATGTGGAGGAATTTCTTTGGGAAGCTTTTAGAAGAAGTGGTTGATAAAACAATAAATAGCTTTTTATTAGCTTTTTTGTTTTCATTATTGCAGTCATGTTAGTGTCACCTTTGAATTGACGCAATTACTCCTTTCATATTTGGATGACTGCATGCTTTGTCTATAGACATGGAAAAAGCTAGCTAAAGATTAAAGTAGTATATTCAGTAATGTATAGAGATTGTGTGTAATTCAGGAGAACAAGAAAACCTTTGCTTGTACAGAAAGGCCAAAAAATGAAATTGTCTTACTGTCAGCAAAATTTGCATAAGCTTTGATCTCATTGTTTTTAAAATGTCAGTGGAGGTATTTAAATTATTAATCTGATTTTAATAATTTCTTATTAATTGAATTAAATTACGGTCTTTCAATGAAAAACATTCATTAAACAAGCTTAAGGCAATTCACATGCTTGTATAAAGACTTGAAAACATGAAAATGCCTAATTGTAAAGTAATATGAATTGTTTGAAAATTTTTGGTCAGAGCAGTTGTAAGTGGTTTGCAGTCATCTTTCTTAGAGTGGATTTTTCTTTGCAAGCAATTCAAATACATTGTTTCTCAAGCATTTTACTAAATAACTGTGCGAGGGTGACAACATTTAAAATACACAGCTTCATCTCCAGGCCGAAGATGTGATTCCAGCCAAGAATCAAGGGAGGGTCAGCTTTGTTCATCAGAAATGGAGGAATCTGGGAATGAATAGTAAATTGGGATCATAATTTTGTTTTGAGGCACCTAAGTAGCAACAGAAATTCATGCTTAGCTCGAAAGCAACTGCACTGCATAAAGTTCTGTCTCAAATAATTTTCGTCGGTTCATCTGTTGAATGCAGTGTAAGTACTCGTGGGTATGGATTTAACGCCACCAGTGACTGCGTGCTGCCATTGAAGCTGCAGAAGGTGCTCTGCGTTCAGCCAGACCCCTAGGGTGGCTTCATCAGATGTCAGAGTACAGGCTTCACCCTGGAAAGTCTGACTTTTCAGTGAGGAATACTGCTTAAATATTCAGATGCTTTCTTCTTTAGCATATAAAGGTCTTTTGTTAGGTAAGAAACAGCCAGGTGTGATGTGACATGAAGTTCTTGTTTTAGGTGTCAAGTTGTTTCAGGACCAGGTACTCGAAGGGTTCTTGCATTGCTGTTCTATCATTTTACTGGTACCCTCAACTGCAAGCAGAATGAGAGACCCTGTCAGAGCAAGTGTCACGGTGTCTCAGTTTCGTAGGGGGAGATGCTGATTTTGCAGGAATTTACAGTGAAACCCTTCGTGGCAGGGGAAGTCAGCAGCTCCCTGCAAGCCCCAGGGGAGCCGGTGGCTCCTGGGAGTGCAGCGTGCCCTGTACGACATGGGCAAGAGATGGTTTTGACAGTGGTAATTCTGTTCCTCCTGTAAGTTTTTGGCTTCACAAGAGCAGTTTTTCTTTTGGACTCCCATCACGCAGAGCGTTGTTTGCCAGCAGAGGAGTAATGTGTGAAGAAGTCACACAAATCAGACATAGTGCCACAGAGAGAGTCTTTCCTCGCTGTATCCATTTTATTGGCAGATCAGAAATATTGTGACACCTGGAGAGACCAGAGACAATTTTTCAGGTCCCTTCGTGACATGCTGTTTTTGAAAAGGGGAAAAATGAGTTATCATGGTCATAGTGTATGGGTTTGTGCATTTACCATCTGAAGCCTGGAAGCGGTGTTTACTTTGGATGGAGTGTATCTTCCTCACTCAAGAGCAAACTGGGAATTTGCAGGGTAGTTGGAAGAGAGCAGACTGTGGTCACAGGGCATTAACAGAACGTCTTGCAAACAGATTTTGTAGTTTCTGTGCATTTTCCCTTAAAGTTGCAGGTTGTTGAGAGCAAGGCCATTTAATTGTACAGAGCAGCAAAAAGTTGAGATCCCAGGGCATGTAAAGTAATTGTCCTTCCCTTTCTAGGGTAAGTACATCTTGTCAGGTTAACTAGTGTGCAAAACTCAGGGAAAGACTATGATGAGGCATTTAAAACATGCCTTTCAGACATACGGTTTTTAAAACCTGGGTTCTTCCCTGTTCCGTGTCAGTTTGGTACCTCTGCCATTTCAATATTTAGAAATCCCTGAGGGATGGCTCATACTAAAGGCCTTCCTTTAGTGCAGTGCAGGTCTTCCTTAGATGGTGCATTTCACATTTCCTCCATGTTATTTGGTCCTCGTCACAAACTAAGGGTTATGTTTGGCATTTGGTGGATAGGGTGGGGTGGCGGCAACATACATCACCTGATGGCTGGAAGGTGGTTTAAAGCACCCCTTCTTTCTGCTGCTCTGTGCTCATGTTGGCCCAACTTAGAAGCATCCAATATAGACAGGATTACTGTATGGTGCTAAACGCCAGCTCCTGCACGCTGCGGTGGTCAATTTCCCGTTGGCTTTGCAATGACCCTTAATAACGGCATTGTTCAGGTGCCTTCATAGTCTCACTGGTTGACAAGTTAGACATGTCATTGTCAGCAATTGTGAGTAATAAGCTTGCGCTTGTTGTTTCCTTTTGCAACATTTATTATGCGTGACGGAAACAAAATACTGTTCTTCTTGTATTTCTCTAAGTAGGTGCTGCCTTCACTTTGAAACTCTTTGAGGAACAGATGGGTTTTTATCTGCTCATAAATGCGGACTGTAGTGGGGTCAGCAGTAATACTGTGCCTAATGAATGATAGTACTGAGATCCCTTTGAATTTGCAGTGCCCCAGATGCCTTTGAAAACCCTACCTTGCCTTCTTTACTCTTCCTTTGCTTTTTTGAGATTATCTTTTGCATTGACCTTTTCTACGACACTGTACTGTGATTTCAAAAACTGATGCCGTGACCTTGCAGATGTTGTGCTGCGTAGGTAATAAGGTAAAAAAATAAGTTGTTATAATAGGAAGATATCATGGCCTGGTTTTAAAAAAAAGTGAGACCTTTTCTTTTTGAAAGAAAATCCTTTGAAGTCTTTACTGTATAGTGTCATACACTGTCAGAATTTTGGTTTTGTCAAAAAAGTCTCATTCTAGTCAACTGATGGGCAGCACGAGGAAGCTGCCACGGACCTTTCACCGTGGGAGCGCTTAAGCAGTGGAACAGGTTGCCCAGAGAGGTTGTGGAGCCTCCATCCTTGGGGAGACTCAAAACGCAGCTGGGTGGTGCGTGAGCAACATGATCCAACTGTGAAGCTGGCCTTGCTTTGAGCAGAGTTTGGGCCAGCTGGCCTGCAGAGGTCCTTTCCAAACTAAACTGTTCTGTGAATCTATGAAATGCATGCTTTTTTGTATTAACTCAATGTACTGAAATTTGAAATTCAGCCAGCTTCAATACTGATCAGCATTTGCAAGCCTGGGAAAGAAATCCTGACTCTTTTGACCTAAAAACACTTGATGACTAAATCTACAGTAGATTTCAACAGAAAATTAGCATCAAGGTGGTTGACAGGTGGTGGAGAGGATTGCTGGTTCAGGTTGCAGCAGCCTCAGCAGGGCTGAGCAGCAAGGAGAAGGAGGAATTACCTGCTTTGCCTGCCTGTGCCAGGGCTGATGTGATGGCTGCATGTCGTCAGAGGCCTTGGTGGGTTTGCAGTGGTTACTGGTACATCATCCTGCTCTTTCCTTTTGTCTTTGTGTCCTCCTCGCTTTCTGATGATTTTCTGCTGCTGCACCCACTACTGCTTCTTCACCAGTTTTAGTTGCTGGCTGCCTCCTGGTCCTGCCAACTCTCCTTCGATACTGAGAGCAAAGCAGCCCCATCCATTGCTCCCTGGTGCTTCTCCCACAGCCAACGAATGTCTGTTCTACAGAAAAGAGCGTAGTTGAACATGATGTGTCTTTACTGGATGGTAACAGCTACATCCTTCACCTGTGACTAATACCTTTCCATCCATGATCATCTGTTTTTTTCCAGTTGGTTGCAGTTAAGATGAGAGAAAAAGAATCATGCTTGCATATGTCTCTTGTAAGAGTTTGTGAACTGTCTCACCTCTCTTGCATTGGCATTATTTCCACAGCACAAGTTAGACTTCGTCTTGGGAAGCAGTTGCTGGAGATGATCTTCTGCCTGTATGGTGATTTTCTCAGTTGCTAAATCTCTTTCAAGCTGGACTAAGTAAATATTCAGGAATTATTTCTCTTTGAACAATCTTTCCTTGGTTTAGGATAAAACTTTATTCTAATAGGCTTTTTTAATTTCTGGCTGATACAACTATGTGATGAAGGAAGCACTCCGCAGTGTGGTGGCTATGGCTTTGTAATTTTCAGTTCCTACTGAAATCACGTGCATTTTGCTCGGAGTTATTTAGAAAGGCATTGCTTGCGAAGCAAGGGGGGTGTTTCTGCCTCTCTCTGCTGCTTTGGTTTCGCCGTACTTGGGAACGCTGCAAAGGAGTTTTGAGCATCTCATTATAAAAGGACATAGATAAATCTGAAAGGATAGAGGGAAGGGTGACAAAAATGATGTACGGCTTGTAGAAAAGGAGACTAAGGGTGGATATAACAGTCTATAAATATTTGAGAGGTAATAATATGGAGGAGGGGGAGGGATTATTTACAGTGCTTGAGACAGCATAACAAGGAGCAACGGCTTGAAACTAAAAAAGACAAAATTAAATTAGACAGTAGACACTTTTTCTCCTAACTAGAAGTGCAATTAGCAATGGAGTGACCTGCATAAGGACAAGGGGGTAAGTGAAGCATAATCAGGAGAGGTGTTTAAGAGTGTGTTAGATTACGATCTCAAGTGATTAATATGGGGGTAAACTCTGATCAATGTGCAGGTTAAACTAGATGACGGAAATCTCCTGCAGCTGTGTCATCTCCTATATGATTCATTGCCTCTGGCCATTGTTTGACTGTGTTAAATAAATCATAATGTTACAGGGTTCTGCATCCCTGAGTAGATGTTTCCAGTTAATTCTCCAGTTCTGGAGCCTGCAGCTTGCAAAGCTTGCACTTTCCCTGCTCCTCCTTTCAAGTAATATTCGTTCCTCGTCTTTGCAGCTTCGTGTGTGTGTGTAGGTGCCTGTGTTTTATCTGAGCTAATGTCTGAAGTGCTGTATATGTTTATTCAGTGAGGCACAGACTCTGTCAAAAATGTGGTATTTCTGTAGTGTTGGTGAAACAGGTAGAACTAGTGGCAATAAGCCTCTAAATGAAGAAGTTTTATGTTTCCTTTCAGGCTTTCAATCCTGTCTGAAGCTTCAGTGGAAGTGTAAAAATAAATAGTGGAGTAAAAAGATTTGGAAAACCTCAGAGAAGATTGCTTTTCCTTTTCTGTGCAAGTGGTACTGGGGGGCTTGTCCAGGACTGTCTTCACCAGAGGCAGGGGCTGGGGAGAGCTTTCTGCAGCGTGTCGGGGAAGCAGGGGTGCCGGGGGACCAGCCGTGACCTACCCAGACCCGCTTACTTCGGGAGAGAAGGGCTGCTCGGCCCCCAGGCTTCTGTGACCGGCTTTTGGCCAGAGGGGTGGAGGTGAAAACCCACAGACAGCTCAGCAGGTATTTCCATCCTTCTTTCACGTTTCAGAAGAGCGTTTTTTCCCTAAAGAATTGGGAGTAGGTTGCTTCATTTGGGTTTTTTTTTTTTTTTTTTCATTTTCCAAAATCTTTCACCCTAGGGCATCTGTGTTTGCAGCTTCTTTCTGTCTGACTTTTCTCGCACCAGGTGAGGTCTCCAGGTGTAGAGCTACTGGTTAGAGCAAGGTCCCTGCCAGGCAGCGTTTGCTGTGTGCTGAACCGACTTTACCATGTACGCTGTCGTAGCACTGGGGTGCTCGGGGTTTCTCTTCCCACCGAAGGCCAGCGGGGCTGGTGGGCAGCCCCTATTGTTCTTTGTGCCTTGGAAGCTCTTCTCCGTCACGCTGGCATTTGCATATGTGCATTCACGTTTAGAGGGTTATCTGTGCTGGCTTGTGCTTTCCGTTTGTCATTATGAGCACTGTGATAAGGAATGGAGCAGGAGCAGAGTACTAAGAATTTTCTATCCGTGGGCACATTATTACACTATCTGCAGCTAGCCTCTTGTTCCTTTCTGTGTCCTTGAAACAGTTATTATGACTTATCTGAATGTGTGGGGCTTTCTTTTTGTTTTTAGAAAAGATAGAAGTGGGGAGTGAAGGAGTACTGCACGCTTCCTTAACTGAGCACTGTGATTTCTTGCTTTTTCTTTTTTTCACATGCTTCCTTACACCTTGAAGACTGCTTTCGTTTGCTTTATTTATCAACTAACTTGCTAATTCAGCCTGTTGGCCCATTTTCAGTAGATTTGTCACTTAATGACGTGGGGACTAAAATGCAGTTTTGAAGGTTTCTTTTGTAGGACCGGTTTTTCATATGCTGCTTCTAATTCCTCTTTTTTTTCCCTTTTTCTGAACTTTGCTAAACTTTCTCCTGGGTTTGAGTACCTGCTAGTCTTAGAGTTGTGAATAGCTCAGTTATTTAAGTACGAACATCATTTGTGCACTTCTGTCCTATGTTTTCTCGAAGAGCTTACAGAGAGTCAGTTAAGCACTGAGCTTCTCTTCCTTTGCAATGAGATTAGATGCCTAATTATTTTATGATTTTTTTTTTTCAATTCCTGTCTCTAGTCTCTATTCATACTATTTCTATCGCTTACAGCATAGGCCACCATTTGCTGACTTGGATACCTACCGTCATGGGCACAACTGAACCTCAGCTGATGTAAGCCACTGTAGTTCCAGTTGCTGTGCATTTCTTTCTATGAGTTGTGCATGAACAAAATTCATTAGTGATCAATTTGCATTTGCATGGAAGCAGATTTTATGAGTGCAAATGTTGTTGCATCCATGCAACGCTGGCGATCATGTACAAAAGCGGTGCACCTGCATGTGATTTTTGCTCCCTTGCCCAGGCCCAAGTGGGTGTCTACAATGGTTCTTTACCACTCCAGATATTAGTTTTTCCATCACGTATTAGGTAGACAGAGTGAAAAAGCCCTCCTGTTATTTCTAGTTGGTCTTTTTTAGAAACCTTTTGGGTTTCTGTCATCATATAGCTTATAACCAAGCATGGACTCCAGCTAATTCCAACCATCGTCCTACTCCCTTTATTATTTTTAGTGTGAGCCATAATGATTTTATCCCAGTCATATTTCCTCCAAGGTCTCCTATCTCAGACACTTGTAAAGCCTTCCCTCCCTTCTAATGTTCTCTTTGATCTCTTGTTAATGACTTAAATCCCTTTACGTTTAATCCACACCGAGTTTCTTTCTCCTCCTCTCAGTTTGCTTCTTTGCGCCTGCAGGTGTCTGGGCTGGTTTCCATCACTGTCTACAAATCTGGTTTTCTTTCCTAATTTCCTTTCTCTTCTAATTTCTTCCTCTATTTTTTTTAAAGTTGTGTTGGTTTTAAGTTTTGCTCCTGTTACGCACTTCGGTAGCATGTTGGATGTCTGAATGCAACAAGTTAAATATTTGTAAATTTCTTTCTCAAATCAGGTATCTGAAGATGAGTAATAACATGTATACATATGTATGCGCACATAGTAGTCATACTCCCAGCTATTATATTGAAGATTGAAAATGGCACTTGTTGCTCATGCTGCTAATTTTCTGAAGCACTAATTTTATTGGTCCTGATCCTGTTAGCTGTCATGCCTGCTAATAATTTTAGATATGTAAATAATCCTGCTGTCTCAGTTCAGCATGAACAAACATATGCCGGAGCATATTCTTTTTTGCTGATAAAGATCTAAATATGATCTAAATATGGTCACTATAGCCATGTTATAAAGACCAAAAGTGCAAGTAAGGAAGGAACAAGCATTGCCCCCCAGCTCACATCAAAAGATCAACTGCTCTGCTCTAGTCAGTGGCAGAAGATGTTGAAAGTGGAACTTGCTGCTGTAGACATCTTATTGAGGTCCTGAAGTTTGCATTAAATGTGGAAATAAAAATTATTTTCTGTAGGTTTTATTTCTTCAGCTGCATTAGGAGGATTTTTAAGTTGCATGCTAAATGTTTGCAGCAGATCATTTTTATTAAGTGTATGCTAAACGTGGACAAAATGTGCCCTCTCCAGTTCTACTGAAATCAGTGGTGGTATTTCAGCTCCTCTTAGCTGGAGCTGGACTGGGGCTGTGTGTATGACTGGGAAACTTACCAGCTCCAAGCTGCAGGCTAGGATTTCTCCCTCCTTGCTTTTTCCTCCCAAATCGCGGTTTCCTTTGAAAAAAATTGTTTTGTGTTAAGTTTAAAATTAACTAAAAATCTTAAATTTAGGAGGGTTTTTAGTTGTATTTAGGAACACACACATGGAGAGTTAACAAGTCATTTGACCCATTATGGGATAATAATTCTACATGTGGAAGAGAGGAAGAAATGCTCAATAATTTTTCCTGATCTTTGCTTTGAAGAAAGGCAGATGATATTGACAGCAATAATATGTGGAGACAGTAACATTCTGCTTTCATTTCCAGCAGTAACTGAAATCAACAGGATTGGATTACTTGTATGCAGTATTTAAAAAAAAAAACAACAAAAAACAACAGTAAACTTGGCTGAGGATCTCTCTGGTCCATTAATGCTGTTTTCCAGTAAGTCTTTTAACACTGGGGAAATTCCTAAGGCCTGCAAGAAAGCTGATGTCATGCCAGTGTTTAAGAAAAGTGAATGTGGTAGGATGGGTGGCTACAAATCTGTTAGCCTGACATCAGTTTTTGTGAAAACAGCAGAACAGTCCACAGCAGACTGAAATGTGCGAGAAGTGAAATATACCAGAAGTGAAAAATGAAGGAGTTTGTCCCTGAGAAGCATTTTCACTGCAGAGGAGCTGGTGGCCACGAGGGTACAGCGCTGAATGTTGGTGGTTCCCGGTGGAAAAGGATGACCAAGAACTGGTACAGCCCTTTCAGACAGACCTGTGATGATGGGAAGGAGGCTTGGTGTCTTCTGTGCCTGAAACTGGCGAGGGGCCTGTGGGACTAGTGGGACTCTTTCCCTGGTGATATGGTACGTACGGGCAAGTGGGCTCCCAAGGGATATTGGAAGGGAAATCATTAGTGGTTATTAAGTGTACCACACCAGGCTCAGCAACGTCACTGAGCCAAAAACGATGGGAGGCTGGGAGAGGGGGCAAGGGAGGTGTCACATTTGTTTGCCCTGTTCATACTGTTCCCTAGGTTTCTCTTTATAGCTGGTGGTGGGGATATAGCCATGGTCTGAACCAGCACACCTGGGCTTGAACTTGGAAGGGCTTAGGCAGGAGACGCAGGAATGATTAAAAGACCAGAGAACACGTCCTGAGGTGAGAGACAGCAGCTTATTTTGCCCTTTGGTGACTCCCTCATCTAGGATTTAATTAATCCCCATATGATTGTTCTGAATCGCTGGCGCCTTTGGTAGACTAGACCAGCTCAAGTTGAAGTTTTCTGTGCTGTTTCATGGGATGGGTTTTGACGTCGTGAGCAGAAGCATCACGTGGATGCAGAATCCCATGAAAAGCTTGTGCGTTGGGTGCGTCCACTGCAGGGCTCAAGCAAGATGATAATGAACAGCCTTAATTCTAGGATCTCACAGATTTTCTTGAAATGTGCTGTTCTTGCTGCTTAGCTTCTATCCTAGAGTGCCTCTTTCTGGCAAATGTTGTTCTTGGTAAGATGTGCTGTCCTGCTTAGGACTGGTTTATAGGTGTTCATAGGCGGAACTGGAAAAGCTTATTCCACTCTGCTCAAATGATGACTCCAGCGTTATTCCTAGGGGGAAGAAGAAAGTAATGCTCATTCCTTTGGGGTGAAAATGAGTATTGTTCTGGCAGTAGAGTAAACCTTGAGGAGCAGGAGAGTGCAGCCGTTGACATCTTCACGGATAAAGCCATCTCCTGCCCCCAGGACACATGCCCTGTGCCTGCAGACGCTGCTGCCATTATGCCAGCTCCTCGCTGATAACGCGGTTCAGCTGCTTCGTCCGGCGAGTGGTGTTGCAGGACACCCCAACTGTGCCCTAGCTGTCAGAGAGCCACTGCAGGAAAAGTGCAATGACTGGTTGTTTTGTCTTGGAGCGGTGGGAGGAGGTGAAAAGCGTGGTAGGAGTTGGCATAGCCGTGATAAGGAGGTGGGGTAGATCAGTCCCTGTACACTTCAGCTCCGGGGAAGAGGCCAGGAGCCTGCAAGAGGCTCAGAGTTGTTGGACTGTGCATTTTTTCTTTTTTTTTTCTTCTTTTTTTTTAGATGTGCATATCTGCTTTGGGAAGAAGGGCGTGTCTCTGCTGAGCAACTGCGTTCCCTGGGTACGGTTGGAGGGGTACCTATGGACTGCAGTGGCAATAAGCTGTTTTGGCTATGATTTATTCTCTTTAGCCTGGAGACACAGCTGCTTTTAGCCCACGCGTCTGATATGGCTGATAACAGATTCTTTGACCTCTCCCTCTAATAGATGTTAGTTGGAGCACAGCTGGGCATCCAGGGCTGTTTCGGCAGGCAATCCCAAACAACGAGGAAAAAGAACCGCTGGATTTGGTGTTTGAGCTTGAGATGCGGTTGTAGCATTGTTGGCAATTGGGGGAGGGAGGAAAAAACATGCTTTTCTTGAAAGCTTTCTGGTCAAAATAATTGGGAGGACTGCAGAGGTTGTTTTCCGTAGGTGAACTTGAGTAGGACAGCCCCATACGTCTCAGAAACCGGGCTCCAGGACAGGGGTACAAGTGCAAGCTCCCGTGCTGCTCTGCGGACCCTGCTCTTTGCCTGTATTTGGTGGCTCATCTTCAACACAGGGTGACTCTCTCTTCTTGTACCGCTGTTCAGGTCTCCACCTCCCTGCTGCCTGAGAGCTAGCACAGAGCAATGGGCCAGAGGTCTGCAGACCGTGCAGAAATGCGGAGAAAGGTTTTATCTTCACATAAGTGGCTCGGCTAGCCATTTCTTAGGGCGTGAATTCAGGGCTGCTTTCAGGGTCGCTGTCTTTTCACTCTGCTTTTAGGGAGAAGGCTTTCACTGGCAGATCTGAAAGGCCTGATTCTGCATGCCTTGTGCTACAGTAATTTACACTGCACTTCTAGTCCAAAGTGAATACCTGATCCTTCACGTTTCCTTTTGTGTGTCATGATGGCAGAAAAGTACCTCAGATTTTCTTGTATTTGGGAAGTTTATTTAATCACACAGTTCAAAAGCATCAGAAGTCTTTTTTTACTAGTATTTGCTAAATGATAATTTCTTAAATATCTCTTTTCAGATAGGGATGTGGACTGAGAGTTTTATATATATAAGCACCTGAAAGAGAGGTTTTAAGATAAAGCACCCTCTGGAGTATATTGATGAAAAGAGGACTAAGGGGGAAACAAAAATCAGGATGGAGGGAGTCAGCTCTCTTGTTTTCTTGAGAGCCCTGTTGCTCTGTAGGGTCCGATTCCAGTGTCCTTACGAAGAAGAAGGACGTAGCACATGGACTTGTAGTGCGGTGAGACTGCTAGCTGAAGCAGATGGTACTGGGATGCAGCTCAGTGTCTGGTCCTTCCTGGGAGCTTTGAGAGCAATGCAGATGAAAACCTGGCCCTTCACACACTCGCGCCAATGTCCATAAAGGACAATCCCTGTGAACTGCATATTGGACCAAATTTGTCTCTTAGGAACCTGTGCTTCATTTACAGAAGCTGTAAATTAGGGGGGGGGGGGGGGTTTAAAGCCCCCTCGCTGCTTACTGAAGGAGCAGTAAATGAGCTGCTGTATGAAAAAGTAGAGCTCAGCAGAGTTACACAGGTGTGAAAAGAAGCCGAAATGGTGGGATCAGACTCTGCAGAGGGAGAGGAGAAAGAGAAAAGGTAGCACTGGAGAGCAGAGTAGCTGGGACCTTCACCAGAGCCTGGTGTTCAGGCTTAGCCATGCGTTGCTGTTGTGTTCCTCAAATTCCCATTGAGAGACTCCAGCCTCTTCCCATTCCCTTCCTTCTCTTACTAAAGAGATTTCCTTTCCTCTTCTCATTTTAGCTAAAGCAGGGAGTCGGAATAGGGAAGGTGTGGGTGTGTAATATTTCGTACGGTATCGCTATGCAGGGTACAAATAATAAATCACACACTACATGCTTAGACAATTTACTGCCGGCTTTTGTATGTGCTGTGACAAGTGCTCAAAAGGTCAAAAAAGCTTCCTTAACAAATTTGATAAGATAATGCAGTGAGCTGTAACAGCATAAAGTCCTGGGGGCCATAGACCAGAATAGAAGAAATAATTATGCATGGTAATGGGTAATTACAGATAATGGCCTTTTTTGGGGGGTGGCAGAAAATACACAGCCCCACAGCCTTGCCTGGAATGAATGTTGTCTAGCACATTAACTTTATAGCAAGCTAAAAGTTCAACGCTGGAACCAAAGATAATCCGCAACTTCTAATGGGAAGAGAACAGAAATACTCCTCTCAAAGGCAGAGCCAGCATGCAGGTTTTGTTCCTTGGGAGGCAGAGTATCTCAGCAGAAAGTAAGTAATGGTGCCAGCTTTCTTTGACATCTGAAATAGCTCTGTCATGATTGTCTGGTGGGAGAAACATATTGTTCCAGCGTTTCTGATTATGATGTTAGGGAGTGATTTCACACCGGCCTCATTCAAGGCTACTGTCCGACCTCAAAGCCAGCTATGGATTGACTAACACGTTGCGAGACTTAATATTGCCAAACCTGTTAATAGGAGTGTACCGATGCTTATATACTGAGCAAGGGGAAATTGTCAGGTGCGGATCCAAGACTCTTCTGAGGTCTGAAGGCAAGTGTTTCCGTGTTTCCTGACTGAATAATTAATTTTTGGCCTTTTAATGGCATAGCTGTCTCCTGCTGCAGGGGCTGGCTTGCAGGAAGATACTAACACTGCAGTGATGAAAACAGTCACTCCAAATTGAAAACTATGGGAAATGTAAACTACCAGAAGCTCTGCTCACTGGGCAATGGCTATGCCTTCCTGTTCCTTGAGTAAATGTGTTACCTGAGTAAGTCACATTTCTTCTGCATTTTCAGCGGCGTGTCTGCATATGCGTAGAGTCTTTGTAAGCATAGAAGAAATAAAAACCGCTAACTATAGGTGTATATAAGAACTCATGTCAATAAATGCAGGCAGTGAAATTCTCTTAACTGCCATACTGCATATACAGAATCCCTTTTCTGAAATATACAATCAGATGGAGACTAATCAGCTGTTATGGCCACATGTCTAAATTGAACCATGCCACTGCATGCTCCCAGACATTGAAACATGACTGTATGTGCTGTCCTGATTTTTAAAACAGTTCCTGGTGTACATCCATCCCAAGCTGACTAATATTTTCCCCCAGATTCCTGAGTGTGGTCCAGTAACCATTCACAGTACACAATTTGGTTCTACCACCCTGTTTTAGATGTTGAGAAAGCCCAATAGTGTGGACTCTGTGCCGTTTGACCTCAGCATCAGAGGCTTGCCCAGGCATATTTAAATTACTGTTATCAGTGTATAACAAGATATATAACTGGCCCTTAACAGTACCAGTAGGAATAGAAAATTCTCCATGCTTATGTACAGAATGAGTGAATGTTACAGAGAGAACTTCAGTGTTTGCATTTCTCAGTGTGTATCCTTAAAAACATGTTTGCATCTGTGGGACAGAGATGATGATAGAAATTCCTGTAAATTCCCTGGCATTTCTCCTCTCTCCTCCCAAAAAGTAAGAAGGGAAAGAATGATCTATATACTGGCTTCTGCGTTGATTTTGCCATGCATATCCGCAATTCGTGTAAATCGCCATAGCTTTATTGAAGTAAATGGTCTGAGACTGGTTTACATTAACTGAGGACTGGACCACTGTTTTTCACCACGCTCTGCTAAGTGAAGGCAGGAGCCCCTCATAGGTTACTGAATGTATAAGACCCATATGTGTAACTGACCCCGAGAACTCACCTTCCTTAAAAGAAAATCCCAGCCGTCCTGAAATGAATTACTGGTTAACTACTATTAATATGCCATAGAGCTGGAGAGTCGTCTACAACACTGCAAGATCAATAACAGTATTTATCGTGCATCATATTGATCTTCTATGAAGGAGTGAGCCATATTTCACACTGTGTACATAGTGCAAAAGAAGTAGCATCAGTTCTCTATAGGAATTAGTAAAGACACAGAAAAGAGCTTAGGGATCCAAGGGCACAACTGCATGAAGGGATACTGTTGTCTCAGTGCGAGAGTGTTGCTCACACATGGAGAGCCTCTGACAGCCCTACATTGTAGATTTGGTGTTCCAAAAACCAAGCAAGAATTTTAACCACTCTTTTTTTGGTTTGCTTTTCTAATTTCTGTTTCTTCTTATACAGATTCAATCCCATATTTTTAGTTGTGGCTTGTTTGCAGCTTGCAAAATGTTAAAATTTGTGGCTAGTGGCAGGGGAAAGACCTAGGAGCCCTTCCCAGTTTTTCCATGTAGAGGGTGAAGACAGCGAAGGTGCGAGCCCAGCTCCTGCAGCAGCCTTCTTGTTTCAAAGGGCAGGTGGAGGGGCAGAGTGGGAGTCTGACAGCACAGCAGCAGTTGCCTTGTTGAGAGCTTAATTCCTCTCAAAAATTGCTCCCTTTAGAGCAATGAACCTCAGGGCTGCCCCTCAGGTGCAGGTGTTGTAATGCAGCAAGCTCTGAGGCAGGGGAGGACCCTCTCCTTGCCAGCAGAGCCATTCAGCTGTGTTGAATTACATTGGGGGGGGAACAACAACCAGCTGAAAGCTGCTTTCTTAACCTTGGTATTCTCTCCTTGCTGGTGAAAAATGCAGCCATGGGTTGACAGCCTCCCTTGAGGAGGGCACCTTGCTCGTTGAGCAGCCAGAGGCGAGGCTGTGGGAAGGTTCAGCCTGTAAGTAGGAGTCAAGAATTACAGGTACAGGCCAAAGACTGACCAGAGGAGCCCCAGTTAGTTAAAGTTTAGTTACAGCCATTGCTTCCAATGTATCTACCCTATTCTGCAAACAGAGGCCATGCCTGAGGATGCTGCAGCCCAGAAGCAGTGTGTTTGCCCGCCAGCTGGCTAGCAGGCTTCAGCTGGAGAGAACCAGCACAGATAAGGCAAAAACTCCCCTGGGCATACAATAAACATGAAATCTTCTCTGGGCAGATCTCCAAGTGCCTTGATTTATCCCTAAGACAGTTTAGCAGGGTTCTTTGGGCTTTATTTCTGCTTCCCTTGGCTCTTAGCACTTCTTTGAAGGTACCCCATGTAGGTACTGGGTGGTCTGACCCGCTTTTCTTCCTGAGCTTTCCCTGCTCAGAAAAACGTCAAGACTTTCAGGGCTTTCTCCATTAATAGCAAAACTCTTTCCCCTTAATGTCCTTACAGTTGTGTATATTCTGTATGTGTTGTATGTGTATGATGTATACATTAGTAGTACGAGATGACATGACTCAGCCAGGCTGGATGGGGTAAGAGCGTAGAGCTGGACTGCAGACCTGCCCTTGACCTGGTGCATGCCAGTGTTGCTGAAGACCTGCAAGAACTCAGCTCTCCAGAGGCATCCTTCCCTCAAGCTGGCTGGTTCAAGACTGTAAGGAGTTTAGAGTAACCCCTGGGATGCTTTGACCTGGTCTGACCTGACATCTACCCACAGTCCAGATGGCACAAAGCTGTGTCTTGTATGAGAAGTCTCCCTTCTCCCGGCTGAAGCACCGAATTGTCTCCAGATGCTACAGGAAAAAAGCAAAGACTTGTGCCAAAGCATGACATCAAAGAAAAATTCATCTCCTAAATTTGGGGGAAAGTGTGAGTTGAAGCGTGTGGCAGCTTTCTCCTGGTCGTTGCCAGATGTTGCCAGTCCTTCCATCGTCAGGAGCATGATGTGGCTTGGGACTTAGGGAAAATTAACTCTACGGGCTATCTTTCCAGCGCTGTCACAGGAGCCCTAGTTCTGTACAGAGTTGAGTGTGTCTGTCCCTTCACTCGAACTTTCCCCGTTGCCATGGCTCCTGCTTTTTCTGATAATCAGCTGGGGCACATCCCTGTGGTGCGGCTGTAGCTCAGAAGGGTTGTAAGGGCTGTTGATGTCCAGGGATGTATGTTTCTGAGCGCATGGGTGGGTGAATGAGCAGGTGACTGGCTCTACATTGAGTCTTAAGAGGGCAGCTGATAGTACTGTAGAGGCTGTTGGAGAGTGGAGGGGCAGCAGCAGAAAAGCAGAGGACCATTCTGGTGGATTCATAATAGCCCTGAGCACTGAACCTCTGGCAGCTGTTGTGCAGCTAGATAAAGGAAAACGGGTGGCAGCAGGTCAACCTTTTTACACCTCGGGTGGCAAATGAGGGTAGCCCCAACCACAGATAGGAGGTAGAAAGAGAGAAGAAGGGGCAAAAAGCATGTTTTTATTCCTGCTTAATGCAGCAGAAGACTGCCACTGCTGCTGTTTCTTCAGGAAGGAGCTGTAGTACTAGCAACCACCTGAACATAAGAGACATCAAGGATGCTTGTATGATTTTTGGGGATGACTGCTGGCAGGCCACTGTTCAAGTCTAGCCCATCACATGTTAGGAAGTGTGAGACTTTCCAAAAGTTGCAGCAAAGCCTGCTACTTTCTGACGTCTTTCCTTTTAGCTGCTGACGTCTCAGGGTGGCTCACCTTTTTTGTGTGGGTGTAAAGAGGCCCCGTCTTCCTGGTGCTAGTGTTCTTAGCAGAAAGTATTATCCCTTTGTACAATGCCCTGCAAGTGGAAAGACACTGCAGAGGTTTCAGCAGAAATTGCACATCTGTGCAGCATAGCATAGCCCTGCCAGAAGTGAAGCGGACGGCTGCCTTGCATATCTCTGTTTCATGTGAAATCTGTATCCCAGCAGGGAATGTGTTGGAGGATTTTGCTTTCAGCTTCTAATTTTCAGCATGAAAATCAGAACAATTGGACCACAGCGTTATTCAGGAGCTAAGTTTGGGGAGGGGAGTCAGGCTTGTGCTGTGATTTAAGAGAACTGTTGGCTTTTCAGTGCCAGTGGTCTAAGTTCTGATTTTTTCAGAGGCAAGAACAAAAGGACTTTAAAGAGAAGCCTGCCCAGGAGCAGAACAATAGCAATATTAAAATTTCATTAAAATACGAAAATGCAAAAACTGTGAAGTGTCTTTTGTGGCATTGCAGGCTCCTCTTTTCTGTGTGCAAATTTGAGAGGTGCTCCCAATGAAAAAGGCCAGCTGGCTAGGTTCTTGCTTGCACAGGGCTGAGGGGCAGAAAAATCAGATCCAGGAGGCATAAAATATTCTGTTTGCTAATAAATGGGTATAGTTCATTGGTGTCAACAAAACGTCAGCAAGAGCTGAATGGGGGCACTGTATAATTTAGTGACCTGGAAGGAGACTATCCATGATTGCAGAGAGCTTTCACTACAGCTGACGAGGTGAAACAGAATTGCATTGTAAATGGCAATAATTGGTAAAACCGATCATTGGATCTAGTGTGCAGCTAATACACAGTACAGTGGAAGGTGTTACCGTGACTGTGAGAGGCTGGTAAATGCCACCATATTCATTTTGCAGGTGAGTAACCAAGGTACACGTGTACCAAGAGAAAGGCACAAAACAAACTAGACAACGCTTGCCTGACATCTCTCTTAGAGTTGTTTTATACCTGCCTATTGTCCATGCTGCTTCATCTCCATACTGATAGCCCTTGAGGGCTCATCAGTGTGCTTTAAGCCACATCCTTTTCTCCTCCAGGTTGGAGTTAGACGACATCATGGGAAAGAGCAGGAGCTTGTTGCAGAAGGGACCATTGGGCTGCAAACGCCCTCAGGGTCGGTGCAGGGCAAGGGTTGCAGGGATGAGAACCAGGGCTGCATCAATGGTGGGGTTTACAGTTGCTCCCTTGTTTAATATGTAAATGTATATTCACTGTGTGGTTAGATTTTCTAAGGTTGTGGCAGGTTTTTGCTGTGTCTGGCTCAGCCACATAGCTGATGCAGCATGTCAGAGAGAGCTTGGCTGTGAAACAGTACTGACAAGCACCTTCCTTTTTCATCCTTGCAAGTATCACAAGGCACCGGTTGACACCGGAGTGAGGGAAACGGGACTCTCAGACAGCCGCTGAGAAGCCCCCTCCTTCGGGACCGGCAGGGGAGGCAGACCTTTGCGGGGAGTGCAGCCGGCTGGGCTCCGGTCCGGGGGCACCCGAGAGCGCAGACAGCAAGTCACGAACAATCCCCTCCTCCTCCTCTTCCTCCTCCTCCTCCTCCTCTTTTGCCAGTGGTGTAGGAGCTTGTTCTGCTCTGTGATTCTCCAGGTAAACATGCACTAAATTTGAGTTTGGAGGTTGGGCAGGGACTGAGGGCCTCCCTGCTCAGAGTGAGCACCTGAGATGCCTCGGCTGATGGTGCGGTGCTTTCCCTGCTGCAGCTTCCTCTTGGCTTTGTGGCTGCTTGCCCGTGCTAGAGGCATGTTCAGGAAGTGTCCTCTCACCTGCAGGACGATGGTGTCATCCTGTAGCTAGAGCCTTTCTGCTTCCAAGGGGCTAAGAGAAACTTGGGACATCGTTACAATTTAAAAATAATAGTGGGCTGCATCTTTAGATGGTGTGAATCATCATCAGATCAACTGATGCTGCTTGAGGACTCTGAGCACTGTCTTAACCTGCAGTTGCTTTTGTCTCCTGTTTTGCAGTCTGCAGTGTCTGTAGGTGGTCTTGGGCTTTGAGCGAACGTCTGTCTGCTTGAGTTTCCACCAAACCTCCACCTTCCCTTTCAGCTCCCATCTCTTCCTGTTTATTACCTTCAGGCCAGCCTTCGAGAGAAGTACTAGCTCATGAGAAGGTGAAAGGTAATGGTCTTCATGGAGTCTCTTGTTTCATAATGGCTTTTTTCTTTTCCAGAGGGACGGATGCTCATTCAGGACATCCCTTCCATCCCCAGCAGAGGGCACTTGGAGAGCACGTCTGATTTGGTTGTGGACTCCACCTACTACAGCAGTTTTTACCAGCCGTCCCTGTATCCTTACTATAACAACCTGTACAACTACTCCCAGTACCAAATGGCAGTGGCCAGTGAGCCTTCCTCAAGTGAGACGGGGGGTACGATTGTAGGGTCGGCCATGAAAAACAGCCTTCGAAGCCTCCCAGCAACATACATGCCAAGCCAGTCGGGAAAACAGTGGCAGGTATGATGTTAACAGAGGTGTTACACCGAAGAGTGAGGTGGACAATAAGCTGTTTCTTGGGCCTGATTCTGAGCTCCTGTTTGCTGGTTTCATGGCAGTGCAAAACCAGAACCAGGTTCCAGCGTGGGATTAGGACCCATGTTAGGAAAGTTAGCCAAAATGGGTGGTTATGATGCAGCACAACAAAAGCAATAATACAGGTATAGACAGGTTGCCACAAGCACAGACAAAGGGCAGCCACATGATTTTATCTTCTGATTTATGTCATAGTAGATTATGAGCTGTTTTCCAGAGTAAGAGTCGAAATTACCCGACATAACATGCTGGGGACTTCAGGTGTCATTTCTGGGCAGCTTTCCTCTTCGGGAACCTGTTCTTTTTCATCTTTCACATCCAAGGCACTGAAGTGACCCAGGAGACCACGCTGTTGTGCAGTGGCTTGGTGGCAGTCAGTTGAATGTGACACGGCGTGTTGCTAATGGTGTGTTCTGGCAGCATCAGTGCCAGGGCTTGGGTAGCTCAAGTTAGAGGCTGTGCCTAAGAGGTTCACACCAGAGCTCTGTGTACTTCATTAGTTAGAGTGTAAAGCCAGCCAAGCTTTCTCACTCTAGGACTTGGTAATTGTAGCTTCCAACTCAGTACCGGTTGGAGACTGGAAAAAGGGGCAGTCTGCCAAGGCAGGGGATGCTTGGCAAAGTAAGTGGAGCCATTTCGGTGACCCTGAGGCTGTTTGGTCTTGGGCTGCAGCGGTGCTTTTGTCTCTGAGATTGAACTCGACAGGCTGCACCCTCTGAGTCTGCATACACCCGTGTCCCTTGTCCAAGGGCAGGAGAGGGCAGGCCTCTTCTGTAGAGCATCAAGAGAGGGCAGGCTGCCTTCTGCAAAGGCTCTGTTGTGAAACCACTCAACAACGAAAGGTTAAATGTCCACCAAAACCTCCTTTCTAAGGGAACAGATGAGTCATCCCCTTTGCTGACAGAGGATTCCTCTAATAATTCTGCCACAGGGACCAACTCTGAAAGGGCATTTTAACTTCTGATACCGAGGAGCTGGAGCTATGACCAGGGTGACTACAATTACTGTAGCAGTTCATATGACCTTCAGTGAGGCTTTCCTATCATGAGACACTTTTTTCATGGAAAGGTCCTTCTGAAAATGCGAGGGGGGCCTGGGGCAACAGCTGGCAGGTCCATGAATTTTAAGATCATGGCTTTACAGCAGTCTGCATTTAATACTATTCCATGTCCCTTTTTTGCCATGAGTACAGCTCTATGGGGAAAAGAGCTGTCTGCCTTCCTTCTGCTACGTGAGCCCACACCATGAGAGCTTTCTTCTCTCAGTGTGTTGATAGGCTTCACTGCAATAACCTTCAAATACATGGAGGTATGTCTTTTTAGTTAAGTTAGTTGATAGCATCCTCTCTAGCTGCTGAATTTGGTCACCAGACCAGGGGGAGAATTAGTCAAGGCAAGCTGGGGATAGGATTTTGTGCATGTAATGAGGTGAGGTGCCAGTGTTTTTTTTAGCTTTTTCATTTTGGTTGATTGGGTTAACCTGGCACGTCATAGCTGAGTATTTCAGATAGAAAGTTACTTCTTCTGAAGCTTTTGCAGTACCTAGCTTGCAAGAGCGAACTGCAGAGCTGATGCTTGGAGACACCGTCATAACACAAATGAGGGGCAGCAACATTCGTCTTGTGAAAATAATGTTGTTCTGGCAGGCTGCTAGTCCCACACTTCACCATTCCTCCAGCCAGTAGCGACTTCTGTGATGTTACTTGCTCGGGGAAAAAGGAAAGTAGATTACAGGTACTGACTACACTAGCGCATAGTGTTTGAGGAAGAGATACATGAGGGTATGTTAAACCTCGGAGTGAAGATGGTGTCCTCTCGGTTCTGTTGTCATGTAGTGTCACTTGAAATTAGACTGTATGTGTAAGTCTTGGCCTAGAGGGTCCATTGTCTCACTGTGAGATTGCCTGTTTCTTGTGGGACCTTTGACACTCCTTAAAGAAATAAAAGCAATAGTGTGTTTTCCATGCATTTTTCTCTTGGGGCCCTGCAGAATCTGTAACTAACTTCTGCTTAAGTGCCACTCAAATTAGTGAGATACTGAAGAAGTGATTAAGGGAAAAAGAGGTGGTTGTTGTCAAAAAGGACCATTTTCCTTCCACCAGCAGGCTCCAAAAGCTGGGTGTTCATTCCCACCTTGTGGGATGTATCGCCTGGTTCCATTCACCTCCGTGTGGATTTAGTGATTTACTCACCTAAGATTTTAATTTCTTCTGGCCAAACCTTCTGGGATCTGTCTGTGCTGTTCTGTTGAGATGTCTGTGCAGAGAGACTAGAGGTAGTGCTTTCCGCCTGCAGAAGTGACGTTGCCCCAGCTTCTAAATGGCCTAAAACCAGGACCCACCTCTCCTGTTCAGTAGGGCAGAGTGTAGTTCAAGGTCAGTGTTGTGTAACTTACAAGCTGTTTCTCAGAGGCTGATCTGCAAGAAGGATTGTTATTGCTGGAAGAGTTACAAATCATGGGGTTTGCATACTGTTATGACAGCATAACATTGCACAAATAATCATAAAAAGTTTTACAGTGAGAGCGAGGCTAGATAATGCTTGATGGCAGTGGGTGCAGTGATGCCGAGGTTGTAAAACACTGAAGATGGTTTGTTGTAAGTGGAACGAGATCCCAGCTGCTGCACATGGTTAAACATCGATTCTGCGCATGGAAGGTGACCAGCTAGGGAAGATCACAGAAATACAGTGTTAAGTGGAGAAGCATGAATGAGTTTATCTGTCAAGCACGGTAAGGAGTTACCGGAGAGTTTCAAAGCATGACCCACAAAGAAAGATCAGACCTTGCTTATGCCTTCAGGGGGTTTTGGTGGCAAACCTATACAGACTGATTCTCTCCAGAGCAAACACGTAGCTGTATCTACACAGGGATTTTTGCTGGACTGCCTGTATTGACTGGGTTTATTTTTTACATGCACAGGCTTTCTTAACCAGTCTTCTAGTATGAGTGAGTCTGCTCATGTGACTGTTAGTGCTATAACTGTTTTGATCAAGATTTTTGATTTTTGCTTCTTTACCAAAATGATAGCTGTGCAGTGCCTGCCGTGATCAAATCAGGGCAGCTTGCTAAGCTGTAAGCACACAGGAGGGTTTCTTTGTTGGTGTAAGCCACCCATTACCCTGGGTCACTAGGTATCTTAGTTTAAGCAGTGTAGACAAGACCCCTGCCTTTTCCAGGCTCTGTTGGTAGAGGTTCACTTATCCTGGAATAACTGTAACCACACAAGCAGAATTGCATACTTAAAGTGAGATAACTTCTGGATGCAGACAAGGCCTTGAGCAGCCCAGCTGTCTGCCGTTTCAGAATTTAGGGAGCAAGGGAGAAAAGCCGGGGAGGAAACATGTGAGTGTGTGTGGGATGGGATGAGGATTAATGCATCATTGAGCCTTGGCAAATAAACTGAATCACTGAATCTTTAATGTAGATTAATGTCAGATTTCATTAGTCTTTGTTCTTTGCAGAGCTCACGTACTTCAGTGGATTCATAGAGGTGCAATTTTTTTAGATATCTCTGTGTAGGTTTTGTTCATTTGTATATAATTATCCCGGAAGCTGTATCCATCATGATTTGATAAGCATAATGAAGATGATAGTTGTGGTCGAGACTCCTTTAGTCATTTGTATTCTGCTGCTTTTGCCAGCTCTAAAGCAGATAATCAGATATGTCTGGTGTTGCACCTGAAGAAAAGACAAGCTTGGGTCAGAGAGGAAAGATAGCAGATGTGGTGGTTACTGTGCATCTCCTTTCATTCCAGTTCTGTGTGAGCATCTGGGCCCTCCCTTGAAGCTCTCATAATTGTTCATTACGACAGGAATTTATGTGCATTCAATCCAATTAACAGTTAAATGAGTTCACCAACATCAGTACTCATAAGCCAGAGCATGTTGGTATACAGTGGAAGTTGGTCCTTCTGAAACTGGTCTCACTGTGACCCACTTAGGGGCAGCAACTGAAAAATGATGGGCTGACTGCAGTCTTTTCTGCCACAACAAAAGTGAAACCTGGATGGGCATGTTCGAATTGAATCAGGTTTAATTCTCCAAGCTGGCAATGAAACTGCTGGTGTGCGACCCACAGCATAAGGATAATCAGGACTCTTGTGAGTCAGTGTCCTCCCCAAAAAGTGTTAAAACTCTTCTGGTTCCTACAGCCTTACCATTAAAAATCTGCAAGATGCAGAATGTGCCCCCACACCTGGGGACCAGTGGCTGAGTTTTCTTTGTTACTCTGGTAGCTACAGGGATCCTGCTTTGGAGAAAGGTTAAGGCTGGCCAGGAGGTTTTGGACAAATTTCAGAATTTCATATAATTTCTGTTTCATGCTGTGAGGTGTTTTTTTTTCCTTTCTTCCTTTCTTTCTTTTTTTTTTAATGTAGCTTGGCAATCCAGTATTCTCACTTCCAAAACCTCAGCTGTTTTGTTCTTTCCTTAAGCCAGTTTATAGCAAAAACTTGAAATAAGTATTCGTGAGAGTCAGACTGAGAAATCTAAACTGATTTTCTAATACGGGAATTACATTTACCATTTGGAAGTGAAATATTTAGCATTGCTGAGGTAGGAAACTGGTTTTTAAGGATTTCTTTAAAAGTAGCAAGCATATAAAACTGGCTTTTACTAAATCCAGAGAAGTGTGGCCATGATAGGGCAGTGAGCAGTTTGGACTCTTAAGAGTAGCTGCTTCCTAGTAAAAAAGATGGCTCTTTTCAACTTCCACAACCTGTTTCTAGTTTCTGGCACAGTTTTTCTTCCAATAAGCCTGGCCTTCTTATAGAAATGTGCAGTCTAACTCTCCAGAAATAGGTGTAAAATGTGTAAAATGTATGCGTATGTGTAAATATATACACATTGTGCAAGTCACGCGACAAAATCCCTATTTTATGTGTAAGCAGTGTATTATATACTGTATTCATAACATACCCTTCACACTACAGATTTATGCTAAAAGTATCCTAATGTTTCTGACAGCTCATGTGTGACATGAATGCAATCCATATTTCTTGGAGGAGCTAATCTAAGCGGTTTATTTTCCGATACTGCTGATAGGGCTATATCTCTAGGTGTCACTGCAGTTGAGATTCTGATGGTAACATATTGTTTATGGGTCACTGCCTTTGTCTAAAAGAATAGGTTGGAACAGAATAGCAAAGGTTAATTAAGTTTGTCTATCAAGGAGGGACAGATATAGATGTCTCTTGTATTTTCTGTGCTAGAATCAAAGTAAGTCAAGGCAGGGTATCATAGACTCGTTTTTCCCTTGTGCTGGAAAATATGCTTAGCTGGTTTCAGGAACAAAACAAAGCCCGCTTGGGCAGCGCAACTGCAGAAGTAGTTGTGAGGGGTCAGCTCGTGGGCTGTGGCATTGCAAGGCGGGAGAGTAGCGGCAACCCTGGTTTACAGCTGGGGAAACTGAGGCAGGGAAGTGTTAAATAACTTGCCCATGGTCACACAGCCCGCAGGTGACAGAGCAGAGGTTCCTGATGTCTGGATTTCACTCTGGTGGCCAGCGGATGCCTTCTCGCCTCATGCCAAAAACTGACCTGTGAATGCTGTTGTTTGCAGATAATGACACATAAATGCAAAATACAATTTTATGCCCCCTAAAGCTGGCTTTATTTTTAAGATCAAGGCAGAAGGAGGAGGCTATTAACAGAGTTTCTCTGGTGTTTCCATAATTACTGGGTTTGTTATAAGGCAGCTGTTGGTGAATCATGGGTCGGACAGAAGGATGGAAAGCCTGGGTGCAGTGATTTGGTGGAGATCACGTGGCCCACCAGTGTCAGGGCCGAAGGAGAGTACTTTGATCTCTTCTGTTGCTTGGAGTTTTTTGCAGCCCTTGTCACCCAGGATTAGCATCCACAGCCTCCTCCTACTTGTCCTTCTTGGGAATCAGCCCCATAGTCAGGATCAACTGCAAAACGTGAAGGTGCTGCTAAGAGTAACACTGGCTTGCTCGCAAGGAGATTGTGGCTGGCAGCTTTTGCAAATAAAAGAATTAACCCAGGTGATGTTTTGTCTGAATAAATCATCTGGGAAGGGCAGGACCATTTTCTAGTCTCTGAGGCTGGAAGAAGCGAGCCACCGCTTGTGCCTGCCTTGCCTCTTTTCTGTCTGTGGTGTGGCCACCTCCTGTCCTCGGCTCTTCCTCCATGAAGAAGATGCGTAGGGGTTATGCAGGTGCTGCCAGGAGCTTGGAAGGAGGAGCTGGGCTTTACGTTGCTGTTCCAGTAGCTGTTGAGAAAGCTTTTTCGCAGGAGTGGTCTGAACTGGTGCAAGAGCTTTTGCTCTTTATGCTTTCCTGGCTTTTGCTACATATTCTGTCACTGTTGGGCAGTGCTGTAGGGCTGCACTGACTGTTGTGCTCAGCGAGGGACAAATCCTGCTTCCAGCTTACCTGTTTGTGGATGAGCGGTGGCTGCCTTTTGATTCCCCATATTGGCTTTACAAGGGAACAGGGAAAGAATTTCCACTGCGTGCATGGTCTTTCAATCAGGCCATATTTATTTGTTCATGAGTGATAAGCATCCTACTGTTGCTTGCAGTACATTCTTTAAAAAGTTACTGAGTGTGCGCTGTGTTGTACAATTCAGGGGAACCCAGAAATGTTGAATAGACCAAATGTGCTTCTCTGATGATCTGTGTCTGCCACTGAAGTTGGTGAGGTACTTGGTGAATGGATCCTGGAGCTGGGGCACGGCACGAGTGATGTGTGGCTGGAAGGGGATGCACTGTAAGTGAGCCACTCAGGTGTTCAACTCAGGAGCTCAGCTTGCTCTCTGCAAAGAGCATGTCCATGCCCTTCCCTTCCAGAGCACTTCCTCACCTAAAACATCCCTTGTTCTTATGGCACGTAGCCTGCGGTGATACAAACCAGAGTGGCTTGTGGGACTGTCCCAGCCCTTGCCTGTCTTGGCCTTGCTGTAGGGCTGGAAGGGGCGAGGGAGGCAGGAGGAGACACCAGAGGGCCAGGCATCTCCTCCTGTGATCCCTGCATGACCCCAGCATTCCTCCAGGGCAGGACCCAGGGAAGGATCCCAAACCTGGCACCTGGCTGCAGCGTTTGGAAGGCCAGACTGCCCCACGTTAGAAATAATCTGAATATTCCAGGGTCTCCCCAGGGCTGTTTGTATCTCCCTTTCTGGCACCCAAAAATGTGCAAGAAGCACAACTCCTCCAGAGCTGCAGGAGTTAATACAGAGCAAATGCCCCTTCTCATGGGATAGTGATCTCCTAAGCCCCCTTTTTAATGCAGCGCTAAGGTCAAGAATTTTTACGACTGGTTGTTTTTTTATTGTTACTGTAAAGTAGGATTGCTAAGCACTATAAAAAGGAAACCTTATGGTTCAGATTTACTGCAGTGTGTATTCTAAACAGTTTAATAAAACAAAACCAAAAGCTTTTAGATTTTCTTCAGCGGTTAATACACAGCATATTCTTTCCAGAGCCAAGCCTCTGGCTGTTGGTCGAACTGTGGTTCATAGACTTGGTGTGGGTAATAAGATTATAAAACATGTCTCTTGCTAGCCAGCTACCACACACTAATAATAATAGTAGTAATAATTCATTGCATCCAGGGATTTTAGATGAGTTGGTTTTTTTAAGAAATGGAGAAAAACTCTAAAAAAAGGTTTGAAAGGAAACAGGTCACTGCATCCACTCTACAGGGAGAAGAAACATGCACGTGATTGTTTCAGTGCCAGGAGTGATCCCTCCATTTTGTTACAGCTGAAATAATGCTGTCTCCTGCAGGCGACCTTTTCTCAGTTGTACGTGTGCACACGTGCACTTGCACAAGGGAGAGGCAGAGATGTGAGGACTGCAGGTGCTGCCCACAGCCCTGCCCCACCGAGGGAAGGAAGGCGGTGTGTGCAAAAGGGGAGGCAGAGTTTGCTAACTTTTTTTCCCCAGTACTTCTAGAGCTGTTGAGCTTTGTAGATATGCAGATTCAGAATGGCCTTTGGACTGAGCTTTTGGACAATTTGTATTGCCAATCCATAATTTCAGAGCAGAGGCAGCCTGGGTTTTGTTGAGGGAGGCTGTGCAAAGCACAGATGTCTGTTTCCAAGAGGAGACCACTCTTTTTCAGAACAGCAGAGGGGACATCAGTGTCTCTTTTGAGTTCAGGCTTCCTTGTGATGACACATTAAATTTTTCTAAGAGCAATTTACTATTTATCATGGATGCAACTTCGGTGCATGTTGAACTTTTTCTGCAGGTGTGGGGTGCAGATGGTAGAAAAATTGCCTTTTCAGTATTCCTTTAATTTATAATAGAAAAACTCTTACTTTCACAGACTAAAAGCATGTCCTGCCGATCCCTCGGTACATGTGCAAATACACGCGACTGCGCTGCTGTCGGAAGACGGGCAGATGTGCGCCCTGCTTCCTGTAAACAGCCACCGCTCTCTCTCAGCACTTAATCTCGCTGCAAACCTGGCTCCACATGGAAAGCAGAATATTGCCCTCTTGTCTCAGAGAGCACCGGCAGGATTTTATGTGACTCAGGCCATATTGTTTCCAGCCAGGCATGCTAAAATGAATATTGAATTATTAAAGAGACCCCTGGAAAACAAGGGGTGACTGCATTCTGGCTGCTTCGCTGGGAGGTGCTGGTGGCTCCTTTTGCCAGGACCAGACCCTGGGGGTCTCCTGGCGTGGGGTGGCCGTCTGGGACAGCAGGTTCACCCCCGGCCTCCGCTGCTCCCCGGGTCTGAGATGCGCAGCCTGGGAAGAGCTGAGGAGCAGGGCTCCACGCGCGGCTGGCTGGGACCCGAGGGAACCGCAGTGGAGCGGGCAGAGCTCCTCTAACGGAGGTGAGATGCGCCTGAACAGGCTGTCAAGCACTTCTGCTTGCAAAGACGACGTCTGATGGCGTAGCTGGGTGTACATTGCTGTTGGCACTGCCACCTTTATACCTGGTGCAAAACTGTGGTATTTTTTTCTCTGCCCGGAAGCTTTCCATCTTACAATCATTCACTGCCCAGCAGACTTAGGGAGACTAGGTAGTGTTACCTTTCCTGTTGAAAATCCTAATCTTGTGAAGCATTTGGCTGCATTTTTTTGGAGCACTATAGCCACGTTACATTGTAGGGCTTTGGAACAAATAATGGTAGATGGTAGCTCTTTCATAAAACAAAAATTTAAAAAAGCATTACTCCCTGTCTGAGATCAGTTTGCATGATTTCAGGGCATTGGAGTAGGATAAACTTTGATTTCTGAGTGCTGCCAACTTTGCTGCAGGCTGCAGGAGGGTGAAGAGGTTGTCTGGTGGACACCGTGCTGACACAGCGGACCTGCTGGCTGATGTCCAGCCATGGCTCCACTACAGGCTTCCCATGTAGTCTGTCCACAACCTGGTTTCTCTGGGTAAATCAGGAGTCAGGAATCTCCGTCTCACTAGGCTGTAAGAAAAGCGATGTGTTTGTACACGTGTGTCACTGCTCAGACACTGTGGAACGTGTCCCGAGTGAGCCTGCCAGTAGGACTGTCCTCCGTAGCCACCCCGTAGGTCCCTGGCAGAGCAGTTACCACCAGCCTGAGATGCGTTAGTCTCTGGGGAGGTGTAGGGACTGGATGGACACTTCACCTCTGACACTGGCCAGGTGCGTGCAGTTGAAGGGGTCTGGAAAACCTCCCGTGGTGTTGTCTGTGCTGTGAGGAGGGGACTTGCCAGGAGGCTCCTTGCAGTGAAGGGTATGTGCTTGTGTGCCAGACACAGCTTCACCTGAGGTAAGATAAACCAGCCATAGGCATGCTGGTGCTGCTGCTGCTAGGTCACATCCCGTACCACGCCAGCTCACTTGTAGCTGAGCGGTGGGGGCAAGCCGTGAGCCAACCAACGCAAAAACCCAAGGCCAGCGTGTCAGGATTTTACTTCTCATCCATCCCCCATGACCTCCTTCAAAGCTGTATGCATGTGGGGCAGCGGGCTGCCCGCGCGGTGCTGGGGCTCAGCTTTCACAGGCTGCTGTTGCGCTTCTCTCTCTGACAGGTGAAGGGCATGGAGGGCCGCCATGCCGTCAGCTCCCAGTACCGCATGTGCTCCTACTACCCGCCCGCTTCCTACCTGGGACAGGGGGTTGGCGCTCCCACGTGCCTCCCCCAAATCCTGACCTCTGAGGACATTCCCTCCTACTCGGAGTCGAAAGCAAGAGGTAAGTGCATCCACCGGGGCATCTGGAACCGCCTTGCCTTGGGGCAGGCACCCAGGAGGTGTGGGCTGCTGCTGGGAAGGAAGCTAGGCATCAGAAAGTAGGTGTTGACAAGATGGTGGCTGTTTTCTGCAAGGCGTGTAGTGCCGTGGCAGCATAGGGCTGTTACGGTACAGTGGTGTAGGCTTGTACTTCAGAAGTCTTGTGGTTCGGGAGCACAGTCATACCTTTCTGATCACGTGTATGTCTCTGAGTTGTAAAAAGAGTCACTTGAGGTGCCATCTTTGGTGCTTACCACTTGGCTGCCTCACAGGAACAGAGAATTATCTTTGCCCCAACCACAGAATTATATTTCCTCTCTTTTCTTCTCAGAAATGCTGTCTGTGATTTTTTTCCACACGCCTCCCACTGAGCCTTTGCTCTCCTCTTCTTTCTGAACCACATGTGGGAACTATTCCTGCATCCCAGCCATGTCGTGAAGCCCTTTGCAGACTTGCTTCCGTGTTTGCTTTCAAACTCATCACACCATGTTACTTCATTTAAAACTACTACAGATAAATTTTTCTTTTCGTATCCAGTGTTTCCTGGCTGTCCTAAGGATTACTATAATCTGCAGTAATTTCCAGAAAAGCGTTGGTGAATTTACCCTGTGGTTTTGACAATGTTTCTCTCGCTTCATTGCTCCTTTGCTCCAGTAGTAGGTAGAGTGCACACACAGGCGTTAACATGGCCCTGCTGGAGTAGACCAACTCCACTGAGCTGCTTCCCTGTCCCTGGAACAGGACAGTAACTGATGCTAGAGAAACAAGAAGAGAAACAGAGAAAGAGCAGGGTGATCCTACTTCATATGTCCAAACTCCTCACACTCCTACAGCATTCAAAGGTGTCCTGGGCTACTGGCTGCCTCTGAACCATCATTTCAGTTACCAGCAGCAGACCTGCACTCCATGAATTGAGCTAACCCTTCCATAAACTTTTCATGCATTTTGTCTCTTTGTAGCAATCAATGAATCTGGCAGTTTAATTTTGTATGGTCTGTGGCAAGTATTTCTTTTTCTTTACTTTACACCTGCCAAATTTTTGTGTGGTTTGTTGTTTTTTGATTTTGTTTTTGTTTTTGGTTTTTTTTTTTTGCACAGAGTCACACCACTGGCAACAGCGTCCGGCCTAATTTGTTTCTCTGAGGCACTTATACATTGACATTAATCTTCTCCTTTTTATATCTGATGAAAGGAGGTATCCTGCATAGGTTCCATAATTGTTTTCGGTCATGGCCTTTCTGTGGCCGATGTCTTGGTGTCTGTTGCATTTGTGTTGTGGTGAAAAATACGATGGTTGTCTCATGACAGGACCTTAAGGACTCACATGAAGTTTTGGAAGGTGAGGCATGTATAAAGTCATACCTGTGGCTGGTGTAAATCAGCACTGACCCCTTGAATTCAGTAACTCCAGAATGATTTACACTGAGGAGGTGGCTGCTCTTTTGGAATGGCTGTTTTCTGAAAGTCTTCCAACTAACTGTGACATATCAGATAGATGAAGAAACAACATGTGGTGTGACAAAACCTTAGACTTTTCCTCCTTCTCCAGTAGTTTTAAATGGCTTAGAGAAATCAGTGATCCTTGGTTCATTTTCCTTCTCTTTTCTTCAATTTTATTTTCTTCCCTCTTCTCTGACCACCATTGAACAGTGACGTCTTCCTTTCTGCCCATTGGTCGGAGAAGCTGTTGGCTTTATGCTCAACTGCGGTTGGCGCTTTTTCTTGCATCCATCACTACTAACTCACTAAGAAGTCTTACCAGTCGAGTGTTCTTACAAATAGACAAAAGACCTTATACCCTTTGTTCCCGAGTGCACTTCAGTAATTTTTCATCACTCTAGAAAAAAGTTGTGCGTAATGTGCCACTGATTTTTAAACTGCATAAATACTGTATTTTCAATAATCCCTGACTGCTTCTCCAGACAGTATTCCACACACAGATATTGTTCCCTAAGTTACACCATCAATCAGAAACCGACAAGCAGTGAGATGTAATTTACTGAGATCAAACAGCATTTTCCAGACTCTGAAGAAGTGTTTTTCCATAGCAGGGAGCTAGTGGGTGAAAGAGGCACCAATATTTTTGTGAGAAACTTGAACATGTGAGCAGGACCATACCTATTTAATCAGCTTCTTAGAAGCATCTTCTTTGTTATGCATGTTCTTGGAGGAGATGACTGCTTTTACTTTTTCTACCTCCAGACAAAATAATATTCTCAGGCTGTTAGTTGGTGATTTACACTCCCATGATGTTTCTCTTCTGGTGCCTTTCACAGTCCTCGGAGGGTTTGAGATTTTTTGCCTCTTTATTGCCATCTGTGTGAGTGCTGAGTCAGCCAGCAGGTTGTGACCGGTGGATCCTGCATATTAAAGAGGGTTGTGCATTCCCCCAAAGTACTGACTGCCCGTGCTGCAAGTGCTGTCTCAATCAACAGACCCATACTTACGTGTTTCTCCTTTGATGGTTGGGCTGAACTTTCTGTACAATGCCTGACTGCTTTGTAGGAAGCCTGGTGGCATATTTCTGCAGGGTTAGTGGTTGCTGCTTGTTAAAGACAACTCTAGTGCATGTTTTAAATCAACAAATCATATCTTACTCCTTCCTTTTCTGTGGCTGAAGTGGTAACCATGTTCAGAGACTTGTTTTCTTTCTAAGACTTGTTCATAGATTTTAGGTCCAGAAGGGAACATTAGGATCATCTAATCTTACTTGCTATATAATGCAGACTGTAAAACTTCACCTAATAACTCCTGCAGCAAGCCCATAACTAATTTTTTGTAAAAAAAATTGTCTATGTGAAGACTTATGTATAGTTAATCCAGAAATTTTACAGGAAGGCAACAGTGCGTATAGAAGAGCAACAGGTCAAAATAAAAAACTAGTTTTGCAGCCAAATTTTCAAAACATCAGAAACATGTATCTTTAACAAAAAATGGTTATTAAATTCCCAAGCACAAATCTTAGATGGTTTTACCACACATGCAGTCAGTTACCCACACTTCAGTTGTAACGTCAGCTTTATAGAGGTTTTGCCAGTTTATCTCAGTGAGTATTTTAGTTAGACTATTTCATTAATTTTGTTCTGCTAAGTTAACTGCTTGCTTAGACCAGTTATATTGAATGGGAGAAGAGATGAGCTAACAGACCACTGATTTACACTTTCTTTGTTTTTATGAATGATGCGAAGTTCTCAGGAAGTGTATGACATTTGTACATGAGGTCATACCGTGTTACCGTGTGTTGCATATAGTAATGGGCTGACATTTGCTGAATGGCAAAACGCCATCAGTCAACCTCCTTGCAATTTGAAGTGGTTCTAAGTAAAATGGTTTTGCTTCCAACTAAGCACAGCTGCTGCCCTTCCAGCTGAAACTGGAAATAATGGGGAGAAAAAGAAGATAAACCAGTGACAAATGGCAAAAGGATGTTTTTAGAAGGCTCTCTTAGATCACCAGGTTCTAAGTTTTATGTAATAATTTCTAGGTAGGAGAAGGATTTTGTACTCTCTACTTTGAAAAGATTTTTCCTGTCCCTTTTTCCGCAAGAACAATGAGAAGAAAAGATGTATGAGAGGTTGTTATCAATCCCTGTGCATGCAAAGCAGACTTTAAAACATGTCTTTCTTTTAGAAGAAGCCAAGCTGAAAGATTCTTGTGCAAGAAGTGGAGGAATTAGAATGGGGGTATTTAATCTCCAAAAGCCAAGTGCCTTATTCCCCTTATTCCGATTGGCTTCTGTGGGATATTTGCCTTTTTTTTTTTTAAAAAAAAAAAAATGGGTCTTTTTCAGGATTGGATCACTGCCCAGAATTGGATAGCACCTTCCACTGCTTTTGAATCAGCCCCTCCTGCACTTAGATTTGTGAAATACCTGCACACAAGACCTTGGTTTGAGAGAGCAAGAAAGCACATGCTTGGGTCAGGACTGGGTGCCTTGCTCCGGGTCCTGTTTCCACTGAGTAAAAGTTGAGCACTTGCTTATCTGTATGGGAGTGTTTTCCAGGTTTGGGACAGTGGCAGAAAAATTTAACATTCAAATAGAAGGATGGAAAGGAGAGACATCCCTGTATTTGCAGACGCCTTTGATTTTAAAGTAGTTACGTTGTCTTAAAGTTGGCATGGAATGAAAAGTCCTCTTTGTCATTACTATGTGAAATGTTAAGATAATTATTCTGTGTATCTGTGCCTGTGGTGAAGCAGGTGGCTTGCATTTAAAATGTTGATCTAGCTGCTGAATGGATTTTAATTTTTACTTTCCTATCTAAGTGTCAGGATAGTTGGAAACACAAGTAATGAAGCACTGGAGCAGTGCTGTATTTGCAGCTCGAACATTAAGCAGGAGCATGAAACTCTTCCAAAACACAAATAAGAAAAACTGATATGAAGTGTTCATTTTGATACAGAAAAGGTCAACAGTTTTGTGTAAATCAGCAAACCCCATTTTATGAAGGAAACATTTCTGGTAACAGGCTTTTTTGTCAGCAGAACAGCTTCCAACACTTTCAAAACACTTTTTCACAGTCCTTTCCAGAAGTTAAATAACTGGTATCCCCGGTTTTACAGTTGTGGAAATGAAGGCAGCACAGACTTTCCCATCTTTGCATCTCTCTGCTTGGATGCTGTATGGAGAACAGTGCTGAGCCATTGGAAAAGCCCGCCCAAACTGGAGCAGCTCTGTAAAGAGCCTCATCCAGTGGCTTCACAATCAAGGGCACGTTGGAGACAGTCTCCCTGCTGAAGACAAAAAGTTTCATTTTGGCAAAAGCATCGCTGGAATGCAAGGAATGCCATGTGCGCAAGAAACACACACAAGAGGTTGGCTGTTTCTTTCAGACCGGGTTACTCTGTGCCAAAGTTACCCCGCTTTTTTGAGGTTTCCTACATGGAGTATTTTTGCATGAACCTGTGCCCTTGAAATGCTATGCAAGATAAGAGTAATGCTCCAGAGCCACAGGTGGCACCTGACTGTAGGATCAGAGAGGTCAAGGAGTCCTGGTATGCAAAAGGTCTTTGAGACCATGTCCTTGAACCTGAACTGCTTTCTGCAGCCATTCAGACTACACAGATGGCACTGCAATAGAGCAGGCTGGTTTGGTATGTCTAAGAAATTACACCAAAGAGCGGAAGAAAGCCTTGCATCTATCTGCTCCTTATTTGCAGCCAACTGACAAGATGCACTGGCAGAGCTATGCTAACAAAGCACTTAGAGAAGTGGGGTACAACAGCAGAAAATAGCCCAAATTTTCTTCCATCAGTATAAGCTGAAGAGTAGCTGTTGCAGTCCCTCGGGATCTGGGTGTTGTCAAGTCTGAGAGGTACCACTGCTACTCCCTTTCTATGCACCTCTTCAGTAGAGCACCAGCAGAAACAGATCTTGAATTTGGAGGGGTTTCAGCAGCAGAATATGTGGGGAGTGTGTAATTTTGCTCCTAGAACTGATACAGTTCAGCAATATTTAGCTTGTGTGTTTTGTGTATGTGTGGCTGTCTGTGCATCTTTTGCTTAAAAAGTGACCTCTGTTCAAGAGTATGCTGTCCCTTGTGATGAAGGAGCAAGCAGTGTTTGCTGAAACTCCAGGTAGTATTTTCCACTATCCATCTTACATAAAACTTTCACAAGTGAATTTTGAAATAAGACAAAAGAAGAAAGGAGGGGATAATCATCTAAATCTGGAGATCTTGAACAGTCAGTTCAAGTGGGTCGCTTGATCTTTGCACAACTGTTTATCTTTTTTTGTCCATTCTTATTGCTGCAACTTACAGTCCCCGATGGCTATGCTGTGTGCAGCTTCCCTTAGGCACTCATTACAAGGATGGCAAGCAGATTTTAAACGGTGCTTCTCCAGGCCTTGGTTGTGCATGTGCATTGCAATGTTTTACGGACCTTTTTAGGCAGATGCCCTTTTCATTTTCAATAAAAAGTTTAATCTTGGGCTTAGCTGACTAGACAGTTGTTGGGTTTGGGGATTTTTTTCATCTTTTAAACCAAGCAAGTTGCTAACTCTGATTTGTGGCATTCTTATTCATACTTCATCGTTTCATTAGCTGTAACAGCAGCTATGAAAATACATTTGAGAATGTGAGGCATATTCAGTATAAGCTCTGGCAACTCATTTTTCTATGTCTTGAAGCCTTTTTGTAAATTACTGGTCTCTCTAAATGAGGTTGGATTGGTGAAGATTTGACCAATATTAAAATAGCTTTATAAGGTCTGATTGATAGAGAAGGGAATTCCTGAAAAGAAATGAATGCAAGTATTTGCTTACATCCCATTTTGCTTGAGTTTATTCCTGATTAAAAGGCTTATTTTCGTAGTTTCTTCTCTATATGCAACCTTTATGTTACACTCACTCAAAAGCACACAGAAATAAAATGATATGTGCAGCAAAGCAACTTGTCATTGGGCAACTGCAGAATTATGGGTTTGATTCATGAATTGTGCTGATTCATGCCAGGGTGGTTGATGAGCCCTTGCAGTTTGCTCTGGGGGAAGCTGCTGGTCCTGCCGCAGGAGCTGAACAAGCTGTATTTTTGCTGGTTTTCCCCCAGGCCTGTGTTTGTAGAAATGCAAATATTTTTGGAGTGAGGCTTTAGCATCCTCTAGGAGGAATGGTAGGCTCTCATGGAAACTACTTGTGAATGCTTTCATTTGTTGACATCCTGGCAAGAGGGAGTGGGACAGCCTGAAGCCTCGGGAGATGCTGGTGGGACCCCATCCACCAACACCAGCAAAACCACATCCACCCAGAAGGGGATCAGCCCAGACGGTTGTTGAGCAGTGGAAGAAAGTTTTTTATCATGGCATGTATTTATCCACGCTATAATATTTTGTGTGGATCAAAGGGTGCAGCGTTTTTAAAATTCAAGCCTATGTTTCAGGCTTGCAGGCTTTGGTTTGGTGAAACAGGGATTTAAGGGAAGTCCTTCTATTCTGAGGAAAATCAAATCGGCGATACAGTGGGCCATGGCAGGTGTGGATCCAAGGCAATAAATTTAAGTCTACTGCCAAAATCTCTTCTTAGTTTTCTTCTATGAAAAGAAGTACCCAGTGTCCCATCAACCCCCATCTGAAAACAGCGGGTTTTGACATGTGCCCTTCACTCCTCCTGGCCCTCGCTGAGGGTGCAGCAGGGAGCAGGCGCCGCGGTGAGTGATGCCACCTTGGCGGCACGCTGCAGAGCGCACGTGGCGGGGCTGGGTCCCGCGCCAGGCCTCAGCATCTCTCTGCCAGCCCTGCCGGAGGGCTGTCCTGGGATAGGTAGTGGCTCTGTTTGATGGCTATCTCTTCTTTTGCCTTTTTTTTCCACAGGGAGGTTTCTTCTCAATCCGTCTTGAGTTAGGAGCATGTTAGAGCCACATGTCAGAGACCAGTGGTGTATACCCAGTGCAACCCTGGACTTATTTTCTGCCTGTTTGAGCTGCTCTTTGTGTGGGACAGAGGATGTTCCTATAGCTGGTGAGGCTGTGTGGGTTTTTTCCTCACACTTTAAAGGATGTTGGATACTTCACTGAAAACATCCACGCCATCAGTTGAGCTGCTTCCTTTTATATCCAGTGTGGGTTTGACACTCTGATTTTATTAGCTCTGGATACAGAACTTTTTCCACTGCAAAATTCACAGAAATCATTAATAGTAAAGCAAACTTTACCATAAAGTGATAAAACAAATGAAGACATCTTGTCAGGACAGTGGTGATAACAATGTGCTTACCCAGGCATGATTTGTAATTGTAACAAACGGTGGTGCTGCTCAGTTCTCTGCTTTGCTTGAATGTGCAGTTGCATCCTCTTAGCTTGACTAGTTAAGAGAAGGGAGAACGCACTCCCTATTCAGCATATTCTGTGCGTGAGGGTCTGCACAGAGCATCTCGCAGTTCACACCAGCTTTGCAGCTCAGGTGAGAGTCTCCAGTGGAACTAATGCTTCTGCAGCCTCTTCTGCTTATAAAGGCATTCCCGTTAGCAACCCTTTGCAGATCGTGAGAAACTCTAGCAAAAGAAGAATTTTCTAGTGATCTCTAAAGAAAACAAAAGAGAAATGAAAAGAAAAAGGCAGTATTTCTAAGGCTCTGTAGCAGAGAGCGGTATAGACTGGCTTTACCTCTAGCAGGGAGGCGAAGAGCCGAATTGTGACTCTTGGCAAGAGGTTGTTGCAGTCCATGGCGCTGCTCCCACACCAGGATGATCTCGGGGAAAACAGAGAAGGGTATCTCTCCCCGCTCCCATGCTTGCATGCTGTGAGTAGTCCCCTTTCTCTGTGCGTTATACCCTGTCACAAGGGTAAACTTCTGACAGAAGAGAACAGAAGTGGCTTTCCTACAAGCAGTGGGCAAAGGAGCTGGGGGACGGTCGAGCGCTATGTGTAACTGCACAGGATACAGGGGAATCGTGGTGTGTGAGCAGACAGCCCATCGTTCATTCTGCCCATTTTATAAATATGCATATTTATATTGCATGTGTAGATAATACCAGGGTGTGTTGCCTGTGCATGATGTATGTAACCCTGTGGGGTAGGGTGGGGGGCGGATACCAAGGCTGCTTAATGGGCTTTCTTAATTTAGCAACCATTAGTGTGCCTGCCCGTCAAATGTTTTTAATTCTACGCTTCAGTGTAACCGATGAGTTTATTTCCAGTGCTCCTCGCAGGCATAGCTTAGGCCAAGTACAAGTTGAATAACCTTCAGGAAAGCTGTGCTGTCCTTCTGTCGGCCGCTGTCTTTGAAAATTGCCTGCAGAGTTAGTGAGCAGGAACAGTTAAGATTTACAAACAATGATGAAGCTTGTCATGCATCTTTCACCATTCATCATCTGGGTGCCGTGGCTGGGCGGTGAAGTGTTCTTCATAAAAACCAGCTCAGTGTGAAATACACCTCGCAGCAATGTTTACTGCTCTGAAACTCGTCAGCAGCCCTTTATAGTAAATCCAGATTGCGATGTGACATTACAGTATATCATTGCAGAGCGCGCTGGGGTTTACACTAGGAATGAGTGCAGTTCACACCAGATGAGATGTCGAAATTGAGTTATGTAGGAATTTGGCTGTTATATGGGGATAGCTTTTGTTTTCTGAGGACTGAAAGTTAGCTTTATATATATAATATATATAATCTACACATACCTGTACTTGTGTGTGGGTGCCTATATCAATAGAGAGATATATATACATGGATATATGGATACACACATGCTATGCGCACATTCCGTATACAAACACTGTGTATGGTTAAATACAGATTTCTCTGATGGGACCCTGTCTTATTTTTATGCTATTTCTTAAAAGTATTTCAGTATTTCGTTGAAGTGCTGCATTTTAGCGTTAGCTTTTCAGCAAAGTAGCCTTTTATTTTCAAAAAATACTGTTGAAAATACAGTTATTTTTGAATATTGTAGTTTTATGATTCCTGGCTAGAAATAGAGAGTGGGAATTTTCCTAAGGGATTTTTGGTTTAGGTTAAATGGTTTTTTTTGTAGGGTGGCTATAGCAGATGCTAATGTTGAATTTCGCAGTAGCAAAGCCAGGGGACCTGTGAGGCGAGTGTGTGACATCCAGCTGGTGCGCTGCCTTTGGGAGAACAGGGCTGTGGGTGGGTGCACCCTGCAGGCAGCCGAGCTCCGGAGAGGCAAAGGGCTGCGGCAGCCGCTCAGCTGGAGGAGGTTGCTTCTGGGACCTAGAGGTGATGCAGCTGGCTGGTAACCACCGAAATGGAGCTAAGGCCCATTGCTCGGTTTTGGTTTGGGTGGGTTTTCGTTGGGGTTTTTTTGTGTGAATGTCTCCCAGAGCTTGGGAGATGCAACTTTGAGCAGAAGATTTGGGGGAAATTTACCCAGAAACCTTAAAATATGGGAACTACAAAAGTTACTGGTACAGCTGGCTGTGTGCTGGAGTGACAGATGTTCTCCTTGCTTGTTTTAGTCCCTTCAACGGCAGTGTGGACAGAAGGTCATGGAGAATAAGATAAAACAGTAGGTGCCTTTGTCCAATTACGTAAGTAGGAAGTCGGTGCAAAGTATAACCAAGACGTTTTGTGCATGAGTGAATTGAGGCTGAGTCTTTGGAGATAAATCTGCTGTGTTGGGGATCTGGTAGTTTGAGAAATATCCCTGGAGTTAAACAGTAATAGCCACATGAAGTGGAAAGCACGCTGTGTTGGTTGGCCTACAGACGAGGACAGCGACTTGCTTTAGTGAAAGTGAGGTACTTTGGTGGCAGTTAACTGATTAAAAAGAAATGAAAGAAAAGATTGGTGATAGACAAGCAAAGTTTTTAAGTGCTTCCTGTGATGTTGTTATTTCAGTGCTATACTGCAAAACCTGGCAATTAAGTTATATTTCACTGTCTTTAGTGCTGTGACTGCTTTGTCCTCTGTGTTTGAAACAGAGCCGGCACGTTCTGGACTCTTCACCGAAGCCTTTTGGTTTTGTTATTGCCTGCCTTTTCAACCAGAGGGAGAGATGGGATGTTTGAAATACTGTTATATTTAATTTTAGATTTCTGAGACCCATGCTTTGGTATTAAATACAGTTCAGAAGTGGAAAAAGGAGTGGGACTGCAGGTGGTACTACCAGAGAGGAGAGATAACTATACTTCATTTGTCCTCCTCAGCTGTTTTCAGCTCCTGTGGTTGTTTTTGCTTTGAGTTCTAATCCTGCAGTGAAATCATACTTTCCTAGCCTAGAACAGTTTCCACGTATGTGTTTATTGTTGCTGATTTTATTTAGTTGATTTATTATGTTTTTCTAAAAAAAACACCACTGTGAAGTTTACCTTTCAGTCTGCGCAGGCAGTATGAAGGTAAAGCTTCAGATCGACTAATCATGTAAATACGGAGGCTTCCAGGCATACCAATAGCATTGTAGACTTGTTTGTATTCAGAATTAGCTTAATGATATTGTATTAATCACACCTGCTTCTTTACCAGAGGCTTTAAAGGATCCAGTGAGGTTTCTTAGGGATGATGGGGGAGTGAGAGGGTAGAAGTTGGGCATTATTTATGAATTTTTTTTTTTACTTTCTCCTTTTATTTTGAGAGGGGGAAGTTCGGACATCTTTTATGTTACTCTTGTGGCTTGAATTAGAGGGGTGGAGGGTAAAGCTGTCACTTATAATGTAGTGGTTTCAGGCCCCAGAATGTTGCATATAAAATCAAAGAAGGGACATATTTCTTCACAACCTTGACTGCTTTATGTACCTGTTCGGTTTCTAGTAACTTTACTAAGCTGCAGTCTTCAGATATATATAGTAAGCGGTGCCTTAACATAGGGATGCCGTAACAGCCTTACAAAGCTTGAGGTCTTTACGAATACATACTCAGAACACTATGGTAGAGCTTGTAATTTAATTTCCCATTCTTGCAGGTGACTCATTCCTCTTGCAGTGTCTGCCCTAGGTAGATTGAAAGAGAATTCCCAACGTTAGGGCAGGACTTGGGAAAAATGCTCCAGAAAGGTGCCACATTAACAGTATTTAGTGCAGTGCTAGCATCCAGTTGTTGCTGTTCAGACATCTCCAAATTTGCGTTAAATGGGTGAAGTGCTAGCCTGGACCAAGAAAAAAAAAATGATCTTGTATGCCAAGTTACATCACTTAATTTTATGTTGCTTTCCCACATACATACAAAGGTGGGGGTGGCATTTTGTTACAGTGACCCTGCCAGGAATCAAAGCTAACATGTCTACAGAGCACTGTAAAAATAGTCCAGGAGGAAATTGCTCAGAATAGGGGGAAAAAAACACACCGCAAATAAGCCAACAGTATGTTGGCTGATTATAATGACTGTCTTATAGCATCCAGGAGTTGTCAATCATACCTTAATGTTTATAGAAGTGAAAAGTCAATGTGTAGTTGTTTAATTTGACATGACTCTCAGGCTGAGAAAGTGTAATCGCTGGAGGGGACAGTTAAGTAGCTGTGCTCCGTGTCAGCCTGTCTCGCTCCGACTACTGCACTAAACGCTTTCCTGATGAGCGATAGATTTGGTTAAATACCAGGATAATTGCTAGCTACAGCATCCAGCACTCTTTTAATGCCTTGTACTACATCTGTATTAGCTCTTGCCTGAGGCTGTTTGAGGTTTCTGCAAGGAAGAAGGCATGAACGTTCAATTACATTGTTCCCCTTCGGGTTTTGAAGGGCAATTGTTGCAGAGCTAAATAGGATATAATAAATTATATTTCGTTTCTTCCAAACCTGTTGAAGTACATCAGACATGGAAGTGTTTTAGCTGCTTTCTACTTGTAAGTGACATTTTGTTAGTCTACCGTACCAAGAACACACAAAGAACTATTTAGACAAAGTGTTTTTTCACTTGAAAAATGGAGAAATACCAGACTTGTCTTGCTATGCTGGTGCAAAGCCAGTGAACTTGTTTTGCATGCTATGAAAGTATTTGCTTCCCCTTGGTGCTTCCACACGTGTAAATAAGATCATGGTACGAATGCATATTCATGCTCATTGTGCATAATCAGAATAGGAGAGGGACTCCACTCTCCCCTCTGTAATCAGGAGGGTGTCACCATTTTCGTTAACCTTTTAGTGCCGTTGGTTGGTGGTGTAAGGAGACTGGATGCGGCTTGGTTGGTAGAGTCCGCCGGGGCGGTTGCCCGCTGATGCGTGCGGTGACGCCGCCTTGCGCTGGCGCAGCTCCCGCTGGCAGCGCGTGTTCCTGTGGCGTCACAGCACGTGCACGGCGGCGCGGCCCCGAGGGACGTGCCAGCAGCTCCCCGGCCTTTCTCAGCCCTGTACCCCACCTCTGCTGCAACAGCGTCCGCCTTGCTTGGCACCTGCAGCCCAGACGAGATGCGAGAAAAGCAGAAAGCATCTGAGCACAGATGCGGGCGCTACGGCTGACTTGAGAAGTGTTTGAGAGGGACTGGGGACACACACACACACACACATTTGTTTTTGAAATACGCTTGTCTTAAAAGTCTGACAAGATCTGGAGATTCATTTTGAAGTATCTTCAGAAATGAACACTTCATTTGTTGGGATTCTTTTTAATACGTGTTCCGGAAAGAGCGGGAGCCAAGTTAACCACATAGGACTCCCTGTAGTTCATTTTGAAATAAACCAAACAGTTGTGATTTTGTTTCTTCTTTAAGACTGGCATTTAACATCTTTGCATTTATTTCCTGCTTTTCAATAATTTTGCAATGCCGGTTTTAAAGCTCTATGCCTGATGTTTGTCTCACAGTATTGGCTAAATCAGTTAAGTTTCACAAGTAGAAGGTTTGCATAAGGTCTGAATCACACCCCATATGCTGTGGGTAGCATGTTTATTTACCCCAAGCATGGCACTAATCATGTCTTAGACTGCTGAAAGTAAAAGAATGTTTTTAGTCCAGTTTGTCACTAGTTCTGTTTCCTTTCTGGACATGAAAGAAAAAGAAAAATCAATGAGCTCTCTCTGCTGTTCATTTATAAATCATTTTCCCTTTCAAGTTCTGTCTCAGAGCAGTTGCAGACACTGCAAGGAATGTTTTATTTTCCCACCCTGAAACAACTGTTTGCACTAGATTTTTTTAGCAGATTTTTGTATTGGCTTTTCGTTACATAAACCACATTTTGATAAATTTCCATCTGAGCCAGCTTTGAGCTAGCCGTGTAGCCTTAATTACAGTTTAAAACTTCCTAAATACTCTAAATCAAAACTTTGCTCATCTCAGTATTTGCTGTCCCCTTTCTTGGATACATATGAATGTCTAATTCATAAAGCTATCTCTATCAGCTGTGTCAAACACATCTTGCCCCTACTCCTCCCTGAGTCACAAGTGTTTCCATGCTACACTTGGGTTTGTGCAAACAGAGTCTACATCAGAGTGAGACAAGACTGGCTTGTTGAGAGTCTATAGACTGCAATATTCCTGTTACGTGGATACTTCTGCAGGGACTAACCCAAATGAAGCTGTAGCTGCCTAAACTGTAGTTAGAAAGGAGTGAGGAGAGAGGAATGTGGGTTGGCCCCTAGTTTGAAAGTAATTACCCCTTCTCAGCCGTGGGGCTGACCTCTGTACCTCTGACTGGCCAGCTTGGATCACTTCATCTGCTTTTCTTGCTGCATTCAACTGCTATGCCTGTCAGCTACACATGCGGAGGGAGACAGAGGTGCCTGCCTGCCCCATCCTCCAAGAGAGGGAAGAAGCCTGCCTTGACCCTGAGCAGCCCCAGGCACTCGGTTATTCTGCGTGGTGTAAGCTCCTGCAGCCCCTGCCCTCTCCCCGCTTCACCACCCCGTCTTTGCGGTGGGTTGCAGCAGGGCTGTATGATGCAGCAGAGGATGAGCTCTGCTTTTCATTTCCCTTCTCTCCTCCCTGCCTTGCCCTTACAGCATTGAACCAGTTTTGTATTGACCAGAGTTGCATTCAGCGCTGTTGAAATTAACTGAGGGGTAGCATTGGAGTGGTCCTCCTTAAAGCAGGCAGTCTTCAACACAGCCGCCGGTGTCTGGATCAGCCCACTAGACCCAAGGAACCTGTCTTAAAATTTTCTCTACCACAGATGACAATAACAAAATTCTGATCCTCTATTTATTTATTTAAGAACTTTTCTGTCACTTAAACATGATCTAAGGTTCACCTTCCTGACTTCAGACCGTAGCAAGCAAAGGAAAAGGAAACATATGTTAAAAAGTGGTTAGATGATACACTCGAGCCCATTCCAGTAACTTTAGTAAGGAAAGATGGCACAAGAGCACTGAAGTGACCTAGGACCCTTGTAGAAAACTGAAACGACCAAGGTTTTTAGGCCCTATTGACCCACAGCTTGTAGACCATTACCTGTGATCTCAGGAGAGCTTGGCTCTTCCTAGCAAGGCTGCTGCTGTCAGGATCCTGAAGAAAGTGCTGGACACTGATGGGTTGACCATCCAACCAGGTTTGCATCGCCACAGCTGTAGGAAGTCAGCCGGACATCCTGGGCCTGGGGAGGTGCCGCTGACAGCACCAGCAGCGTGGTTAGGCACAGCCCGTGCCCTCCGGCTGATGGCACACAGTCAGCCGGAGGCTGGCCCTTCGCCTCTGAGCAGGACCAGCCTCTGTGCCGCACCAGCATTTCACAGTCTGCATTTAATACTGCTATTGTGTTCCTGGAAATAAATATAACTATAACACAGCGGGTCTGTCTTAGGCCTAATGTTGTGTGAAACTTCATTTAAGTTATTTGACTACCTCAAAAATGTTTTGTGTTCAGTTTTTGTCCCTATTTTCTCAAGTATTGTGACTTATTGCAGCAAGGTTCCTAAACTTCAGAGGGCATAAATCTCACTTTAAAATAAGTAGCAACATTTTTACTCTGTTCATGCATATACCCATCTTCTGCTGCATGTTTTATCCATACTTGTTGAACCATTTTGCTGCAAATCTGCTTGACTTGCTTCCAAATTAAAGTTAATATTAAAAATGGTAATGCCATAGTAATATTAAGTCACTTTAAAGGCTTCTGGGATTTTTAAACTGCAGATTCACTTAAATTGTAAGCTGTAAATGATAAGGCTGCTTCTTTCTTCCTTCGTGTTCAATTTTGAGCACAGTTGTTGATGAGTACAGTCTTGCTCGTGCTGAAGTCAGTGACAAACCTCCTGCTGCTTTCACTAGTGTGGTATGAGTTGTGGGTGCTTGTTTTCTCCCTTCCTAGCAGAGAAGCTTGCATTGTAAGAGCATTAAAAAAAAAAATCTATTCTTTGCAGGGGAAAAATCTATTGTATCTACCATAACAGATCACTTCCATTAGACTTAGCATTTTCTCTGATTGTTTAGTAAACTCTTGATTTCCAAAAGCTTGCAAATCATGTCCAAAAAAATCTTTTAAGCTGTATAATATGGCACTTCTGCACTGAGCCAGTATTTTCTAAAATTAAGAGTGTCATTAAACCTGAAAGAGCTGAGGCCATCATTATTAGCTATTTGGTTACTCTTTGAGCATTATGACTGATGACAGCAGGCATGGATTTCATCCTTGTTTTATAGATTGAAAGTAACATTGTGAACAACAAAAACGTAAAGAGCAGTGGCCAGAATTAACATTTACATTTATACGGTTGGTCCTGGTGTTGCGCAAGCTGTGATATCCTCCTTTTTTTCCTGATATGCTAGTGAAGATTAACAACCTTTCTGACCCAAGAATGGAGAGGCATTCAGCCAAAATAGTGTTATGTTTGGATTTCTGTGCTGAACACCAAAAAGTTATACGTGATTATTAAAGCTCTTAGGATCCTATTTCCTTCCTTTAGTATAGCTACAGAAGGGAGAAACCTTGTGCCTTTTTTTTTGTCTCACCACATATTCTGCTGCTTGATAACACTATCCTGAACCGTGAGTGCACTCTTTCCTTTAAAATTACCATTGCTTTTCAAAAAACATTTTCTTGCCTCAGCTATTGCAAATGGCAGTGCATTTTCTAGGTAGGACGATCGATGCTTTTAGAGGTGGTTATTCACAAGGAACTTCTTGTTTAGACAGGTTTTAAATATATATACCAAGCAAAACAAAGGCAACCGTATTGTAGTGATGCCCAGAAGCAGATGAGGAGTTGGGAGCCACTAGCTGTCTCCTGTTGCACTAGGAGTTAGATGTAGCATGTGTGGTCTTTCCTCAAAACAGGGAGCAGCCCCCGCGTCTGTCTGTCTGCACCCGGCAGTGTCAGCAGGCACCCCGCAAAGAAGCAGTGGGCAGCTGGGATAAGCGTCCATTCGTTCTCACATGCTGCCGCGCGACAGCCGGGATAAGCGTACGCGACTACATTGCCACTAGTTAACGGCGGCTGGGGGTGTCCGTTTCAGTCACCTGTGTGGCATTATCGGTGGGTTAGGTGGTGGTGGCGATGTGTGGAAAAGCCTGCGTCATCAGTGGAGAAGATACAGACCCCAAAGGAGATGGACAGTAAGCAGTCTCCATAAAATTTGCATGAGGTCCCCAAATTATTCCTGAGAGGACTGCAGGGTGCAGAGAGATGACACCGTGTTCTCCTCTTTAGAGCTGGCTGGGAATTGTTCTGATAAAAACTTTTGCTTTGGAAAAGATCCAGCCCACTGGTTGGTTTTGCTGAAATCACGTTTCTGTGAACTCACAGCAGGACAAGCGGAGGGTTCAGCTGGACACCTGCCTTCCTTCCTCAACAGGCTCACATGGATGACGAGTCCATTTGTTCAGCCTGGAGACAAGAAGGCTCCATGGAGACCTTACTGTGGCCTTTCAATACCTAAAGGGGGCTTATAAGAAAGATGGGGACAGACTTTTTAGTAGGACGTGTAGCAACAGGACAAGGGGCAATGGTTTTAAACTAAAGGAGGGTAGATTCAAACTCGATACGAGGAAGACATTTTTTACGATGAGAGTGGTCAAACACTGGAACAAGTTGCCCAGAGAGCTTGTAGATGCCCCATCCCTGGAAACATTCAAGATCAGGTTGGACTGGGCTCTGATCAACCTGATCAAGTCCCTGCTCATTTCAGAGGGGTCGGACTACATGACCTTTAAAGGTCCCTTCCAACCCAAACTATTCCATGATTTTATGATTCTGTGATTCCTGTCCCTAGATTTGGAGTTGCAGGCAGTCTGTTGCTGGTCTTGCCTTGCCACTGGAGGTTGCCGTCTGTTCACATGGTTGTGTGGCCTCTTCTTGACCTAGATCTGTGGAATGGTTTATTTTCTGTTTCACAGGAAAAAAAAAGACTTCTGTTTCAGAAAACACAGTTCATTTCATGGATCTGACTTTGAAGGTAGCTGCACAGGAGGAGGGTGTGGGGCGCTGAGATCCCTGCCTTGCTGCTGCAGCCAGCAATGGGAGAGCCTCGGGGGTTGCAAGCCTCCTGGCCCCATAGCACAGCAATTTTGTGCAAAACTAGTCCTGGCAGGATAAGATGCCCAGAATAGACATTTGGGCATGCACACGAGCAGCTGGCAAGATAATTAGATATTTATCATGAAAAATGATTGATATGTGTGTGTTATAATCTTGTTGTTACAAGAGTTTTTAATTACTATAGGAATAAGAAAAACAGTCCAAAAAGTGGATTCGAAGTAAATTTTTTTCTCAGAACTGCCTCTGTCTTTTGCCAGTCTTCCGAGTACAACACACCAGAGACATCTTTTTTTCATGGAGAATCAGTCTCCAGTGTTGTGTGTGGAATATAGAAGTAGTATCTGACCTCCAGGAATAAAGAGATGAAAGGTCCCAGCTTTGTCACAGCCTTGTTACATGATGAAGCAAATCGCTTCATTCCCCTGAGATTCCTTGCTGTTCTTCAGCTGGTGGCAGATCTCCAAATACCCCCATCCCTCATAGCCACTTTTTTATATGCCTTTCCTGGAAATCGATGCCTCCTCATATGTTTCTGTGGCTGCTCTCTAATCTTGAATCTTGAAATGTTTTGTTGGTTTGGGTATTGTCTTTTTGTTGGCCTCTGGTTTAGAGCACAGCCATGCAAACCATTGGGTCTGCCCTGCCACGGTGGACTATGAAGGTCTGAGGGAAGTAGGGCTCTCCAAAAGTAGGTCTGCTAGTAGTCATGACACAGAGTCACAACCTGAAAGAGAGGCACGTGCATCTTTCCAGTACTGGCAACACAAAACCAAAGGGGCTGCATGTTCAGCAGCACAATTGGTTCTCCAGTGTCATTCCCCCTGTTGCTGCGCAAATGTGTGCACTGGACGACACAGGGTTTAAATAAGTGACTGGAGAATGGTAGGGAAGGAAGAGGGAGATGCCTTTGGTATTTTATCGTGATGCCTTTTCTTTGTAGTGTTACTACTAGGTTAAAAATACCTCAAATCTGTGACCTCATCTCACCTCTTTTGTGACGCAGAGGTCGTCATGCTTCTTGTGTAATCCTACAGAATGTTTACACTTAGAGGTGACCCAAAAAAACCTCTACAGAAGTGCACCTTTTACCTTGTTACCCAGCAGTGAGAAATGTCTGCTTTACATTGAGATGTCCTGTCCCTGGAGAACGTTTCGCTTCATGTCTTCCAAAACAGAAATGTCTGTGTGAAACCATTAGAATCATGTCTCCTTGTTGAGAGAACTAACCGTCAGGGTTCCTGGCAGTGGAATATAAACTGGGGAGCTTTCTGTGGAGTTGCACTGATGTATACTGTGCTGAGACCTGGCTTGGGCAGTGAGCGTTGCTGGTGAATACCTTGCACAAGGGGTGAGTGACCACTCACTTCTGCCAACCCAAAAGCAAGCTTTTACCAGCTGAATTCTGCACGTTGCCTTTCGGTCATTCAAAGCAAGGGCACTCCTCTCAGCACACCTGATCCTCCTGAAGTTTTTCCGAGACGTTTCACCCTCTGCCTTTTCTAGCCTGCAGCAGTGGCTTGGTGACATCAAGTTAGCCACAGAATGTAACACTGGTGATAGCAGAGAGTGTTGGTCCGTCAGTACTGCTCTGCTCCAGATGGTGTATGCAAGCATGTAGCGTGGTTGCTTTGTAATGGATTCCATGTAGTTTCAAGGTAGGTTTTGAAGTCTCAGAAAAAAAGCCTGCGTTTCCTGAATATCGTCTTTGCGTCCTCCCTGTCTAACTGGTGGTGAGTGAGAAGTGGAAAGCCTTGTTTGATTTTTTCACATATTATTGTAAGAGAATTTAAAGCCAGAGGTGAGGGAGTCAACAGGAGGATATTTTCTTCAGCTTCTGGTTTCTAATTACATCAGTTACAGCCCTCCCTTCTTAGTTGCTAAAAGTACAAGCATGAACTGGAAAAGAATGAGATAATCTGTGGTAAAGCATGCTGAATAAAGATCTCCATTCAGATCTTTACCTTTTATCCCAAGTTCCTCATGCCAAGAATTAATGCTATTTGAAAATACACGATGAATGTGCCCTACTGTGGGCATCCAAGATAATCCTAATTGCTTGAAATGTTAGTGAGAAGGGTAGGTGTTGGAAAAGGGGCAAAGGGCTCTACTGTGAAATAGTATATCTGTGTTAAGAGACACAGATGGGATGTGTTTTTGGTTCCAGATCCTTAGGCTTGTTTTTTATTTTTTGCATCAAAAAGCAGCTCTGCTTTTTGCGCTTGAAACTTCTTGTCAGCAGGAAAATATCCACGGACATACATTTCTAGAACTGGACTGGTTGCCCTTGTGTTAATAACACGCAAAGCAGAAAAGGAACATCGCTCCCATTTTCTCCTAAGTTGGTCCGTGTTACGGTCAGCACAGAACAGTCCACAACATATTGATAAAAGCAAAAATCTCAAAGACATTTCAGCTGGTGTATGTAATACATGGGGTTCAGTTTTAAGGCAGATCCATAGCTGAGTTTCATTAGTCCCTTTGTAACTATTTGGTGTCAGTCTCCTGTTAGACTAATGTCTCATCTTACTCTCTGCTGTGCAAAACACTGCTTCTAAGAAGGCTGCACCTGTGCTGCATTGTGGTGACCAGCTGCAGTGAGCAGAAACCCTTGGCTTCAGGTGGGCTTCCAGAATTTGTCCCCATGGGAGCCATCACCTGGTCCACGTCTGTGATGAGGCCTGAGGGATGGGAGGAGAAGGACAGTCAGCACAGAACATTTTTAGCACATTTATTCACTTGCAGATGTTGGCAGGAATTCTCAGTCAGTAGGAATCATTTCATCCCAACATTTATCCTGAGCAAGAGAGATGAGGAAGGAGACGGCAATGTTTTTTTATGTTAGTCGGGGATTCAGGTGTGAACATCCTTCAGAAACACGAGTTACTGCAGCTTTACAAAATACTAATCTTTGTCTTCAAAGGAAATCTTGAAAACACAGCTGATGAAAGTTTGTCTCTTAATTTTCTGAAGGTTTTGCTGCTTCTCTGTGGCCTTCTAACAGGAGCCCATTGAGCCATAGGCTTGTGACTGCTGGTGTCTTAGGTCTGCACAGAGCAGAACAGCAGAGTATGAGACTGATGCCTTTGCACGGCTGGTTTATGAAGAACAGCCTGCCACTAGTGCTGGTGTCTTCACCCTAGTATAAGTCAGTAGTCCTCCATCTTTTCAAATAGTGCATTCACACAGGACTGAATCGCATGAGAGATTCAGTAGAGAGAGATTTTCTTTTTGACCTTTTGTTAATTAACTCTGTGCTTAAAGAGTTGAGCATTTGGGAACATAGGGTTAAGCAATCCAAAGGTGAAAGGCAGCTGAATGGAGATTGCTTAGAATAACTTAACTGGGCCTTTCTGCATGTGTTTGCATCAAGATTTCATCTTGCCCGTCTTATGATAATCTACAGGAAAGTCAGGACAGACCCTGACACTCTTGTTGCCATACTGATGCTTTCTCCACAATAGGAAAATTGTGTTTTTCTCTTACTCTTTTTTTGTGTGTCGTCTTCTCAGTTGCTGAGCCAGCAGCTGAGAAGATTCTGATGGTTCTCTGATTCTGAGTGCCTGGTTTTGCAGCAGTAACTGGGGTTTTTTGTTTGGTTGATTTGGTTTGGGTTTTTGACCTAATGTTTTTGCCAGGCAGTTGCCATGTGTGTTCTGGTAGTTGCTGTAGCTTGGCAGGCTGTTTGCTGGCGGTGGGTGGTAGAGCCAGCCCTCCGGGGTCAATCTGAGCAGTGGAGTGGCAGGGCACCATCGACTAGGGTGAAAACAGGGCAGTGTTACCAAACCAAATTCGACCCATGGTATTTCCAGGCCGCCAGGCCAGCCTATCTCCAGAGCATTGCTGGTCACCCCACTATGTCCGATAGCAGCTCCGAGAAGACAAGTGCCAGTCCTTGAGATGGTGACGTGGGGAGAGGACTGTCCTGTTCCACTCTTCACCTGGGTAGCATCGCTTGCTTCTTGGCTTGACTGCCACCTATTTCTCAGGCCTGGTTGTTTTTCGAGACACTTCCTATAGGATCTGTGGACCCTGGAAGCTGCTGCTTGCTTAGACAGCATCCATTACCAGTGGTATTTGCAAAAGGAAAATGCTTTGTCTGCAGGGGAGAAGGTACCATGAAGAGCAGCTCCTGTCCACCCTCACGCTGAAAACGGAGGCACGCCTTAGTGATGCTCCGGTGCCCTCGAGCTGCCGGTCTGGTTCTGCTTCCCGTCGTCCGGCACGCGTGGCTGTGCTCACACGCCGATGTGTGCACGCTGGGGAGAAGTGCGTGGGCCCTAGCAGCATGCGGGACTGGCGTGCTTACTTATTTTCCTTCTCGCTGAAAAAGAAGGTGAAAGAGTTTTAAAAAATGGATTGTACCTCTCAACTGTAAATCTTTAAAAATAGCTCCTTATTGAGAGTTTAATAGTATTTTAAATGTAAACTCGGGAAAATATTTACTTTTCAAGCATGAATATCCTTCTGCTTTCTCACATCACTGGAAGTATATTAGTCTTTTCAGTCCACTGAATTCCAGGGATCACTCACGTTAAAAGTCAATGCGGTTTCCAGTGTCAGAAGATGTAAGGTTTTGTGTTTATGATTAGAATCCCTTCTCGCTGCTTTTTCTGTGTGATAGTAGCCAAAAATTTTTCAGATTCATATGGCTCAAAAGTATTCGGGTGCTTTCCCAAGGGTAAAAGGTAATTAGATCAAGGAACGGTCTTTAAAAACTGTCACAGACCCAATTCTGGTGCTGTTATTTACACAGATAAGGACTGTGTAACAACAGTGGGAGGATCAGCCGCAAACCTCAAACAGATGAAACTCATAGACTTAAATCAAAAAGAACATGGGTTTTGTTTCTTTGAACTTGGAACTTCTACATTTTACTGCTGTGTGATTAAAACACTGGAACAGAATTGCTCATTTCCTTTTTGCTGCCTTTTTATAGCTACAAGTCCCAGTCCGAGTATCTTGCTCTTATTACCAGCGTTGCACCTACCCACTGCTGCTGGCTTGAAGTGGAAGTCTATCCGAGTAAGGAGTACGGGTTTGGATAGAGGGTAGCGCTCTCATCAGCCAGAGATAATATGTCAGTAGTGCCAGGTTGTTTTTAAAATCTATGTGGCTGTAGTTATATACCCCTATGCACATTCAGAGACCAGCATCTATAGCCCAAACTGCCGAACCGTCAAAACCGTGATCCGTTTGGAAGTCAGCGGAAAAGCAACCCATGTTATTTAGATCAGTGCTTCAGACCCTGAGGCGGTTTGTGAGACCAACGAGCTGGTGACTGGAACTGTGCCCAGGTAATGACACTTTCCATTTGAAGTTTGGTTGGGATGTCTGATGCCCCATGAGAAACGTTGGAAGATTGGTGGAGCTCCACTGGTCCAGAAGGCTTAGGAGCCACTGCTTGAGGTGATAAGGAACAGATGTGGGTGTCTGTCTACCAAAAAAGTTGTGTCATTCCCCAGGCTTATAATAAATTAGTGTAGAGTTGCTGGAGAAATAGATCATAAAAATGAAGTGGCAGTTTTACTGTGATAGGGTTGTAACATCCGCGCTGTAGCATGTTGGGTGGGTTTTCTGTTGGTTTCTTTCCATTTAGAAAAAAAATTTTCTGTAAGTTTGTCACAGAGATTTATAGATCTCAGTATTTAAAAATGGACCTTTCCATCACTCCAGGCACATGCACACTAAAAATATTAACAAACCCTTTAAAATAAATAAGCCTTTTGCCCATTTGGCTACTCAGGAGTAAACAAAAAATTGTCCCCTTTCAACCCCAATCGCTTCCTTCATACTTCTGCCCCGGAGCCTGGGAACACAGAGATTCCTTACAGCATGTCCTAAATCTTAACACATTGGGCTTTGCTAGACCAGGGCAGAACGAGGTTTCAGAGTCAGAGAGCTCAGTCCTTGAGTCAGCCAGCCCTGTTGAAGCCACACTACTGTTTGTTTACTACATAATGTAGGGTACCTCATGGAGAAGGGTGATTCCTGATGCCAGACATGGCCAGATACAACCAAAGCTCCTGTTGTTCAGCTAAGCCCCTGAATGACCTTTGGGGAGGCAGTCTCTAGCACACATCAGGAGAGGTGCCGATTGCTGCATTTTC